>NW_004524579.1:22345781-22386643 GCF_000260255.1 Octodon degus | reverse complement strand
TCACTTTCATTTATAAGATAAATAAGGTTTGAGATTCTATTGTATAGTGTGGTGAATGTAGTTAATAATATTATATGGATACTGCTAATTAACTTGGTTGTAGAAATCATTTCACAATGTGTATGTTTATCAAGTCATCATATTGTATAGTTTAAAGGAATATAATTTCAATGCTAATTTTATCTCAATAAAAATGAAAATGAATAAAAAAAAAAGAAATTCTCTAGAAATTTTTCATCTCACACAACTGAAATGTTATACCCAATGAGCCTTAGCTCCCATTCTTTCTAGTCTCCCGTTGGAAGCCGTCTGCTGGACATGACAGTGATACTTCTGGGTGTTTAACTAGTTTAGAGACGTCATATAAGGGGAATGATACAAAATTTGTCCTTTTATGACTTCAGTTTACTTCTTATGCTATAATATCTTTAAGGATCATCTATATTGTAGCATGTGGGTCAAGGCTTTCTCTTTTTTAAAACTGAGTAATACTTAATTGTATGCACTTATATTACCACACTTTCTTTATCCATTCATCTACTGATGGACGTTTAAGATATTCACATCTCTTGGCTGCTGTGAGTAAGGTGCAAAGACATGGGAGTAAGAAGACCTCTTCAAGATTCTCATTTCAATTCTTTTGAATCAACATCCAGAGATGGAATTGTTGGTCACATAACAGTATTATATTTAATTTTTTGAGATAACTGTGTACTATTGTTCATAATGGCCATACCGTTTTAAACTCCCACCAACAGCACACAAGTGTCCCGATTTTAGCAGCATCATCAGAATGAAAAGCAACATATGGGATGGGAGAAAATACTTCCTGCCTATCTGATGAGTTAATATTCAAAATATATAAGTGACTTCTATGACTGAAAGAAAAAAAAAGAATTACATAAACTTGATTAAAATGGGCAAAGGCTATGAATAGACTTTCTTCCAAAGGAGATAGGTACGGTCAGCAGATACACAATCAGATACAGAACATCACTAATTATCAGGGAAACACAAATCAAAACCAGAATGCTGCTTTCAACTTACACCTCTTAGGACCATCACAGCTAGCAAAATAATCGATATGCATAATACTTAATGCTTTTCACAGAAGTCAAGTGATAATAATTGCCGCATGCAGGAAAACCTGAATACGTGAAGACCAGTGGCGAGGGTAGGGTGTGCAGCCTGCAAAGCTGACCAGAGCTATCCAGCAGGGTTGGGAAATGAGTGAGTGAAGTCCCCACCTGACAGCGTTGGGAAGACCATGACAGGAAGGTGATTTGGAACTATCCTCAGTTCATGTGTCACCTTCAAGAGCTTTGTGTTTATTCCCATTCTCTTGGACTAGTAATTCTTCAAAAGGTTTTGAATACTGCCATGTGCCAGGCCTTGAGTTATTGTGGGGAAAAGAGATAGTCTATTGTCATAACAGTTTGGAGAAAAAAGAGCTGGAACATGCTTTTCTGTAGGATCAATTCTCCTGGGAATGCGGTAACTGCGAATTAATGCTGGAAAGGAAAGGTAAACCAAAGGAAAGAGTCAGTTGCTGGTAAATTTCCAGAATGCATTGGTAGAGGCGGACAAGGCATGTTTGGGAGCCCCTTGATTAAAATATAGGGTGAGGTTGCATGCATAAAATAGCTGTAAGTGTATTGGCAGACAGAAGTGATGTTTAAAAATATTGTCACATAAGGGAGATATTGAAAAGAGGATTTTTTTCAAATGTTTTTTAGAAAGAATGTTAGCAAGGCTGATGAGGAAAAATCTTTCACACTTTGTCTTCTTTTACTAAGATATAGTGCTTTCTTAAAAAGAATAAACAGGTTGACTCATTATTACAAACCAAATGCACACTTACAAGAAAACAAATTTAATCTCAACAATTTTCAAAATGATTAGAACTTTTAGTTGTTTATTTTTATTTGAAAGTGGCATTGCAAAGACATATCTATATCCATTTGCATGTAAATATGTGTGGATATGTAAAGGATCACATACAAGGTGTGCAGTCATATAAAATTATATCTTATTTCAGTATTTCAGATATTTCAATATTTTTAAGGTAAGTAAGGTGTGTGCTACTTAAAGGAAAACTCTGTTTTGGTTCAACATCTTTAAAAAATGTTGTTCTGCTTTAACTCATCTTAAACAGAACTACCAGACATGATCTGAACGCCTGTGGTGAAGTCCGGGTCATCATGATGCGCTGATTGCCATGGAGTGTGCTGAAGCAACAAGGTCTTACTCGACACAAATGCATACTACAGGGCCTAGTTGACTGTGTTTTTCAATTTTCCTCTTCCTAAATATTTAGCAGTGAGAACCCATATAGGTCAAAGAGAATTAAATTCTTTGACACCAAATTCAAAACCAGGCATATGTGGCTAAAGAGGTGTGTGGTGGGTACAGGTGAGAGGTGAGGGGACAGTGGCCCTCCTGGGATTCCTAAAGGTGGCAAAGGGCCTTAGGTGGCATGGCTGCTGCTCGTCTTGCTCATCGCTGGACGATAATCAGCAAACTGGTTAGAAGATTGGGATTTGGATCCTGATTCCACTGCTTTCTCTGGGACCAGGAATAAACTAGTTCAGTTTATTATTATTATTATTATTATTTTTTTTATTATTTAATTTTTCTGAACATTGCTTACCACATCTGTAAAATGACTGCCTCCCCCTGGCCCCAGTGATTATTCTATAACAGGAAGCAACAGCTCTTACTTCCCTTAGATCTTCTGAGCCTGACCATCTCAGCTAGAGTAGCACCCTTTCTCCTTGCATGCTCCTCCCCAACCCCCTCCCCTACTGTTTTGTATATACCCTGTTTCATTACACACCTGCTTTGATGGTCTCTCTCAGATACTGACACATCAACTCCATTAAGAGAGGATTGTTGTCTCTCCACTACCGGGAGAGTGCCCGGGGGTGCTCAGGGAACATTTAACTGATGATGGAAGAGTGGATGAATCAGTGGATAAGTGGATGAAAGAATCTGTGGACAAGGATGTAGGGAGCCAGCACTGAAAACAGCACAATGGAGCATCAAAACTTGGCTGATGCCAGATCACTAAGTTTACTCAAATTGTCCTGTTCATGAAGCTGTATAAGCATATGTGATGGTGATTAGACCTTTATGAGATTATTCATTGACTATTCCAAGAATCCACCAACAGGTTATAGAGTAGGACCTGAGGACGCAGGACAAGCGGAAGTCTCCTGTTAGCGCCACCTGGAGCTCTGACTGCACTAGAGCTTTGTTTTCTCTGAGCTACCATGCTACCATCTCTCTTGTCTGCAGCTGTGTGGAGGCAGAATAAAACCTAAATTACAGTTCTAGGGCCTGTAGCAAATCTGTTTATATTCTCTCCAAGTTTTTCCAAAACACTAATGGGAATTTTATTAAGACCACTCTTTAAAAAGCAATTTTAGGGTCCTAGTAAAAGGGAGAAGGTACAGACATATTTCAGTGGAACTTCTGCATGGTTCAATTGGGTCAAAAATTTTGCTCAAAGGTGTGGGGGTCTCATTTTGGAATGGAATGAGGCTAAGCCTGGGGAAAAATGGAGAGAAAGATGAGGGAAAGAACCCAAAGGTGTGTGTTAAACTTCACCCCCTTTTCTTGTTTGATGTAAAGTTGCACCTGTAAACACATATCCCCAAATATAAAGCACTTTTTTGTCCTTTTGTCAAACAACTATTTAAGAGATCTTTTGTAGCAAAGTCTTACACACTTTCACTTTCGCAATGCTTGTCCATTAATTTAACACAAGGATGATGGATTCAGGACCCTGAAAGCCACTGCAAGAACAATGCTTTTTATACTGAAAAATGCCTTTTTATTTTGATACTGGGAATTGAACTCAGGCCCTTGAGCTTGTTGGGTAGGTGTTGTGCCACTGATCTACATCTCTAGTCCTGAAAAACGCTTTACACTGCAAAAATAGTTTGTGCTTGAATATGAAGAATGATATTTAATGTTTTGATTATTGAAAATTTAAACAATAATTTTGAAAAAATATCATTTGGTTACTCTGCATTGACTACTGCTTTTAGAGAAAAAAAAGCTTTGTTACAGGGCTTAAGAAACAATGTAGGTAGCATATTAGCCCATTTGTATGAGAAAGGAAAAGAATATGAAGAATAAAAAAAAATTTAGTCAAGAAATAGATTTGAGAGGGCTGGCCAAAAAGCTCAGCAGATTAAAGTGCCTGCAAGCAGGCCCAGGGGCCAGGGGTTAGATCCCCGGGCTGCCATAGTGGCCCCGCCCCCAGGGCACACTGAGACTGCAATTGAGACTGGGCGTGGTGGGGTGAGCCTGTAATCGCAGCTCTTGAGAGGCTGTAAACAGGCAGATCACTACAAGTCTGATCCAGCAGTGAGACCCTGAACACCCTGTAGACCCGTCCCTAAAATATATTAAAAAAAAAAAAAAAAAGAAAGAAAGAAAAAGAAAAAGAAACATTTGAAAACCCACCATAGGAAATGATTATGTAACTAGCATATGCAAAAGTTTTCAAGTTTTCCTTGTAGAATATAATGTTATTTAGCTGTGGGCCTGTCATATATGGTCCATATTGTGTTGCAGAGCATTTCTTCTATATTAATTTTCTCTGCATCTATTGAGATGATCATGTGGTTTTTGTCCTTTCTTCTGTCACTAAGGAGAATGCCACTTATTGATTTGTAAATATTGAATCAACCTTGCATGCTAGGGATAAATCCTGCCTGATTGTGGTGAATGATCTACTTAATGTACTATTGAATACAAATTGTTAGTGTTTTGTTGAGAGTTATTGTGTCTATATTTATCAGTGAGAATGGCCCATAGTTTTCTTTTCTTGTAGTGTCTGTGTCTGGCTTTATTAGAGGGAAGCTGGTTTTGTAATATTAGTTTGCAAGCTAATTTTTTGGGAAGAGTTTGAGAGGAATTGGTATTGGTTTTTTAAAAGTTCAGTAAAATCCAGTCATGGAACCACTTAGTCTTGGGCTTTGGTTTATTAGAAGATTTATAATTGCACTGACTCAGTGTCTTTACTCACTACTGGTCTGTTTGGATTTCTAGGATCTTCCTGATTTATTCTGGGTAGAAATTTCTTCTAAGTTAACCACTTTGCTAGGGTATCATTATTCACAGTAGTCTCTCACTATCCTTTGTATGTTGGTGTTATCAGTTGTATTGCCAGGGTGCTTAAGCAAGAGAAAGAAATAGAAGATATAGATAGGAAAGGATAAAGTAAAGTGATCTATTTGATGATGACATGTTCTTACATGTAAAAAGATTTAAAGATTCCACCAAAATTCTGTTGGAACTGATGAATAAATTTGAAAAAAATGAAGGATACAAAATCAATTTATGAAAATAAGTTAACATTTTCATTGAATAAAATGATCTTTCAGAAAAAGAAATTAAGAAAACACTACAATTTAAATAGCATAACAAAACCACTTAGGAGGATAATTATCCAAGAAAGTAAAAAACCTGTACATGGTGTGATCATAAGATACAGTGGATGTTTAAACTAAAAATAGTAAAATACTCAAGGTAAAAATGATCAAAACACTCATTTGTGCTTTGAACACACTTATTCTTGGTGCTGTCTGAAGTAGTTCTGGAAGTCCTCCATTGTAAGTGCCTTTTTGTGCCTTCTTCTATGTCCTGAATTGATGAAAAAGATTTTCATTAATTTTTGTGAAATGAAAACAATGCAGTGTGTTCTTATCCCCTTATTCACTGGACCTGACACTGTGTGATTTCTGGCTCTTCCCCAAAGTCAACACAGCAAGGAAAGCAAAGGTTTTGAACTGATTCAGGGGATCTGAGCAGCCACAAAAGTGCAAGTAAAGATGCTCAAGGAAAAGGACTTTGCACACCGCCTCAGAAAGTGGCAAGAAGGATGGAAATGTGTGCTTAAAGTGAGGGAGATGTGTAGCAAGGTGTCTTTCATCGTAATAATTTTTATTAGGAATGGCTAACATTCACTGTATTTTTTGATCATACCTGATAAAACTTAAAAACTATAAAACACTGATAAAATATGTTTAAGATGATGCAAGCAAATGGGAAGATATCTTATGTTTGTGGATTAGAAGGATTATTATTTTTAAAATGCCCATACTCCCCAAACTGAGCTATAGATTCAACACAATCTCCATTAAACATCCAGTGTTTTTCTTCACAGAAATAGAGAACAATTTAAACATTCACATAGAAGCACAAAAATCTATGGTCAACTGCTTTCTGGCTAAGGCATCAAGAGCACATGTTGGGGAAAGGCTGCTTTCTTCAATAATGGGTATTGGGAAAACTGGATGTTTTTGTACTAAAAAAAAATGGCCCTTATTATATCCCAATTCAGGATGAATTAAAGGCTTTTTTAATGTAAATCCCACAACTATGAAGGTACAAGAAAAAAGCAGGAGAAGAATTCTATGATATTGGTCTGACAGAAATTTCTTTTGACTGTGACCCTAAAAGCACAGATAACAAAGGGCTTGCCAAATATCTCAGTGGATTAAAGCACCTGCAAGCATGTACAGGGGCCAGGGGTTCAATCCCCAGGCCTGCCATTTTGACCTTACCCTTGGAGTGTGCTGAGACAGCAATTGAGACTGGGCGTGGTGGTGCTCACCTGTAATCCCAGCTCTTGGGACGCTGTAAACAGGCGGATCACTACAAGTCTGATATAATGGTGAGACTCTGAACACCCTGTAGACCCTTCCCTAAAAAAAAAAAAAATGCAAAAAAGCACAGATAACAAAAATAAATAAATAGGGTTATATCCAACTAAAATCTTCTGCTTAGTAAAGGAAACAATAAAGTGAAGAGAAAAGAGATTGATATAAAGAATTTATATATTACACAAAAAGTAAAGCACTACAATCTCAAATACAAAATAGACACATTTAGTAATATAGTTTAGTAACTATAATAATAAAGTTTAGTAATATAGTTTAATAACTATAAGAAAAGAGAGAACAAATAACTTGAATGGGCATTTCTCAAAAGACAAGCTAGAGGTAGTCAAAAAATAAATGAAAAAGAATTCTCAAAATTCTATCAGAAAAATGCAAATTGAAATCACAATGTTACCTCATACTATGAAAGGTAACAGTCACTGTCAGAGATGTGGAAATAGGGAATTCATAAACACTTTAGATAGTATTGCAAATCAGTGGCCATTTTGCAAAACAATAGTGGGCTTTCTCAGTTACTAAAGTTAGGAATAGTATGTGATCTGCTTGGAATACCTGTCATTCTGGTCTTCTAAATGTGTACTGCTTCTAATGTCTTATCAATTACTGATATACTCTCTCAAGTAAATGTTTTTTAAAAAGGTAACAAATGAAATCAAGAGACAAGAAAAAATGTCATAAGACTGTCATACTGCAATGTTGTATATGGTTGGATTTCTAAATTTCTGTGTAAAAATATATAATTGTTTATTTCTATTTTTTATTTTTTATTTGTTTTTTCACATTCTGTAGGGATTTAAAGTCTAGCATATCAATGATTGATGGAAAATACCTGTTCCTTGTTATGTTTAAGGTGTTTGATATTTAGACAGATTGTGAGGTTAAGCTCAACTGCCTATGTGACAGGGTAATAATATCATTAAGGTTCTCTTCTGGGGCATTAACAACCTAAGTTTGCAGACCAAACAATTAGAGAAAAAGAAGGGTTACAAGGATAGCCAACATTTTGGCCATAACCCTTCAAGGTCACTGAGGACTCAGGACTTCCAAGTCCTGGAAGAGAACCTGTACTGTAACATCCTGTAGCTCAGTGGTGTCCCAAATTTTCTGATCAAGGAGATTATGGGGCCACAGAGGAAAGTGATTGATGATGTAGAGTGTACCTAAGGAGAGTCACATGGAGAGAAAACATTCTCTCAGGCTTTCCTGGAGAGCAAATTGGTCAGGCAATGGCTGTGGCTCATCCACATGGCTGATACTGACAAAGGATCTACAAACTACTGTACAGGGCTTCAGGGTAAATCCTGAGGGGATTCAACTGTCCTGGTTAGATACAAAGGTTGCTATTTTTGTTATATGGGCCTTGCTTTATCTTGGTCTTAATTATCCAGCAGAAAAGTGTAAAAACGAGATATGAAAAGCAGAGCCATGTTGATATGCTGAGCTGTAAAGGCTCAGGTGAACAACTTCTGACATTGACAGTTCTGTGGATATCCCACTACTATTATGGACTACTGGACTATATTGGATTATTTTACTAAGTTCACGCACCTATAATATTTGAAAGGCAATGGAACACCCATCTCAGACAAATCTAAACAAACAAGGGGGATATAAATGAAGGACTATTTTGTAGTGAAAAAAAATCTATATATACAAAATAGTTAGGATAGATATACAGCTACTTTCTCTTAGTTTATTAAGAAGAAAGATTTGTACTAATAGTGTTTAGACAAGATACCATGTCTGCATCTTGTACTATGAATAACTACTATGAAGACAACAATATGCATTGTATTAATTATTGTAACTGTCCTACTAACCTGTTTTGAAACTATCTTATTGCTATTTCTATTTCAATAAAATTAATTTTAAAAAGAGGAATAGCAGGTGATCTAACAATCTTGCTGCTTGGTACACAGCCAAATGTATTGAAATCAGTAAATCAAAGAGACATCTGTGCTCTCGTGTTCACTACAGTATTATTCAAAAGAGCTCAGGTGGAAACTGCCTAGTTGTCCATCAGCAGACAAATGGATTTTAAATGATGTGGTATAATAACAAAATGGAATACTATTCAGCCTTAAAAAGCATGGAATTCTGTAACAGCAGAGATAAACCCAGAGGATATTATTTTAAATGAAATAAACCAGGCAGAGAGGTAAATACTGAATGATATGAATTATAAGTTTATATGTGTAAGGTAAAAGTAGTTGAGTTCATAAAAGCAGAAATTAGGAATGGTAGTTATCAGAGGTTGGGTGTGGGGGTATGGGGAGGTGTTCATGGGAAAGGGGGAATCATTATGCAATATATGCCAGGTTATAGGTAGATAGGAATAAGCTCCGCTGTTTTATTGCACAGCAAGATGACAAGAGTTAAACAATATGTTGCGTATTTCACAATAGCTGCAAGAGAGGATTCTTAATATTCTTACCACCAAGAAATGATAAATACTGGAGGTGATGGATATGCTAATTGCTGCAATTTGATCATTTCACATTGTATGCAAATACCAAAACATTAATCTTACCCTACAAGAGATATACAATTACTATTTTTCAGTTAACAAAAACCCAGAAACAATTTTTAAAAACTTTTTTTGGTATCTCAACTCAAATTCAGGACCTTTTTCTTGCCAGGCAGCCACTGTACTGCTGAACTCTACCCTTGGCCCCTTCCCAGGAACAATTTGAAATTAAAATTTTTGTGTCTCAAAGGATTAACTCTAAATCTCATCTGTGCCAAATTATGGAGTCTTTATTTGTATCTATATATTTATATAAGAATATTTTACCTCTGTCTCCTCTTTATTACCCATTCAATAATTTAAAGTCTCCATTAGATGCTTCTACTACCCGCCTTTTGAAGGAATCACCCCACATCTAGATGCACAGGAGGCACTTGGCTTTCCCACCCACCACTCACAAAGACGTATTTATGTTTACGCTTGGTCTTCACTCCATTTTCACAGGTCACACAGAGAAGGACATGATTTTTAATCTAAAAATAGGCATGATATTGACTTGGAGAGAGAATATAACTGTGCATGAATACATTCATTCTTTCATTCTGTTATTTATGCAGAGTTCTACATTGCATTGGCCATGTATGAGGAACACTGATGGGCAGCCTTAGTGGATGGGGTAGCGTGTCCATGCTTTCCAAGATGTGGTGGTCATTGGTCTTTCCCATCAATATCTTGTTCTCCCCATGAAGGCGTGAGAAGAGGTACAGTAGGGTACACTTGTCGCCTCCTTGGGTTGGAGAGCAGGGTATGTAACTGGCTCCAGCTAAAACTGGCAAGAGTCATAGGCAGTACTTTCAAGTTGAGCATTTAAGTGCTAGTGTGGAGCTTTCCCAGCATCCCTTTTCTTCATGCATGATGAGCAGCAAAGTAGCAAAGTGTGAGACAGTAGCTGCTTCATTAGCTTGGCCCCATAATCATGAAGGATAGGCATGACAGAGCCTCAGCTGATGGACTCCAAGGGTATAGTATCAGCGAAGGCCAAAGGCATGAAATAGCACCTGGGCAGGGCTCAGTGTAGAAAAAACATGACAACATTCCACAAGGAGTTTAAATTCAGGTCTCGAAGGACACAGAGTTAATAGTCATAGATTGTTCATAGAGAGTAATTGAATCACAGTTGTACTCTAAAACAACCAGTTGCAACTTACTATCTGTACTTACTATTTGCTTGATTATATGCTAAATGATTTAAATGAATTATCACTGTCCCCCTTTTAGTATCTCTGAGGACAGTACTATCACTACTCTGATTCTACAGTTGAGTAAACTGAGGCTTTGGGAAGGAAAGTAACCTGCTGAGGGTCCCCCAGCAGGTTGGTATTGCTGCAGGAACAAGAAGCCTAGCCTGACCCCACAGTCCTTGCTCTCAACCATGGGGCTTTTCTGGCTCTGGTGGCACGATGGCAGTTGCTGAGTGGAGTCATAGTCTATGGCAAGGACCTCAGTTTACCTTCAATACAGATCTGCCCACTGTCATGGAACAGGAAGCGAGATTCTCCAGGTTGGGACCTGGTGAGATGAGGCACCCTGGAGGGCAGTCAGAAGCAGGGGAAGAGCTTGGTGCCATTAGAGGGCACCTTGTGCCTGCAGACTACAACTTTGTGTTTGGCTCTGGTTTTTCAATACCCTCTGGAGACCTTTGTATTCTAGAAGGCAGGCTACAGAACCCCAACTACAGAAGTCACAAAAGCTGAGTTTCTTGTTACCAATCTTCACTCTACTCTTACTCTACCCAGCAGTTTTACTATACTCTCCCCACTCATCTACACATTCTGGATATGAAATTTCCATCAGATATTTGACCCTTCACTTCAGGTTTTAAAAGTCAGTCAGAAGTAGTTTCCAGCTGCAATTTCTGAATGAACTCCAGCTAGCCAGATGTAGCTCCTCCTTTGGCCCCCCTCACTTACCCAGAATAACTCACCACCTTTATTCTCGCCTCCACTGTTGGGAGAATAAGCTTCTATCTGCCGATCAGAGTTGTCCTTAGACACCAAATGCAATTGCAAACTCGGAACTCTTCAGTCTTTCCTTCCCTTCAAAGAACCCTAAGCTCACCGTAGCAGATTCTGCTTGCTACTTCACTGAGGACTTGGTAGTGTCTTAGGGATGTGGCATGGCTCTGGTTGCCTCACCCTGCTTTGTTTCCATGTCTTGATGCCATGATTAGAGCTTGCTCTGCCTCTCACTTTTCTGTGTAACATCTAGAGCAGCTTGCATGGGAGCTGCACTCCCGCATTTAAACCACTATTCGTTCAGAGCCAGGTACGTTGAAGATTTTTAATTGATGCTAAGTTCAAATCATGGCTTTGTATTTTTCAGATGATACCTCTTGGGAAACTCCCTTAAACCTCAGTTTTCTCATCTACAAAAATAGGAAGATGATGAAGGCAAGCATGTGAGGATTACTGACATAAAATATTCAACACCTGACACATATTGGCTAGCTACTGCACAGGGTTTTTGCATCTGCCTCACTGGAAACAGCCTGTTCTCCCTCATCTTCTGAATCTACCTCCCCCTGTCCCTGCTGAGTTTCTCTGTCCCCCTGTTTGAACCCAACATCTAAGCACCCTGAGAAAGACTGAGCTGTGCTGCTCAGGAAGCCTGTGACCCCAAAGCAAACACTGCACTGTGCAGCCCTCGGTGTGCAGCCCTGTGATTCCTGCACACGTGGAAGCATTATCAAGTCGCAGGGAATTTGGTAGCACTAATCAAACATTAGCTGCGCACCACCTGGAACTTGTGTGTACTTTAAGATAATGTCTGGCTTCAGATTGGATGCTGGTGATTAGAGCAGTAAATTAGCCTCACTTCGTGGTTGCAGGTTTTCTTGGCCCACTTAGTGCATCTGAGCAGATTTCAGTGTGCAGATGTTTTTCAGCTTCTTTTTTCATCTCTGAGGAGAACAATTACTGTATCCCGATGTTCTCCTGCCATTCAGTTATTCCCATTTTGCTTCTGAATTTTTGTTTATCAATAATAAAAGGGAAGAAGGCTTGAAAGCCTACTGTTCATCTTTGCTCGGAGGTACCATTATACTGGGAACCTATACAAGATTTTCAGCCCAGTGCTCATGCTCATGCTGAAGGTCAAAGAAGAACTTTCCCTTAATCAAGAGCAAGCAGTCTTTTGGGTTTATGTTCATATCCCTGTGAACAACACACACACACACACACACACACACACACACACACACCCTCAGGAGCCTCGGTTTCTGTGTGGTTTTCCAATTGCAAAACTATATGAAAAATGTCACCATGGGGAAATACAGAGGTAGCTGCTGGGCAACTGGGGGTAGAAGGAGGCAGGGACAGAGGATGTTGGGGGGGGGTAACTTGGTGGCATACCACCCAGCAGAGGGCAGCAGTGCCTAACGGTGAATTTAAAAGCCTTCCCTTTATTCAAAAACAGGCTAAAGGAGGTTGGGGGTGGTTTGGGGGCATCCCCTGCAGCTCCAAGAAAGTGGAAAATGTTTCTTGTATGAAAAATGTGTCAACTGATTTCCACGGAGGAAATCAGTTCTTAGAACTGGGAAGATCTTGACCCTTCACTTCAGGTGAAGATCTTAGAACTGGGAAGTCCTTTGAGGAGCAAAGGTCCAGTCCATTTCTTTCACAGCAGAAGAGTTTCCTCCTGGATTCCCAAGCTAGGTCTGGAAGGGTGCTTTCTAAGACACTATGATGCTCTTCACCTTGAAGGTTAAATCAGACTGCTGGAGGTGGCAGTCCTCAGAGAAGTGGACCGTGTGGCTCCTTCATGCTCTTATCCCTCCTTTTACTGAAGTGGCTTGGGTCCTAGTAGCTTAAGTGAAAAGACAAAGGCTGCTAGTCTCAAATCTCTTATTTTCAAACTAATGTGGCTTACTTCTAATATCTATTTTCTTGAGCAGTGCCTATGTTAGCACGTTCAACCCTGAGACTTTCCTTGATTCTTTGAATCTGTTCATTTTCTGAGGATTTACTCTTGCTATTGGTCCTTCTCCTCAAATCCATCCTGCAAACGACTCTCAGATTAACCTCACTCATCTTTCTCGCCTTGCCTCACTTTCAGGAGTCCCTATGGAGGCTGTAGGAAGGGAAGAGAAGGGAACTTTATGGGCTCAGAAGTAGAACAAACAAAGAGGCCTAAGCAAGCACACTTCAGGGCAACCACCCAAGGCTATTTTTCAGATATCTCTCTCCTGTAACATCCAGCTGGGATAATGGGTTAGAATTATAAAGCATGAAATAACTTGGAGCAAGATTATACTGGGTGGCAGATCCAAATTGGATCCAGAGCATCATAAGAATATGAATACCAGGTCTGTGAGAAGAGCCTTAGAAAGTAAAGGATTAGCAAAGAGGAAAAGAGAGGTGAGAGCTTAGCAAATATAAATCTTACCTGCATCAAGGTAAGACTGATATAATGACCTTTGCTTAAGGCCATCCATGAAATTATAGAAAAGGCTCCTACACTGGCTGGTGGTTACTCTGAATGACAGCTAAGCCAAACTTGAAATGGCTTTGGCCTGAGGGAGATTCCATATGGCCAACATATTTCCCACCTGGAACTGAGCTGTTTTGGTATAGATGAACCAGTTTTCTCAACTTTTCATGTATAGGGTAGGTACATGGAACATTTCAGGTTTCCTAAGGGCTGCACAGAATTATGGGAAAAGCTCTGCTCTTGGACAGTGCTGGAAATTGGCCCCATTTCTCTTACTAGCCCATTGTGTGATCTTGTGTAGGTTCCTTTCCTCCTCTGGTTCCTAGTTTGTGTTTCTGCCCAATTTATGGGTTGGGGTAGATCAGGGAGGGCAAATGTGTAGCTGGGCTGTCTGTACAGAGCACACATTGCTATGGATTGTAGCATTCTCTCTTACTGGACTGGATACAGAATTCTCAGCACTGCACTTGAGACAGCCATTGTCAACTAAACAACTTTTTCTTGAGATTAAAATTATTTATCATCACTGGAATGGACAATTTGCAAGGTTAGTTGCAGTTTTCAAGTAAACTGTTCATTGCCCTGTATTATTTATGACTATCACTGCCATAGATACAGGCTCTCCTTGACTTATAATGTGTTAAGTCCCAACAAACCTATACTACACTGAAAAATATAGTAAGATGGAAGTGCATTTAATATGCACTCTACTGAGCATCACCCCTTGGCCTACCATAGATATACTCATAGCATTTACATTAGTCTCCATGGTTATGCAAAATTATCTGGCAGAGGACCATTTTATAATAAAGGGTTGAATACCACACACAATTTATTAAATACATATATCCAAAAATAAAAACACTGTTCATATAGTACAATGTAGGTTACTGGTTATTCACTTTCGTGATTATGTGGATAAACAGGAGCTTCCACTTGCAGCAGCACCTCAGCATCTCAAGAGAGAATTTTAATATTATTTCTGTCCTGTAAAATAATCAACATTTAAAAGGAAGTTTTTACCAAATGTATATTCTACTTGTATTATCAAAAGAGTCAAAGCATGATTAATTAGGGGAGTGGATATCTATAAATGGATATCTCTCTTTTCAGAAGAGAAAAAGAGACATCTGAAAAAATATATTTTGATTAAAGCTATGCTTAAGTATTAAAATCTATGTTTAAGTATTAACAAGTGCCTACAAGGTGCCTAGGCCTTTTTTTAGAAAGAGATTTGACCTGAAATACCAATATTTCAGTATTTCATGGACTAATGACAATTGACTTAAACTCTTCCTAACCTACAACAGCACATGATTCTTTCTTATAACCCAGGTATCAAAACTGACATAGAGAGTACTAGGAATGATGTGAGAAACTGCACTGTGGAAAGTTATATTACAGACCAAGTTATGTAGACAAATGCTAGAATAAATGCTTATTTTGCATGGAATCTTCCTTTATACCTTTGAGTAGAATGACATCCCACTGTCCTAAATCTCCATTGGACTACAAATAGATTTTGTCACATGATATCTTTCTGTAAAAGTACAAACTGAAAGTAGAACTTTTTAAAATCCTTTCTATAACCCTCTATATTGGCCATAAACAGTAGTTCTGAGTGGTATTTAAGTGAGTTGAAAACAAAATTTTTGTCTCCAGTATGTTTCAGGAGGAGCTTAGAGTCCATGCATTTGGGCCATGAAGAGCTGTATACAAGACACAAAAGAGAAGAAAAAAAATATTGACTCAAGTTCAGAGGCCCTCAGTTGACTAAGATCAGGTTCTAGAAGCAAAGGGACTATGTCAGATCTGGTCTTGTATTTTTAAGGCTTATGCATTTTGGGGCAAATGTGACTAAGAGATAATAGAATATGAGTTATGGATGTCTTCATCATTCTGATTGTTGGTCAGAATATACTTGCTATTTTTCAAATCTAACATTCAATGATGTTTTAATTCAAAAAGTCTATAATTTTTGGTGTTTATTAACCAAACACATGCTAATCATATCTATCTAACTGCATTATATCAAAAAATGAATTCATGCCTGACAAGTCTGTCATACCAAAGAGCACAGTGCTAGCTGGTGGAGGAGACATTCATATCCTCATCTCTGGAGAGAGGTTTATTAGAAAGATCCATGTGAGGCTTTCTCATTGGGCTCAAGCTATGGCTTTGAGTTCCTTTCTGAGGGAGTGATAACTTAACAGTGCTCAGAAAATTCAAGAAAGTTGACAACGTGCAAATTCTGGACACCAGAGGTAGGTGAGGCAGCTCCATATTTATCAAATAACTTTGCAATTAACAAAGCATTTTCACAAGTATTGCTACTTTTCATCCCTGATAAACAGGCTAACAATTGTTATTTCTTTTTTCTAGGTGGGATACCTGAGATTTAAGTAGGTCATAAGCTGTTAAATTGATTTTGATGAAAAAAAGAGCAGTTCTGACATCTAAATCCACTTTATTTTTATATTGGACACAAGCAACCTCAGACAAGAATACTAACCTCATAGAATGTTACTCTGAGACAATTACAAAATAATATAAAGCAAGGCTACTTCATACTTTTGTTTCAACAAAGACCAAGAAAGGTCATTATGTCACCAACAAAATACTAAGCATTCTTTTATCAGGTGAAATTTGCTAACTCCTACGTCTTTTCTCCTTATTAATTTATTCATATCTCACTATAGACATGAGAGAGATGCATAATCACACTTTATTGAGATACAAAATTATAGACTTGCCTCTACTTTCCTATAGTATGTGATATGGTGCATACTCAACCAAGGTTCAAATCCTATAAGTTCTTTCATACACCCTCTTTCTGAGATGGCCCGTGGTTTCTGTGATGTGTGCTCTTCTTTTCTCCAAAGAGTAATAAACACAACTGGGTCAACTACTGGTGTGTTTCTTGTGTGCTTTGGCTGGAGAGCACTGACAGTTGCCAAAAGGTTGAATGGGTTTTCACAGTCACACTGTTAGAGTTTTTGAGATTTCTAGTCCCTTGTTCTTTCCAGGACACCTACACTAAAACAAAAGCATCATCATCATCATCATCATCATCATCATCATCATCATCATCATCATCATCAGCAGCAGCAGCAGCAGCAGCAGCAGTAACACAACAGCAACAACAACCACTCCAGAACAACTTCCTCCACCATTGTAAGACAGAAGCTCAGAAAGTGTAGTGGTAGTCACTAGGACATAGTCGAAAGAAACGGATTGAAGAAGAATAAATGATCATAGTATTTTCTATTTGAGTATCTTTAAATTTTTCAAATTCCTTTCAAAGAAAATTATTTCATTTGAGATTTATCTTATTCTGGTGAAGAAGGAAGGATGGGTATTACTCTGCCATTTCCCAGATGAAAAGGAAAGTGATTGACATTTGGTTCCTTAGCTAGTTAGTGGAGTCTTATCCTTATTTTTCGTGCTCCTAAAGGACCAAGCATGAAGTGCAGTAGAGGTTTGACATTCTTTTTGAGCATGATCAAATCTGGTGATAACTGCATAGCTAGAGAATGAGAGATTCAGCAGGGAGGGTTTTCTTTAAAATGGGCATGAAAGTTTAAATAATGACACACTTAATGTGAAAGGAAAGTAATGCAACATTGATAGTATTTGATGTACTCTTGGGCTTTATTCAGAGACGGTCGGGTTCAGACTGTCTAAAGTGACTGTTCAAGTCAGGTGTGGTGGAATAGAGCTGTAATCCCAGAACTTGGGAGGATCCCAGGAGGAGAATCATAGTGGCTTCCAGGCCAGTCTGGTCTGCATAGTGAGACACTATTTCAAAAGCAAGCAAGCAAGCAAGCAAGCAAGCAAGCAAGCAAGCAAACAAACAGAAATCCAAACAAACAAAGTGGCTGTCAAGTGAGATCATTTTAAAGTTACTTTGTCAGATCCAAGAACATTTTCAGAGGATCAGTGCATACCTGCACTGTACTCTGATGAGAGTAATGACTTTGAAGAGTGGCTCTGAAATCAGGACAAAGAAAAATGGTAAGGGAATGAGGGTGGGCACAGCTTGGAGAATGGGTCCGCATGGTGGAAATACGAGAGCTGTCTCTAGACATAGGAAAGGCCATCGTGCAGAAGAGAAAACAGACTTTATTATGTTGCTTTGGAGGCAGAATTAGGGCCAGTGGGTGGAATTCATGAGAAGCCAGCTTTTGGCTCAATATAGGGATTGCCTTTTCAACATAGGAAACTGCCCAACAGTATAGATTGTCAGTAGGCTTGTGAGAGAACGTAGCTGTGATCTGGAGGACAGTTTGTGAAGGATGCTTGAGAGCAGATTCAGGCAGACATAGGTGCCCCTGACATCTCTAACACACCTTCCTGGCCATTTCAAGCTCAGGAGAGGACTGAGTGGAGTGGGGAAACCCAGGCACTAATAAGATGCAGTCACATTTTTATGTTTTTGTTTATTTAATCAACCACTACCTTGAATTTAATTAGCCCTTTGGTCAGGTATTACCTCCTCATTGTATTCATTTGATAAAAATATATACAGTTTTTATGTTTTTTCAGGGTCCAGGAATATCTTGGTGAATAAAATAGACATGGACCCTTCCCTCTTAGGGATCAGGAAGATTTGAAATGGAGCAAAAATCATAACCTAATTTTTTTTTGTCTCTCATACAGTATTGCATATGGAAGGGTGAATTGGAGTTTGATTCAATAGATGACCAACCCCAGGTATCTTGCTGACTAATCTGTCTCTGTCCTGTTATCTCAGGGCTGTACAAAGTACTTCCAGAAGCCTTCGAGGTCAGTTTTCACTAGAGAATGGGGATGGTGATCCAAGTTCAATTCTAAATGCTAACTGTTCTATCACGGCTCACTGGTTCTTAAGTAGTTTTCCAAAGATTTTTTCTACTTGAGATTGGGAATGAAAGGAGCATCTTCAGACCTTTTTACTGGTAATTCAATTCAGGATAGTTCAGTTCAATTCAATCCAATTCTTAATAGGAGTCTTTAAGGCACTATGCTAAGTACTACAGAGGATTCAGAAACATATGAGCTGCAGCCCCTAGCGTGAGGTGCTTACTGTCTAGTTTGGAAGTGACACATAAATAACTATAAATTCAAAATAAACTATCTAAATGCCTTGGGGAATAACCTAGGAGATAGACTTTACACTGATTTCTGTATTCAAGAAGAAAATGCAAATTCACAGGCATTTTAAAGAATGTGTACATTTTTCATGGTAATTGTTGGGAGTAGGATCTTCCAGGAAAATAGATGATCAAGCCTCAGGAACAAGAATGCCTTTGGGAAATAGTGAAGATCAGGGTAATTGGGAGATCATGTAGGTAGTTATATTAAAAATGAAAGTTGGGCCAGAGAAGATAGAGAGTTGTATTCCCAAAACAAGAGTTTATCTTAAATCTAAGTGGTGACAGAGACTCATGTGGGGTTTTCAGTCAGAAAAGAGGAATAGTCACAGTGAAAGCACAGCTTTTAGAAGCAGAGTCAAAGGGGGAATGAGAGTCAGGAGTCTAGGAGTTGGGAATACTGAAGCCAAAAAGCTGGACAGTGAAATGGAAAGAAGGGGATGAACCTCAGATGTGGAACAGAGAATTCATGCTCATAGAATAGATGTGGTTGAGGAAGCAGAGGAAACTTTAGTGAAAGGGGATGGGGCAGACCCCGGTAGAGAGAACATGAGAGGGGTCAGGCTTTAGCTACTGAGTTTAAGGCTCCGTTAGAACTTTAGGGCTGAAAGGTTGTATTGACTTACTCTGACAAGTGAGCTTACATCCAGAAAAGCACAGATGAGGAGAAATTTTTTGCCCTATGCTTTAAAGAAAGATCATAGACTTCTAACTGGCTTGTTAGTGTCAATGCCAAGTTGTACCCTAACATCCCACATCTATTCTTCCATTGCTACTCTTCCAACTTGTGTTGGTTAAACAGTTGACTGTACTATCCTCAGCCATAGTTACCCGCCAAATCTTCGGTAGTAGTTATGTGTGCACGACATTTGAGTGACAGCGAGACCTACTATTGCATCTCGAAGAAGCGAGGAATATGATGGCAATGGTGAGGCCACCAGGGATAGAAAGGGATGAGAGTGAAGGGGTTGGGGGAGTGTGATTATGAAGCTTGCAGAGCCTCACTTCCCTTCTGCATGCTAGTAGCTTAGCAGCAGCAGTAGTACTTAGCTTTTTTAAATTCAAAAGTGTGTGTGTGCATGCATGTGTGCATGCATGCCTGCGCGCGCGCGCGCGCGTGTGTGTGTGTGTGTGTGTGTGTGTGTGTGTGTGTGTGTGTGTGTGTGTATGTACTCTCCTTACTTCTAGAAGAAAGGGGCTTGGCCCATGGTCTGAATGTTTGGATTAACTTCTTTCACAAGTGGTCACCTTATTTGAGACCAAATGCTTTTGGTCTGAGTGCCCAAGTGCCTTTTAGTTTCATGAGTATAATCTGGCTCCCTGGGTTAGAGGTCCAGATCAGCAGAAAGAGTGCAATCCAGAGGGACGGGAGGGGGTGGGAACTCCAGAGGCAATTTCACATGGAAGGCTGCACTTTACAGCAGTGAAAGCTTCGTCAGCAGAAGAGGCATGCTGGCATCCCAGGGAGAGCTGGGTTGAGAGTCTACAACTGGCCTGTGACCTCGGCTCTGCCTCCAACAGTGCCCAAGCCTAGGGCAGCCTCTGCATTTCTCACTAGTCTCTCCTAATGTGAGAGGTGGGAGTGGGAAGAGTGATCATACAGACCCTGAGATCCTTTCCCACTCTGGTGGTCTCCAGATTGCTAATTGGAACCCCAAGAAGACAGCAGCTTGTCAGTCTCTCTTCTCACCTCAAGAGGAGTCAGAAAATATTTAGCGCTGGCTCTTTAGCAGGGGAAGTGGTGGCCCACAGACATCACAGTTGAGATATTAATAGATTATTCCAAATGTTATATTTGCATAGATGCACCACTCATTATGCAGATTGCCAGTTATGAATTATTTGTTCTTTCTTCTGGGGGAGAAGTTGTTTATTTGCAAGCTCCACAAGGGTGACTTTGGGCAGCATGGAGAGGAGCCCCTCACCCAGCAGATGCTTGTAGGGGGCTTTCTGCGAAGACCTGATGTTAGTTCTTAAAGAGCCAGAAAGTCACCCAAGAGTTCTGGTTATTTGAGGAAGCAGGGAGGAGCCACAGACAGGTCTATAAGAGAAGGATTACAATTAGGTCTTACAGTTAGCATGATCTCATATCCACTATGAAACAAAAATTGTTTTGCTTAGAGTTACATAAAACCCATAGTGAGTTCACATTTTTTTCAGCTACATTTCTTTCCCATAAGCCTTACCATGAAGATCAGTCCCCTTCTTTAAGATTCCAAAACTGCCTATTTTAAAAGTAACCTGCCACTCACTGCCACTGTGTGGCTCAGTGTCCTGAATCCTATACTTAAATGACCTCAATTCAGCTCAGAGTCATGAGGAGACTCAAGCTTGGAGAATTTACATACTGCTCCAGTGTTGAATCACAGGCTATCCGAGCCTGGAACCTGAACACTAAATCACAGACTACGCTCTTCCTTAGACACTTGATACTTGGGCCATGGACCAATTCTTCTCAGGGCTGTGTGTAACAGCAGCCTGAGTTCTGAGGGCAAGTCAAAGCAGAAGCATCTGATATAGTGCCCCAGTTGTCCTTTGTTAGACTCAGGTTCCATGTAGGCCTCTAAATCCATGAGGAACTTGAAGTTTGCTTCAGGGAGTGTGGAGGTGATTAATGAATTTTAAAAAGAAGGTATAAGGGCCGAGGAGATGGCTCAGGGGAATAAGTACTTCCCTGGCAAGCACAAGGGCCTGAGTTCAATCCCTGGTTCTGCCAAAAAAAAAAAAAAAAAAAGAAGGTACAAGGAAGGGCTGTAGAAAATGTTAACTTATGAAGATAAAAAGGGAGTTGGGAGGGTATCTGGGGCAATAACCAGCGAGTGTTAGAGTAAATAAAAACCATTGATTGTTGGAAGAAGAAAGTAGATCGTAAGGCTTGAAATCTAACATTAGATCCAGGAGATGACCCTGAGCTCTATAATATGAATGGATGAAGATAACAGGGACAGGAGACTGGCTCACTTTACAAAGGAGCAAGAAACAATTCATCAGTAAGTCTTTACGGACTACCTGGTCCTTGTGTTCTCAGACGTGGGCACAGTGTCGGGGACATACCCAGAAACAAACCCTATTATTTGGGGGGCATTGGTCTTACTGAGTTGTAAGACTTTTAACAAAAATAGACTCTGTACAACAGTGTACCTGTCACAGAGATGTGGTCTACAGTTGTCCTTCCCCTCAGGGGCCCACTTGTCAAACATGGCTATTAAACATTTGAAGCATGACTGGTCTACGCTGTGTTGAAGATTTAAACTACATACTAGATGTTGAAGATCTAGTATAAAAAAAGGAATGCAAATGTCTGTTTATTTTATGTTGATTTTATGTTATAATGATATGTATATTAGATTAAATACCTAATATTGAATTTTGGTTTTTGTAACCTCCGTAGTGGAAAGAGCATGAAGAGATGGAGGGAGTGGGCAAGAGGGAAAGGGGATGAAAGTAGAATTGAGATGTGTTATGTTTGTGTGCCAATTTTCCATGAGGAATGTAATTATTATACACTGTGAGCATGCACTAATAAAAATAAAAACTGAAACATGTGGCTACTAGAAAACTTTACATTACCTAGGTGAGTCACACTGCAAGTGGTGCTGTTTTAGACCCTGACTACCTTAGGCTCTGTCCTTGTTCTTGGAAGCTTGCTAGGAATGTGAAGTCTCAGGCTCTATCCTGGACCTGCTGACTAAAAATTTGCATGTGGTCATGATCCCACCTTATTTGCCTGTACACCAACATTTGAAAAGCATCAGACTCTACCAGTATTCCCGTGTCTCCTTTATGAGTTGGTCTTCTCTAGTTTTCCCATTTAAAGTTCTACCAGTAGCTCCCTGAATGGTTGTGAAGCAGGCTTATTCTCAGCCTAACCACAGGTTAACAGCAAGGAGTCACTTTAGTTGCTCTTGGAGTCATCTCCAGCCTTAACGGGCTATAACTCTATGATCACACTATTGAAATTTTATTATGCAATACAATTGATTATTCACTACATTACTTAATCTTGGAATCTAGTTTCCAACTACAGTCTTACCTAAGATGATGCTATTCTTCCATTTCTTTTCAAGTACATTTGTGATAACTCTGTTATAGATAACCCTGTTCTATATCTTCTTTAAAAATTCATCTTGGTATTTCTACTTGTCAACAAATTTATCTGTAAAGCAGGTAGGGGAGAATTTAGCATTTGGAGTGTAGGCACTGAGTAAGAAAAATGGTCAGACATGAAGGTGTCAAACACAATTTTTCTTTTGAACCTTATCTCTAGGTTAGATCTGCACAGTGAATATTCATTGTTTCCTACTCAGGAAACAGACAGTAAGCTACTAGTAAGGGAAGCAGAAAACCACAGTATTGGGAGAACAGGCTCTGCACTCATAAGAGAAGGGATTTGTATCTCAGCTCTCCCCACATGCATAATCTTAGATGATCTTTTTAAAATTTTTTTGTATTTTAATGAAGGGTCTACAGGATGTTCAGGGTCTCACCACTAGATTGGACTTGTAATGATCTGCCTTTTTACAGCTTCCTAAGAGCTGGGATTACAGGTGTACGCCACCATGCCCAGTTTTATCTTAGATAATCTTTACCCAGCTAAGTCTTAGGTTATTCACCTCCCAAAAAGATACAGAAATCTCACTGTTTATGCAGTCTACTGTATATGAATTAAATTCACTTAGCTCACTTTGAAAGATCCATAGGTATTAGCTGATGTCACTGTCTTTTCTATTATTAATGGTATTACCAGTAGTTGCCACCAATATTCTATGGGGCTAAAGCATTATGTGGGTGAAAGGAGTCACAGGACAGGGTCTACTAATTCTGGCTGCACACCATGTCAGGTAGGTAGGATGTGAAATGGTTCTTAAAATATAATAAGGTTTGAAGAATCCTAGATAGTCCAGTTTAGCAGCTAAAGGGGTAAAATAGGAATTATGATTGTGAAACCAGATTGGGTCATTTTTGTGAAAATTGGGCTGGAAGAGATGTTTTGATGCCATGGGTTTAAACCTTTTTGACTTATGTTAAAAAAATGCATGTCTGTAGCAGTGAATTGGGGGCAGAGTCCAACACCTTCAGGGGCATCGCTTTGTGTGGCTTTGGTGGACAGCAGATTATTCCATCATCCCCACCACTCTGGCCTGTCTGCCCCCAACCAAGCCACTGGCAGTCAGATCCTGCGCCCACGCTGACATTTCCCTGAGACTCATTTCATGCTATTTCTTCAAGGGGGGCATCTGGGCTGACAATGTAAAGAGACTTTTCCCACATAATTGAAAGGAATTTCTGATTATGCACCGGGATGTCAGCCATGATGATGTCTTGGACTGTTTCCAGTTCCAGCCTTCTCTGATGACAGTGTTCCAGTCTCCCTCTCTCTTCCCCTCCCTGGCACTTTCCCTATGAACTTTTTGTTCCCTTCTGGGAGTGATTTCTCAAGACAGTATACTGTTTCCAAGCTTCTCCTCCTCCCAGGAGTCTAAGGATCATTTGTGAAGTGGACTCTTGGGGGGCACTTCTCTGAAACTGCGATTTTGCTGACCTGCAAAGGTTTCCTCGGTAGTTACTCTGCTGTGGCCATTTCTGGAAGGGACCCTGTGCCTGACAAGAAAAGGTTGAGTGAATACTTGTATATTGTGGGCCTTTCTTTAGAGAATCTTTTTTAATATGCAGAACAAAGTGAGGGCTGCATTTATCTCTGACCTTTTCCAGCTCCTTTCTTGCATCTGTTAAGGGAAAAACAGGCCTCTGAGCTCACCAGGCTCGTCTCCCACGGAGCAGATGATAGAGTTGCCTGGATTCACTTCCTCACCAGACCTCCTTCCAAAGGCCTGGCTGAATCTTTCCTGCAGCTGATTATCCTTGAGGCTTATGGGGGAATCTTGGGAAAAATGTGACACTGGGCCTTTGGGGAGAGGTGGAGATAGGACTAAACACCAGGACCTTGGGTTCTCTGGTGTGCTTAGCCTTTATATCTTTTGTCCACAGAGAAGATTAATCCTATTGCTGTTCCCTTTGTTTTTCCTAGTAGGACTGCTCCTGCTGGGGCCGAAAGAAGCTGTGGTAGGAAAGGGGGAGAGGAAGATGGAGAACGTATCAGCTGTACTTCTCAGTGCTGACCAGGGAAGGTAATTTTGTCTACAGCCTTCACAGTGCTTTCTCTCTCATCCATAGAATTTCAACAAATATCTGATATCCTCCAAGATTCCCTCTAAGCACAAAGTTTTCCAGTGGCATCTTTGCCATTTTTAAAAATAAGTTCCTTTGGAAACAAGTATAACATAATAGGAAGACTTCTGGACCTGCTAAGAGGATTTGACTCTGCTAAACATTTTGGAAGGATGTGTTCTCTGAACTGTAAGAGTCACAGAGGCACCATGTCTGCCTGGCTTCCTGGGGTTTTCTCAGAGCTTGGCACCATGTCTGGTACAAGGTAAGCAATTATTAGTGAGAACATAGTGTATTTCAAGTTCATACATATAATATGCACACATGAAGATGTTGCTTTCTGATAGCTTTTATTATTTAAAAAGTTTAAATGAAAGCACCATAAAACAATGCTGCTAGCATAAAGCATTCATTTATTCTCTGTTTGGACACTGTCCTTCATTTATCCCACATTTATATAACAATCCACTCTTGAGTCCTTGGGATTTCACCAATAAGTATGTGCTATTTGTTTGGATTTAGTCAGACATTTTCTTACCATCTTTCTTTAAAATGCCAATGCATTTCAGTTGGGCATCACATGAAGTCACATATAATATTAGTTTGAAAAATGACTTTCCTAAGAAAAAAACAGAAGAGAACAGGAACCTGTATTGTTCAGTCCCAAAGAGGAGTGGGCAGGTAGAAGGGTAGGGAAAAGAAGGCAAACAACTGAAGAGTCTGTCCTGACCTAGAGGATCAAATGGAATTCCCTTTACATGGTTAGGGATGGGAAGATGCAGAGCTATAGTATTTGGTGATTTTTCCTTATTGTGTAAACCCATAGAGAATAATCACTTTCACTCAGTGGAGGCTCTTAGCCTTAGATGGATTGGTTACAATCACTCATTCAACTTAGAAACTCCCATTGCAATAACCCTAACTGCTGCTCAGCATCTTGCCTGAAGACGTTGAGAGCACATGGTTTCTTAGACCTTTCATTCTACTATTCACAGGCAAAAATGTTAGAAAAAGAATTTATTTAATTGAATGATTCAGATATCCTGATTTATTGACTATTAATTAACATTGTGTGGAAATGCTTAATATCTAATAGGACCAATCTCTCACTGGTGTAAGAAGAACAAAGAGTTAAGCCAGTGCAAAGTAAAATTATGAGACTTTTTATACTTTACCTGCTCTTTTTATCTTTCTCTTGTCCGCAAGGCCTTTCCTCTCTGACCTCAACTCTGGCAGCCCCAAACCTTTCTAGGTTTGACATTTGCAAAGTTTCATGGATTGTTAAGCAGAAATAATAAATCTGATTTCCCAAACGCTTAACAAGGGAAACGACATTATAAAGTCATGTGCCTAATGTGGCAGGAAATATTCTAAGGCTTCTTCCTTAAATCCTGCCATGAAAGCAATCATCATCTCTACCCACATCTCAGTCTCTTACTCCTCCTTAGCCAGGGAAAGGCTGATAAGGAATCTAAGGGATCAGAGTTCCTTAGCTGTTGGTATGCAAGGAAGATATGCCTGTTATTTTAAGTATTCTGTTTTCCCTCCCACGCTCTCACCCTCCCCTCATGCTTCTTCTATATATTCAAATGTCATGAAATTCAACAGAAAAAGTTGAAGTATGTTTCTCAGGGAACATGTAACTTCTTTTGGGGTTATTCATAACCACGGATGATAGAACCTTTAGAAAGTTCTTCAGGTACAGGGAAGACATTAGAGTGTGTGTCTCACTCTCTTCCAGGTTATCTCTGCTTGGAGGATTTTTTGGGTCCCACAGTTGGAATGAAGAATGACTACACAGAGCAGCAAGGGAGCACAAAAGATTGTAGCCACCCAGATGCTCCTGTTTCCAATCTAAGGTGGCAGCTGGGAGCTCAGGATGTGCCTTTGATTCATCAAAAAGAGCCTTAATCCTCCAGTGTCTTTTTCCAGATAAAGAGGTGGCAGTTTGGGCTTATTACAATTCCTAAACTTGGGAGCTGGGAGAAAGTTGAGCTAAGACAGTCTCTGATAATAGGATAAATAGAGCCCCTGGGAAGGAAGGTGTCTGGTAAATGACCTCAAAAACAAAAATCTCTGATTTGCAACATTTGTGATTTCTGTGCTATTGATATCTGCATCTTGGCCAATTTTAAGTTATCAAAATGAAATGGCTGAGATTTGGAGTTAGAGAAAGATGTCTGTGTGTGTCAGTTCCAGCACACCACCAGGAGAAAGTGGCATTTACAAGGGCATGAGATCACTAATATTCTGGGGCCACAGGATGACGACATTCCCTCCTATGTTGTTGATGAGTCAATGTGTTATTTCTTTGCATGTCTCAGTTCTTTTTTAAAAAATGTATTTCCCCAGTCACTTTAGTCATTGAATGTGGCAAATTCAGCTGATCTCTGAGAAGCTCCAAGCCAAGGAGAAAGACACATTGAATCCAGGGGCCTTCAGGCTTCCCATGATCTACAGGGATTAACTTGTGCCAGCTTCAGTACGTGAAATCTTGATGATTTTCCCCCAACTTTTGTGCTATCACCTTACTGTGGGATTTTGCTCCAGTTACTTTGCCTTTTTCACTTGTCATTGTCACAACAGTGAAATGGAGAGAGCAGACCATGAAATGTCCTGAGCTTCATAGTTCTAGCATTTTTCTTATCCAAAACTGAAAATCTGTAAGCAGCAGATCCAAAGTATAAAACACATCTAAGCACTTCCAAACAAATAATCACCTTTCTTCATTAACATGCAGCTGGACCACTGCTTGCCTGCTCCAAAGCTACACAGACCTGGATCTCTGATAGGTTTTCCATTTTTCTCCTCACACAGGGACTCAGAGTGCATTGTGCTTTGGAAAGACATCAGCAATTCCCAGCCCTTGTCCTTAAACTAGTCTCACGTAGGTCTGTTACTTGGCCTGATAGTCTATGTTGACTTGTTCTACTCTGAAGTCTGTAGACCACTCTGATGAAGCAGACCAAATGTATCAGCAGCAAGGAGTTCTTTTGTAAGTGTGATACCAGATACCAGCCGAGCCAACTCCCTCCATAATGAGAGAAACATCAGAGAAACGTGGAGGTGAGGAAGTTAGAGACAGACTCAAACACAGGTCCTGGGGGTGGGGCAGGAGTATGTGCAAGGTTACAACCAGCTTTCATAGGCAGCTAGAGAACAACTAGTGTGCAGCTTCCAGGCGGTTAGAAAGCACAAGGTACGGAAGAAAGACGATCCTGAGAAGGAAAGCAGAAAGTGATGGGAAGTTTCTAGCTTCCCATGTGCAGAGGCTCCCCTTTGCAGTTTCTGAACTGTCTTTGCTCTACTGGGAACAGCAACATAGAGCTTCTCAGCATGAGCTACACCAGTGCCCTTGTCTCTGTCATGTTCCAGATGTGGCTTCCCCACCTGGAAGCATCTGGCTAGATGCAGCTCAGAGCCTTACCTCATCACAGCCTTTCCTGAGGCTGATCCTGCTGTCTCATACTTGGGAGGCCAAAGGGGAAGAGAGCAAAGGCAGGGAGAGGTCAGGTAAGAGGGATCTGGGTGAGAGAGGCTTGTGGTGACAACTGTGGCTAGCTAGCGCCAGAGGCTAGGAAATCCCTGACAGGAAGCCAAGGGGCTTGGTTCAGACTCCTAACAGGGGGGCAGCTGTGCTCTGCTCTCTGCTCAGCGACACATTGTGCTTCATGCGGGTCCTTGGGAAAGCTAAACACACACTGGTGCTTTCTCTCCTCACATTGGTAGAAAGGTTTTGATCATAACTATAAAGTTTCTGAAGCTGCCATTTTTACCTCTTTGCTTTTTTACTTTGTTTGGTTGTATGTGCATAGTCATCTAACCCCAGCTGTTACCCCAAACTGGCTGGCTTGACAATTATGTGCTTTGTGTACAAAACAGAGCCTATTTGCAGAGCTGGAAAAATAATTACAATGGTAGTAATGGCCAACATACTGTACATGATGTAGGCCAAGTGGTAGGTCTGAGATTTGAACCCAGGTATGAACATAACTACCAAAGACCATTGTCACCAAGTGACACATTTCCACCAACATGAGCAGGGACAGGAGAAGGACACAGAGGCAGGACTTCTAATTTGGCTCTGAGCTGGATATGAAACCTTCAATTTATTCTCCAGGGCAGCCAAAGTAGCACAAAAAGTAGTAAAGAAGAGGATCAAGACCAAGAGGTCATGTTATTATGTTTCACTTTGTGTTCGGCATCAAGTTCCACAATAGCAAGGCTGTTTTTGTTCATTTACATGTAGCTAGGGCTTCCATGTAAGTGCTCAGCAAATTATCATTAGGTGAATGGGTGAATTAATTCTTCTATAAGACACTTAATACATGGGATTTCATAGGATTCTGTAAAAATCCTATAAAGAATGGAAGAACTTCTGGCATTGATCCTTTCCCACACAAAATGACAAAGATTACTATAAAGAATAATATCCTAAGGCTCTGAAGCTAGAAAGGGGGAGAATTGGGACCTATAGGCAGAGTTGCTTACTCTAACTCTGAAAGGCAGGAGCAGTAGTGGAAAAAGTTTTTTCCATAGTAACTCCTCTAAGTTGGGAGGCTTAGGAAGTCTATGAGCTCAGATCTGAGAGGAGCCAGAGGGAGCAGAAAAGGGTGAGGAGTCCTGCACTCATCATTCAGTCAGACAGAGTCCCTGCGACGTATTTAACCTTCTGTTCTGTCATCCTACGAGGATTTTGTGGCCTCCAGAACATGTGATTTCCTTTGCTTCATTCCTGTCATATTTGAGGCCACCAATCACTTTCACTAAAAGAAAAGAGATGAGCAGCAAAAGATGCGTTATTACTGCTTCTCAGTAAGAGCTTGTGGGTGGGCCCTACGAGTGCATTCCTGTTACTAGGAGTGAACCCTTTCCCACTCCTAGAAGGGTCACTTATGTAACATTTCTGGATCTATGAGTACAACATAGTAGGCTTAGTTGGTGCTGAGCACTATTCTAAACATTATGCATTGCCTGATTTGTGTTGCTTGTAAAATACTGTGGCTCTCTTTCTCTAGGATGGGAGGCTAACAGTGACTTTCCAAAAGCAAAAACCTGTCTTCTGCCTTGTAATTCTGCTAAAACATTTCCACTGCCTTTCCTGATATATATATATATATATATATAGATAGATAGATAGATAGATATAGATATATAGATAGATAGATAGATAGATATAGATATATAGATATAGATATAGATGTATACATACATACATATATATATATAAATTCTTTTTATAGTTCATCCACTGTTAGCATACCACATGCCACAGAAGAGTAACTCCTTTGCACTCTTTTTGCTTCTACCCTTGTAATGATCAAAATAAGTAAGCCAGCCAATCACTGAAAAGATCATTTAAGCACAGTATAGTAGCCTTCTTCATTATTTTAATGGTTTGAAGCCCTGAAATCCAGTCTCAGGGCAGGCCAGTCATTCTTCTATCAATCATGTTGACTAAAGCCTGTGTAAGCATCAGAATTGTGGGAAATCCCAGAAGTCTCAGAGGCAGTTCTTGGGCCCTTAGATTTGCCCTCACAGCAGGAAATAAGAAGGAGTAGTGGGAAGCCAGGTGGACAGGTTACTCTGAGTGGGTGGCACTAGGAGTTTCAGGAGTACAGGGCAGAGCAAGGCCTTGGGATAGCTTAGGCATGCACTGGGGTCAGCTTTGGGGATATAATATATGGGTCTTGAGGCCTGGAAATAGGAATGTGGTTATTATTTGTGCAACATCTTTCTTGGCAAACATTTCAGGTGACTGAATAGCAAAAGTGAGGACTGGTAAAAGTGACACGAGGGAGAGGAAGTTGAGGGAGGGTGTGGAAGCTCCCTCCTCCTCCAGTCTACCTTCTCTGGTAAATGTGACATGAGGCCTGAGTAAGTGGCTTCCTGTGGCCCTACAGACCCAGGGGACATCCCAGGAAGTAAGGTAGCCCAGGTAGGCTCCACTCCTCACAGCTCCCTGAAGAGCAAAGCCACTTTCCCATCAAGGCCACCTGGCAAAGGCCCAACATGCTCCTTTTGTCTTAATCCATGTCATTCAGGAATCAACCTCTGAGTTTCTCCATCTCGCACTTCTAAGCGTAGGCTCATTGATATTCAGCAAACTTTCCCCGCCACTTCTCTTTTAATTCTGTGAGAAGACATTTCAATGAGTCTGGGCTGGGACAATTTAGAGCTGAGACTCCGATCTCTATTCACAGCCTGGATATGTTCTCACAAGATTTCAGTCAGAAGGCTAAGCTTTTCGATCCCCCGTGGCATTGTCTCCAAGTTCCTCGGGCCCAGGCTGCCAAGTTCATACGCGGGGCTGATCTCCCTCCTTTCACAGACCTACTTATTAGCAGCTTTCTTTCTTTCTTTTTCTTTTCTTTTTCTCCCCCTTCCAGGCCCATAGATACAATTATTAGAAATTCCTGGTTTTGTGCCCATATTGAAAGAAGGCCTGAATGGGTATGCTAAGGCCTCGAAAGTGAGCCACTCTCCCTAACTCCAGCTTCTGTGGTTAATTAGATTTGGATGGTTTCAGAGGAGCAGCTGGAGTTTTCAAAAAATGGGAGCGATAAAAAGGGGCTATTCAAGGTATTTTGGAGGGGCCATATAAAACAATGTAGCTGTGAAATGGGGTTTGGGAAATACAGTGCTCTTGATTTGGTTGGGGGTGGTGTGCAGGGGAGGGCAGACCAGGGCAGACGGAATGGATGTGAGCAGGCAGGAAAGTGCCCAGCTAGGGTAGGTTCTGTTAAGCTGGACCCTGTCAAACTGCCGTCCCACGGTGCAAGCTCGTCCCCATGGTAACTTTGCCCCTAGCTTGCAGGAGCAGTTTCATCCAACATGGCCCATCCAGCACAGACCTGAGGCAAGTAAACTGGGGCAGGAGGGAGCTAAATATTTGGTTTGGAGTTCAAAGCCACTTTTCTTGGCTGACACTGTCAAAAGTTTATCAGCTCTGTGCATAGACAGGGGGAAGGCAATGACTGGCTGCTGAGTCTGGGCTTTGGGAGAAGCATCTCTCCCTCCCTGCTTGGGATTGAACGTGGGCTTCCCTGGAAGCAGCTGGCACCCAAATCCTCCAATATCTCTGGTTTCTCTTACTGTGAGAATTTCACTTGTCAAACATTCAATATCTGTCTCTTTGTAATTTATAGTTTTCTTCATCTCTAAGACCAGGAAGTTGGTCTAGATGCTAAGATTCCTGCACTGATGGCAATGTGTGGAAGGGTAGCGAAGCCAGAGGGCTTAGAAACCCAAGGGAGCATCCTTCCCTGGATCGGCAGAACAGGATGCCTAGCAGCCACATCTTGCTCACACTCTCTTGCCTGGTGGCTCAAAGTCTAATGAAACTCTGGGGACTGTAGTCAACAGGTACAACTGAGGAGAAGATAGCTATGAATAGTGGCATTTTATTCCATGGAGTAGTGACTGAGAACTTTGTTGTAACAGTAGTTTCCAAGATTTAAAAAAAAATCACTAGAAAACTTTCTTTAAGTAAAACCCTAGGTCTTTTGCAAATAGAGAGCAAAAACCAGGTGGGACAGTTTAAAATTTCTGAGGAACAGAGTTTGGAAGAAATGACTTCGGTACCTGCTCTCTGGTACCAACTATAAATTACAAGAGACCAAGAGATAAAGGGTGCGGGGTGGGGAGAGGGAAGAGAAAGGGGATGTAAGGGAGTTAGGATGTGTTACATACATGTATCAACTGCTCACGATAGATGTAATCATGTACTGCAGACATGTACCAACACAACTAAATAGTAAAGAGCAAAGTCCTACATACAATGTCAGACTGTGAAGGGGAGAGAGGCAGAGCAGCTTGGGCAGAGGGTGGAGGGCTCTGGAGGCTGGGCGTGGCTCGCTCTGGCAATGATCCACAGATGGGCCCTTGGATCCAGGCATGAAGGCCTCACCTTCACTGCTGCTCCAAGATCTCTACAAACAGTGAAGTCATTTCTTCCAAACTCTGTTCCCCAGAAATTTTAAACTGTCCCACCTGGTTTTTACATTAGGGTTCTGTCTGTGATTCCATTTGATGAAATTGTAGGGGTGCCCTTTTCCTTCCTTCCTAATTCTGATAAAGTCAATGTATGACAGTTGCTCTGGTTGTGTCAGTGAGAACTGTCTATTATCAAAGCACAATTACTAATACCACTGCATCCACGGGCTCTCAAGCCCCAGAGAGGATCAAATAATAGCTTGCTCATTCCATTAGCAAAAGACTGCTCTCTGGTACCAAGTGCAGGGCACTGTGGCCTGTGGCTCCTGGGAAGGTGAGTGAGATGCATTGTCTTCCATTTAGGGCTTATTCTCCCAGAAAGGACAGAAACCACACACAGCGTGAGTGCACTGGCAAGTGACTCCATCAGTGCCATATCAGGACATAGGATGCTACTTGTTCTCCAGTCTTAGAAAGGATTTGCAGGTGGGTGGACTGTGAGGTACAATGTTCCAGCCAGATTCAGGGGAAGGGAACAAACACTAGGCGCAGATGCTGACTATGGGGCTCTTTTAATATTTTAGGGTTTAAAGCTCAGAATGAAAGGAGTGAATCAAGAAGGAAAGGAGTTAAGGGTATCAAGAGGGGGACACTTCTTTAGACAGGCTTTCAACATGTGACACTACAAAAATCTCCTTTTCCTGTTCACAGTTCTATTTTTAACTACTGTCTGCTATTTGTTCTTGTCTTTCCAGCCGCCCTTTCTCTCTGTGGCATATTTTTAGAGTATTGGTTTCCCAAAAGCAAGAATGGTGGGAACATATTTTAATAACTCAGATTACTGTGCAACTGGGAACCAGACCAGCAGCTGTAGAGGCTTCAGGCAAATCAGGCACACACTGGTCACCCACTACCTGGGGAAGCACACAGGAACAAGGTAGTCTATGCTCAGAAATAGCCTGCCTAGAGAGAAAAAGCAGGCTTACAGAGATGCCCTTAGAAGATGGCTTGTTGCTTCTGTGTATAACTGGCATTGATAGTCTGAGTGACTAGAGAAGGTTTGAATTTAGGAAGCGAAGAGCCAGTCTCTGTAAGAAGCTTTAGGAGTTAGAATGAATAGAATCAACAATTGTTCAGCCCTGAAGATTTATTCCTAGACATGTGGGGATAGAAACAAGTAGAACTTTGGGTCACTCTCTGGTCTAGAAGAGATGTGTAGGCCACCCAAGACATCATCACTGAAAATCACAGAGTCCACATGGATCCACTGTTGGCTTCTCTGGGTCCAACAAAAGAAGAGAGGCAAAGTTAGAGAGATCTGTGTGAGGAAGGCTGGCCACAAGGCAAGGAAGTGTGCTTGATGAGGAAGGGGAATCTGGAGAAGTGAAAAGCCACATGGAGGAGTCTTCACTAGGAAGGGCGGTGGGAGGATGAAGGACAGGCTGAGGTTAGAGGCCGGCTCAGCTAATCTGGGCTGCCTGGGCATCTGTGGAAGGGATTGCAGGCTTTGCACTAGAGAAAGCATAAAAGGAACCCAGCCAAAGACTTTCAGGGGCGGTTATATAGATTTTGGTTTTGTATGGGGGCCTTGAATTTCAACTAGGAAATGTGAACTTTCTCCTGTAGGCAAGGGGAGCTGTTTTTCAGACTAGAAAGCCCAGCCCCTATCACTCCATCAACTAGAAAGGAGCTCTTGCTGGTGGTGTTGTGCAGACCCTGCCGGGTGTTGCTCTGTTCTGCCTCAGCACAGAAATAATGAGCTGGAAGTGGCTCCCCATAATTGGCTCTCTCCAGGCCTCTGCCTGGTTCCAGAGGAGAAGCAATGCTCCCTCCTCTGCACACAGTGATTGCTGGCCCAAAATAGCCCTGCACCTGCTCTCAGATGCCTGCAAGATAATTTCAGCTTTCAAGGAAACTACCCTGATTGGTGTTGATTTTTCATGACCTCCCTTCAGCCGAACACCTGGAGGTAAGCACCTGATCACAGAGCTGCACCCCAGAAGGCATAGGCCACTGAGGCAGACAGCCTGGGCCTGCCCAGGCAGGACATGCTAGAGAACGGGGGATCAGGCTCTGGGGCCTCTTGCCCTGCAGGTAACTACCACAGGGTTAGACATTAACCGGGCAATACAAGGGGTTAGGGAAGGAGGAGGAAAGAAGAGCCGGAGCTACACTGCACGCAGAAGCCACTTTGGAAAAAAAATCCGGAAGTGTGGGCCCTTCTGCTATTTCTCTTCTGTCTGACCCAATCTTTCCCTTCAGTTCATCTTCCACCTTTGCCTATTGACCAACCCTAAGAAAAGAGCTTCCTTTATCATAAGCCTGGAAACCTATCACTGATCTTCTGCTTGCCCAGCCAAAGGCCTTTTTCAGCTCAAATGTCATTTCCATAGAGCCAACTGTGGCTGTCCACGTGCAGAAAGACCAGGGGCCCTGAGAGAACTAAAACCACTGACAGAAAAATCGCAAGGGATCATGGACAGATCAGTGACGATGGGATCAAGTGCAAGCGTATTTAAGACACAATGAAATGTGACATCATCTCATCCAGTTCTCCCCCACAACTCTAGATGCCAGGCATCAGAATGGAGGTCTCCATCTTGCACGTGTTTAACTTGCTCAAGGCCACACACTTAGCATTGTTAAAAGTCGATGTGAATCCAGTATTCTAAGTTCTCGTTCTTTTCTCTGTGTTGTGCTATTTTGGTCACACATTATACATTTTACTATAGGGAAAGAAAGGTTACTTGATCCAAGTCAAACTTTATGACCCAGTGTTTTATTATATTCCTCTAGCGGGCTATTGGGCTCTGGGGATTCTTATCAGTGTTTCCACTTCACAGAGTTTCCTCAGAACCCAAGCAGGTAATGCTAACACAGAGATCAGCCTACAGGGACAGCACGTGGTGGAGGGACCTGTCCTTGGAAATGCAGCCTCAACAGCAGGCGTGGAAAGTGAGCAACCAGGCCAGGGTCCAACCCTCATTAATCACTGGCCACATCCACCCATTAGTGCACATGGCTGCAAAAGTAATTGATGCACTTGGTAAACCTGAGAATCAAAGCTGATTTCTTCTGCTTTTTCCAAAAGTCTTCCACTCAGTGCAGCTCAGTCTCCCAGGCAAAGGTTTGGAGATTTTAATGTGGAGACTTCATTTAGATACTCCACTGGGGTAAGGAAAAGACTGCTCAGTCTCTCTCGCTTTCCTACATAGAGTTCATTTTCATTTTTTTTTTTTTTTATAAATTGAAAGTTTTCACAATCAGCTACCCTGATTGAGGAATTACAGCACCCTCACCTTCTCATCTGTGCTGATTCACAAACTTTTCCCGTCTCCTGGGAGACTCTTCCCCCACTATCCATGGTTATCTGAAGCTTCATGTCTAACAGCTGGAAGCTTTCTGGAATTTTCTGAATTTGGGATCTCAGTCTTTAACAATGTAAAAGCAGCATCCTCCCTACATTCCTTTTGCACCTCTCCCATTTTCCTTCTATACAAATGCAAAGAGAGCCTTGGAGTAGGGCTCCTCCTCCTGCCTGCCACTTCCTGGGCAGAGGAAGACCCAGAGACACAGTCTCCCGGTTGGTCTTACTGTAATTTCCTCTTCTTCCCTTTTCTCCCTTCCATTTCTATCATATTTCATTCTCCAAACTCTTGTCTTCTTTATCTATCTTAATGGCAGTGGGAAAACTGTATCTTAAGGGTCGTAGTGTAGGGTCATGACAGGTGAGAAGGGAACCTGCTCATCCCCATGTGAACCTCAGGTGTCCCACTGGTCCCCTCCTTTCTTGGAAGCTTTTCCTTTCCTCCCATCTATTGACCTAGGCTTTTCTGCACATCAGCAGAGGCCTCTATCTTTCTATAATGTATATTAAGCTAATTAAACAATAAAAGCTCCAGGTCAGTGAAGCCTGCCACGTTAGCTCCTTGCCACACAGCCCGGGTAGTCCAGCTAGCTGTCAAGCCCAGGGCTCCCAGCCTTTGATTCTCCAGGATAGACAGCGTCTTGCACCTTGCTCCAAGACCTAGTACGGACCTCTGTTTCCAGATACTGCAGGATGATGATATCAGTCACAGGAGGAACTCTGATGAAAGTTCAGCCTGAGTACCACCTCTCTACTTCTCAGTAGGTCTGTATTTTTGTAAAAGCTCCCAGGTTAATGCTAGTAACAGCTAGGAATGTTTGTAAACTACTGGTTCTCATATTGATTCTAACCCCTACCTTAAATCTGTGTTTCTAGACTTTTTTTTTTTTTTTTTTTTGTACAGGCCTCACTGCGCAGCTAGGACTCACAGGGATCCTCCTGTTTGGAGCCTCCCCAGTGCTGGGATTACAGGCATGTACCACTATGCCCAGACTTGGTCTCTGGCTCAGTGTGCTTGAGGGTGGGGCTGGCTTGGCTTTAGGTACTGGGAATAGAACCCTGGTCCCTGTGCTTGCCTAAGCAGCTGCTTAGTCAACTAAGCTATCTTGCCAGCCCTTGTTTCTAGATTTTTGACCTACACTTTTTTTCTTTTTGATGTTTTTTGAGACAGGGTCTCACTATACAGTTCAGGTTGGCCTTGCACTCACTATGTAGGCCAGGTTGGCTTCAAACTTGCAGTGATCCTCCTTGCCTTAGCCTCCCAAGTGCTGTGACTACAGGCATGCACCACCATGACTGGTCCTGGCCTACATTTTTTTAAATTTAATTTCCTATTGCTATGATCTTAAAGACAGCCAACTTTCTGGTTCTAGATTTTTTTTTAAGAGTAGAAAAATGTATTGGGGAGTAGGAGTAACTTCTGAGAGACAGGAAGTGCTCCAAGTGGGTTGCCATTTACAGAGGAAGTTTTACGTAGGTACAAAGTCATGAGATGGGCATAATGCAACACAAAACTGTGATCAACCAATAAGGTTACAATTTGTCCATTTACGTAACATTGATCTAATAGGGAAGCAGGTCCTATAGCAAGTATACATGGAAAGTGATTCTAGATTTGAACACTTCCCACCACTTTCTTCTTTTTGACCCCACATCTTATTAGTCCAATTTTTCACAGATGCTTCTATGGCATCTATAAATGGCATACATTTACACTGTAGGAAAATCCTATAAATAGGTTTGTTGGCTAGGCTTCGTTATTTAATCAGCATCCTATCACTGGTGACTTTTGAAAATGTTATAATTACAGTCATAATAATTGTAGCCTTTCTTAGGAAATGAAGATGTTGATATCTCATTTAGTCTCAGTAATAGCTCTAAGACCCACCAAAATCATTCCTACTATATGGATTTATAAACTGAGACTTGGAGAAAATAAAAGACATGCTCAAGGCCTCAAGAAACCTGTCCTTTTGGCTTTTAGGGCACCAGCAGTCCCAGTACAATGAACAATTTTGGTTTTGGTGCACTGTAATACAGTCTGAAACTTGGCAAGTTCCCAAAGCCCCCACTAGCCCCCCACCAGCATTCACAGCTCTCCTGATCTGTTCCCCTGACGCCTGTCTCAAGTGTGTCTCAGACTCCATCTTCTGGTTTTCTCTTTGCCTTTGGACTCCCTGGATCTCTGATTTAGCCACTCCCTCCAACCCTGGTTGGGGTCTTCCCTCTTGGGTCTTCTTGATTCTTGTATGCTTGAGTGGTAAGCTTGCCCAGACTCTCCCCAAACAGTCAAATTGGAGCAACCTCATTGGTCCACCCACCTAGCACCCCGAGTCACTGTAGGAGTATCACAGCAACAGTGTTTAGGGGTCAGGCACACAGAGACTCTGCTGGAAACTATAGTAAGTTTTATATAGGCCAAGAATGTGCTCGCTTCAGCAGAACATATGCTGTATGTTCTATATGTGACTGTGTGAGCATGCGTCAGGGTTTTGTGCTTCCTATCCCTAAATATTTCCTCTCTCACCTCTCCTGTGTGGGACTAGAGTTGAAATCAGTATCATAGAATGTTGTCCTTAATTAAATGCCTATTTTGTGCCAGAACCTGTGTTTCACTTACATGTCCTCCCTGGGCAAGGTAGGGATGGCCATCCCTGATTCATGGACCAGGACTTTTGAACTCACAGAGATTAAAAACACATGAGTATCTCTGCCCCGGGTCAAGGCAACAGTATGTGAAGGATCCTCTTTCTATACCTTAAAAGTGGATTAGCCTGGAATGTTTCTTCCATGAATTTATCTTTCCTTAATTCTGTCAATATATGCTCTCTTTAAGATACCATGTTTATTTAAAAAAATACCATGGGTTTTGAGTCTGTAGCGGTCTTTTGGGAATTTTCTTACCTCTTCTCAATACACATAGCTGAAAATCTCTTGAAATTTTGACAGGAGGAAACCAGAAATAATCTGGAGGTTGAGCTACTTTATAGGACAGTAGACCCAGCAGAGCACAAAGGAAGACTGAGGGTTTGGGTAGTACACATAAAGAAATTATGAAAATCTCATTTTTCCCCTCATTTTATCTCTTCTGGTTATTTCCAAGGAAACAGTCTTTTACCATAGCAGTGGTTTTACCAGAGCATGGACAACCTGACCCCCTAGTCAGGTGTTACCCACTGTAGGATAGCTACCAACTCCATGAAACAGGGCTTGTAGTACCCCTCTGGGACCTGAGCACATGACTGCAAGCTTATCTGCTTGCTTCACAGAACTGGCAGCCTCCATAGGTCAAAAGTCTCCTGACATGGTGTTTTCCTAGTGTCAGTCACATTGTAGATGTTGCTCAAGATAGGCTGAGTGATGACTGGATGAATGAATTACAATTTTCCTTGCTATCAACAATAAACCAGAAGCCAATGCATCCTAATCCTGCCCGTTTTCCAAAGTTCTTCAAAAAGCAGTCCGCTCCCAATGCCAAGAAGCTTTGTTGATTGATTCACTAGGATATCTTGAAACTCATTGATTTGGTAAATACAATGCTAACAAGTTGGACTGGTGATCCAGAGAACATCAATAACTTAGGTAAGCTTGAATCAGCGACTTCTACTGGTTATAACATGGGTCATTTGTCTTTATATTTACTTAGTATTGATGTTAAAGAGAACAATTATTCATTTGCTTTATTGCTTACCTGAAACCAAATCCCTCCAAAAGAATTACTTCAAGTAGCTCAATACTTCAAAGATAAACCTAATGTAAGGAGACTAATTGGTAAACACTTCTCATCATTCTTTGCATTATGCCTTTCTTGGAAGAGTCCCCAGTGATCTTTTTAAAAAATATTTTTTAACCTTTGAAAGGAGTAACTAATTAGAAATTTAATCTCTCCATTTAATATAAATCTCTAAGATTTCATAGCAAAGCCAGTTTCAAATAGTCATAGGTAGACTCATACTGTATAAAGATTTGGCAGTGCAGGTGCCTATATTTAATCTTGGAAAGCAATGAGGAGAAAACTAGCAGGTCTAGCCTCTGTGCAAGCCTATCACACTTAGGCTCTCTCAGATGCATCCATCACTGTGGTTCCCAGGCTCAGCATCCCTCCACACCTAAGGTGTATTCTTCTTCTTGTCCTATTAAGGAGTAATAACATGGTAAGAGGAAACCCCTTCACAGGCCCAAGTCATAGGGAATTATGCATGGATGGCAAAGAGGTGACTGTAGTTTTAATACATAACTTCTGCCTGGGTCTGTAAAGCAATTGTGCTGGGCTAGGTCACGTGGATCACAGTCATACATGGCTTCTGCAATAAAACTGGTTCACAAGATGAACATTAACTTTTCTGTATTTTCAAAGTGCTATGCAAAAGCGGTACTACAGTATTTACAGTAATCTCAGACCCACTCATTTCATCAGTTTACCATCCTTCCATCCCTGGGTCCCTTGTTATGAATCACGAGCCTGACCTAAATTTTCCACCTTTGTGTACATGTGATTGCTGGTCCCTGGAGTTCTCTTCTTCTTCTTCTTCTTCTTCTTCTTCTTCTTCTTCTTCTTCTTCTTCTTCTTCTTCTTCTTCTTCTTCTTCTTCTTCTTCTTCTTCTTCTTC
>NW_004524579.1:22315390-22345676 GCF_000260255.1 Octodon degus | reverse complement strand
CCCTTGCACTTGCCAGGGAAGCACTTATTCTACTGAGCCATCTCCCTTGCCCTTGGAGTTTTCTTTCTTTCTTTTTTTTCCTGAAAGCATCAAAAAGTGAATTTGTTTAACCATGTTCAGCTGATAATATAGCAAGTGGGTGAATAATTCATGCTATAGCATGCTGAATGAACTGAAAACATAAAGTTGGTTGGAAGGAGGCAGAGGAACTTTGTCATATAAGAATCAGAACTGAGGGACTCCATAATCATCTGGCATCTGTTCAATGTTGTATCTGTTATTAGAAATGTACATGATAGGAACTCCAGGGATCGTCTGGATTTTCCATTTAACGTCCTGGTCAACCATGGCCACAGTGTAACACTTTTGCTGAGTTACTCTGTGCTAAGCAGTCATTTGCATAGGTCCCTTTGTGTGTGCAAGGTAATTGTTCAAACCACGGATCCTTGGTAATCCTTAGGGCCACTCCATACTTCTGTCCCGGTTTCTCAGTTTCCGCCCTTATAGAATCAGTTATACAAGGGATACACTTGGTATGCAGACAGTCCATCACCGATTGTACCAAGTCCAATCTGGCTTTGATGGAAAAGTTGATAAAGTTGGTATAAACCAGGATATGATAAGGTGTGCCCAGCTGTGTGTTATACTGGAAGAATAAGCAGGAAGGATGTTGGGGACTTCTCTTTCCTTTGGAGCACTGGGATCTTTCTTTTCTTTTTAGGTTTTCTTTTTTTTTGAGTCTCTCATTTCTGAGACTAAGCATTCACTTCCTGGTCACATACTTTCTTTTGTTTCCCCATGTTGATGCTGCTGTCCTGTTTCTGCTCTGGAGTTTCCTTGGAGTTTCTCACCTATGCAGTTTCCCTTCCTATGTTCATATAGGTTGTTTCTCTGCCTGGAGTGTTATTTAATATTTATTTCCCTCTTCTTCCCTCTTGGCTGTCTTCATTGACACCTCTTTTCACTTTGGTACTATCTCTTACTCTTAGATCTCAGCTCAGCTTGCTCATGGCTGGCTGCTCTATCCCCTCCATAGCTTAGTACAGGTACTGTTTTGCTTCCTGCTCCTCTAATTTATTTTCCTGTGATGAAATTTGCAAATACATATTTGTGGTATTACTTGGCCACTTTTCCCTTACAGTGAGTAAGTGTAAGCTTTAAAGAGCAGGGGCCATGTCTGTGTTTGCATCTTCTTATACGTCTAAGCCTAGTCCCCATGCCCATGGCCTTAGTAAATAATTTTGAAGATAGAACATAATGATGGGACAAAAAATAATAATCGTCACAGTAGCATCTTAAAGTTGTTCTGCTTCTTATGCCTCTTTCTTTTCTTTTGGGATTAGATGAACAACATATTATGAACTCTCTTTTCTCTACCTAGAAAAAAAAATCAATGTGCTTTGTGGATACAGAATCAAAATGGAAAAATGACCCTGTGTGTGTGTGTGTGTGTGTGTGTGTGTGTGTAAGGTGGTGGTGGTACCTGTGGCTCCCTGTCTAATGCTCCTATCCCATGTCCTCCACAAGTTCAGTTCAACCCTTACAGAGAACCTAACTCAGTTTTAAGCTCTCTTTGAAGTCTTCCCAGATGACTGAAGAACTCCCAAGTGTGTGCTTTCTTCCAATTCCTAAGTACACGTTGGTAATATCAGAGAACTTGGGATTTAAGAGGGCAGATGTTTTGTCCTAGTCTGGTGGCCATTCCCCCACTCCAGCCCTGGTGATGGGGTGCTTGTAGCCATCACTGTCTTTGCCCACATGACTCTGCCCAACTAGTAGCCCCACACATTTATTCCATTCAGATGCCCCAAGCCCCACAGTATAGCTGCTCTACCTCTAGTCTTCAGGCAAAATGGTCACATCCTTAGCCCCATGGAAACCCCACAGAGCCCCTCGTCGTGCCCTGTTTCATTAGTGTCTCAGCAATTTTAGATTGCAGGATCCTGCAGGGAGCAGTTTCTCTTTTGTTTTTTTTTTTGGTATACTATTCAACCTCGATATTCAGCTGGAAATATAGTATGTACTAAATATTTGTGTACATGTAAAGAAGGAGGGAAGCATGGGTAAAAGGAAATATTGTTAGACAATGTTAGACAACATTTCTTTCTTTCTCCATGCTGCTGAAGTTAAACTGATCATTGTCAAGATTTGTCTACCATCTCCTGTTTGTCTCTTCCTTCCTTCAATATAGAATATTCAGTTTTGAAGTAAAAAGGAGACTGCATTCAAACACTCCCATCAGAAAGGGGCAGGAATGGAGAAGACAAAGACAATTAAACACAGAAGAGAAGATCAAGGAGACAATAAAGGTGATGTGTGGAGAGAGGTACATGGCCAGGCCAGGAGTGCAGAGATTTCTCTTGTATCCTATGCCTCAGTCCCAGAGGATGCATTAGGTTTAATGCAGAAAATGACTGACAAATTACTAGGTCACTGAGTGTGAAATTTATATTTTTTGCTTCTTTCTTTCTCCCATCCTATAATTGTATCGACCTAAACAGTAAAAATATTGCTATTGTCTTCTTTATTATGGTGCCTCAGAAAAGGGAACTGCTGTGTCTCAGTGGATTATTTTTTTTCCTGGATAAATCTTTTTCTTGTGATAAATAAATCTCCTAATAGGGTCTTATTTAAATAACACTGTGCTGCGAGTGAGGCAGAAATCAAAAGATGAACCATTAAGCCTGGTAATAGGGAAGTGGTATGCGTCAGCGGCATTACCACATCCCGAGAAGCCACATCAATTAGGTACCTAATGTATGACCCGTCACATAAACCAGTCCAGCCGCATACCCCTCATGCTACCACTATCGATTGTTGCCCAGATATTTGGAATGAAGCTGAGCCTCCTAATTATCAGGCTTGTGGAGCTGGGCTGGCGCTGCCGTCAGATGAGCCGCGGCCTCTTCCCCAGGAATTTCCCGCACTGGGATGAGCAGGTTGTCCCTGCGACCTTGAGCTATGAGAGTGTTTGTTTGATAATCGTCCCTGTCTGAGCTGTGGAGGTGTCCTTGGGAATCAGAGAAATCAGAAATAGCAGCAGTTTAGTGCATCTCGGTGACACACTGCGATTTCTGGGGCTTCATCCAGGTTCGTTTTTAGTGACATTTGTTCACTTTGCTGAAAGTACTCTAAATCCATTTCACACATTTCTCTGGCTATTTGGTCACCTCAGGTCATAGGGAACTCACCATGTCCTGAACTCTTTTAGCATATTGTCAATCTCCCTCTCTAGTCTGTATCAGGGGATGTTTTATATTTTTAGCTCTGTCGTCCTTGAGGGTGAGTGCAATGATAACTTGCTGCCTTAAATCCTCATCAGTAGGCAGTATTGGGTGGGATGCAGAGGAAGAATTTTCTCAGTAAAAAGTCTACAATATTGATTGTTTTGACTATTTTCTCTACTACTTTTAGCACTCATTACTTCCCACCACTGATGCAGTTAGCTGTTGCCTTTTGGCAAATTACCTAGGCACATAAAATACTTAAGAGATGGCTTTCAGGTCCCTTGGCATTTTTCTTTAGCCAAGCTATGCCTAGTTAGTTCTCTTAATCTTACTCTATGTTCCACTTCTTGCCTTTTAATTTTTCACAATCTAGAGATGACAGCACCTTGGATAATTCAAGGGAAACATTTGGGGAAATGCCCAGGAGACAAGAGTGCATAGCCAGTGCTGACTCAGTTTGCACAGGTTTCCCATATTCACTGCACTTACTACACAATATGTCAGAATGGAAATGCCTAGACCAAGGGACAACTGCTGCTGCCTCCTCTATCTGATAACTGCTGTCTTCTGGATCGGATGTGCTGGGCTGCTTCCTACGAGGCTATTGATATCTACTCCTCCATTAGGAGGAGTTGGGAATGTAGCCTGCCTATCAAAACACTGAACGTGAAGAAAAGAAGATTCCTACCAAAGTTTTTAACAACACAGGTCAGTGGGCTTGCACAACTTTCAGGTTACAGCCAAGGAAAACAGAATGTATGCCCACCTGTGTAACTTTTCTCCCACTTTTTATGATCTCCAAGCTGAATCCTGTATTTTTGATCGAGCCAAGATCCCCAGTGCACTGAGTAATCCTTCCAAATATGATCTGCTATATACAAATGGAAAAGGAACAAGAGGCACCTTTGAGAATAAGAAATCAAAAGGTGCACAGGGAAACTGGGCAGAACACAGTGAAATGCTGTGGCAAACTTTCTCAATCTACATGGCCTATACTGCGTGTATGATCCTTATTCCTGGGTCATTTTCCAGGAACAGGTCATTACCAACATAGGAGTAATCTGAACAGAACCAAAATTTGTAATACTGGTACTCCTAGCAGTGGATGCTGAATTCCCATGGCTTAAAACCATCCTATAACTAGCAGGTACACAGTAGATCTGCATGTAAAGGACAGGGGACTATAGTGATGCAGGAAGCCAACACCTCAGCTCAACTTGTGCAGCCTGAGCTGTCAGCCTTCACATTGTTATTTCCCACCGTGCGACCCTGGAAAGTCATTCAGTCTCTCCAAACTTTGGTTTCCCTATTTATCAATTTGTCAACTGCTGTCATACCCACCTCCCAGACTGATTAGGGAGCATGTACAATGACAGAATTTTGGAACTGAAAATGATGAACATGATACCATAGAATGTTGGTGTTCATGCAGTACAGGCCATGTAGATTGAGAAAGTTTGCCACGGCATTTCACTGTGTTCTGCCCAGTTTCCCTGTACTCCTTTTGATTCCTTATTCTCAAAGATGTATCTTGTTCCCTTTCCATTTGTATATAGCAGATCATATTTGGAAGGATTACTCAGTGCACTGAGGAGCTTCGCTTGATCAAAAATACAGGATTCAGCTTGAGGATTACATGAAGTGGGAGGAAAGTTGCACAATAGGGCAGGCATACTGTTTTTAGTCACTTCCACCTGGAAACCATGAACACAGCACCACAGAATGTTTGAGCTAGAAATGACCTTGACACTGGCCTGGTTTGTATGTTATAGTGAAGAAACAGAGCACATCCTAGAGAAGCAGAGGAATCAGGGGACTAGCAAGAGAGCTAGGACTCCAACTTGGTGTTGGACCTTTCCTGTCCTCTGGTTCTGGAGATGTGAGTGATATGCAAGGGGTTTGAAAAAAATCTAAAATTTAATTTATATGCTATATCACTTAGGGTTCACTTGAGAACAGATTTAGCATAAAGTATATATGGGATATATACAAGATGTACTAAGTAGGCTGACAATGGCCACCTGTAAGATCAGGGGTGGAAGAGTGCAAGCTGGATGTCTGCAGGCTGGAGTCAGAGGATTCAGTGGAAAGCCAAAGGCCTGGAGCTCTCTGCAGAGGCCTGCAGAAGCCTTCACTGGGAAGCCTTCGTTGGGAAGCCAGAGGATACATATCGGAATATTGAAGAACCTGAGCTGCAAGCCTGAAGAAACTAGAGCTGAATGTCCAAGGCACTGGTGAGGAGCAGAGTACTCCAAATGAGCAAATGTGGAGGCTTCTTCCTTCTTTCCTTGCTCATTCCATCCAGGCTACAAGCTTACTTGTTGGTGCTCCCTCCCCATCAGCTGAAGTGGGTCTTTCCTCTGTAGCTTGCATGTCATTCATTCATAGACCCATACAGAATTGTGCTCCACTAATCTGATAGGCATTTCTGAATCCATTCAAATTAGTACATCACAATTAACTATCACATATGTGTGGAGATCAGTTAGAGAAGTAAATTTTGTTAATGTGCACTTTAAATTTTTTAAGTCGTTTCCGTAATCATATCACAATCCAGAATTTCTCACAGACTTCCTATTACCCATTCTGGGGTTACTTGTGGACTCCAGTGTGAACCAAATGTGGCATAAGATTTGGACACACTTTTGCAGGAAAGTTCCTCCCAGCATCCTGGATGGTGTGGCTGTACAGAAACCACTGCTAACATGATGACCAAGTGCTTCAACTTATGAATTACACCTCGTGTCTACTATGTGCTGCCTTTTCAATGTTAAGTCCCACTGAAATGCAGAAATGAGTCTCTTGTGTTTTAGGGCACTCAGAGATGTTTGAATATGAGGAATACGGGCTGCAGTATATAAGACACTGAGCTAAGATCTATAGGAGACCTCAAAATGTGCTAGCATCGCTGTAGAGTGTTAAAAGAGCATGGTGGTTAAATATACTGATTCGGAATAGTCTGTTCTTAAAGGCTTTATGACAGTATTGAAGTTTATTATTTATCTTGAAAATTGAGGGCACCGTAACTGGAGATAGGTGGTAGTTAAAGGAAAGAGAAAAGACCAAAGCATTAAGATCAAGTGGAATGCCCCTCAACTATAGCTTTGATATTGAACATCTTCCAAAGGCTTGGTCTCTAGTGCAAGTAAAAAATGGTAGAACTTTTAGGAGATGGAACCTATGGGAGGTTCTTAGGCCCCTGATCATATGCCCTTGAAGGTACTCCCTTACTTCTCACTTCTCTTTTGTTTCCTGGCCACAAAGTGAGCAGTTTGCTCTACTACCTGCTCTGCTGTAGCCATCTGGCATCCCCATGAGAAGCTTTGAGCAGTGGTTGTCCCTAGTCTTTGGAAACTCTGAAACCATGGGCCAAACTTAGCTTTTCTTTGTTTTTTATAGTGATGGAAATCTAAGAACATCCACATAAAAAGTCTTGCAAAGTTACAGTTACTATGAACACAGGCATAGATGAAGATCAGGATAGAGAGCCAGAAACAAACCCTTATCTTTTTTGGAATTTTCATATAAGTGACCTTCTAGATTCACAGACTCCAGAAGAATTGGTTTTCCCGTTCTTATGATGGAAACAACTGGCTAATCTATATGGAAAGAAAATTAAAATTGGAGATTGTAGCCCTATTTCATATAATGAATACCATGTCAGGTATATTAAAGACTTAAATATGGAAAGCAAAGAAAAGCATATTTTTTATGTGTTTAGTACAGGATCTCACTACACAGCTCAGACTTGTAGTGACAGCCTCCCCAGTTTTGGGATTATAGGCATGTGCCACCATTCCTGGACTCTGTGGCCAGCTCAGTGAGCACGGAGGTGTGGCTGGCGTGGCATGTGGTACCAGGGATCAAACCCAAGAAAAATATTTTAAAGAAAATATCATCATAGATTAATATAGGGAATACTAATAGTGAATAAATGTGTAAATAGAAGCTGTTATGGTTTGTGTCTTCTGGATATCTCCCCAAGGCCTCATGCTGTTATGGAAGTTGGGCTCTTTGAAGACAGCTTGGTAAGCCTGGAACTTTTAGTTTTATGCCCTAGCCTCAGGAAACAGAGTTACAGCATTTACAGCTCAACTTAGAAGGGGGCCGGGGTCCTCACTTTGTAAACATCCTCATCCCATGCAAGAGGAAGGCACGGAGATAGTGTGAGTGCTACACCTGCTCTAGGGCAGGTAGCCTACATACAATTTAGAGGGGGTAAATGGGCTTACTCCTCCCTTTTTGCTTTTGTTGCATTTTTTTGTCTTCTGCAGCCATGAATGGTTGCCTGTCAGCATGTTACCTTGTCTTGGAGTCAGCTGATAGACTGAAACCTCTATAAAATATGAGACAAACATTTCATGATTTAATTTTGGGCATTGGATATTTTGTCTCAGTAACAAGAGAAAAGTAACTAAGATGGAAGGTGACCTCTTTATTGTTAGAGAAATGTAAATTAAACTATAGTGGGATACAATTTCTTTCCCAGGACACTGGCAAACATTTTAAAGTCTGGTATTTCCAAGAACTGGCAAAAAAGCAAAATGATGGAGACTCTTACTTTCTGCTAATGGAAGTATATATTAGTATGCTCTAATTTATACAGAAGCTTGTTTTCTAGTAAGTTGAAGATAAATAGTTCTTACATATAATGAAGTTCTATTTTAAGTTTTTCCCTCCATTAGTGCATCCAGGGAGGTCAAGGAGATGTATGTGAATAAATACATAAGGTAAGATTGGAAATAACCAACAATTCTCTCAAAACACATTGCATAAACTGAGAAATGCTTCTGCAATGGAGCAGTGCAAATGAGCCAGATGATACACATGGATCCAATTCATAAATTAAGTCCAGAGGAAATAACTAGTTGGAGAGGTTTCTTGAGAACTAGAAATAACAGAGTAGCAGCAAATCAAGGAGAAAACAATCAGGACTATGCTTTTGTAGGTAAGCTTTTGGAGGGCATCTGCATAGATTTATGTCAGAATATATAGCCATTGGATGCTTCAAGGGTTGCTAGAGGGAAGGCACTCTGCCTTTTTAAAAAACGGTCTGTTTCTCTGTCACCTATTGAGTTCTTAGCATAGAATACATTCTCAATACTATATTTTAAAATGAATAAGTAATGGCAAGAACCAATTCTACCTTGCTCTGCAGAAAAGAGAAGAGTAGATAGTGTTCTTTAGGGAAATTCTTATTCCCTGTATTTCCTGGCAAGACAACCTTCTTCATTTTTACTCTGGGGCTTTACAAAGTGAAATTGCTTGCTGGGTCTGTCCTTTGGGCATGGGATGATCACAGTCTGAGATTTTCCCCCCTTCTACACTGCTTCTAAAATATCTGCTGTCCAGAATCTTTTGAATCTAACTGTAAGTACCTCTTCAACTTCCTGTATTTTTGTATACTTTATAATAAACTAGTAATGATAAACACGAAGATTTCCTGAGCTGTGAGTTGTTCCAGTGAATTGTTGAATACAAGGACTTGATAGGAATTTCTGAATTTGTGTCCAGTTAGTCAGAAGGGGACGCGTGGGTTTCAAGGTTGGCCTCTGAAATGAAGTAGTTTTATGGGATTGAGCTTTAGTCTGTGAGCTCTTTTTAGAACTGCTAGTGGCTAGTGTCAGAATTAAATTGAATTGTAGGATACCCAGTCAGAGTTGAAACACACGGAGATTAAGCAATCTCTCAATAACTCAGTGTATCTATATTTATTTAGTAAATTATATATGTAAAATACTCTGCCAGCTATGTTGTGGGGGCAGAGAAGAGTAATGATAAAATAATAATAGCAATAATTGTGACAAATCTTTAGTAGAGAATTAAACAGAGGACTTTTACATATTTTGGCTGTTTCCATCCTAAAACCAATTCTGGAATATTATAGTTTATGAGGCCTTATAGGGTCAACAAATCATAGCTTTTTAGTGCACATGTTGCTTTCTTTAAAAATTGTGGCTTTATAGGACCTCCCTTGTCTGACCCTAGTTGTCGGATGCCTGAGGTCTCATATAATCAGATATTGCTCTCTTGCAAAATCTTGTCTTGTCATCGCATTACAAATTGTTCTTTCTGGACCTTCTGTGTGTTTGGTAATTTTCAATTTTTATGATCTTATGATGTCTTTTATTTCTAAGACCTTTCTAAGAGCTTTTCTGGTACCCAGAAGGAGTCACAAGGCTACTACCTGACTAGGTCAGAGACTTTGGAACCCTTTCAAAGGCCTCATAAAGGCAAGAAAGAATCCCCTTAGCAGAAATTAAATCATAGCATTTTATTTTATTTTTTTATCAGAGACTCTATCATTTCCTCCCTCCTTTTGCTACTATGAAAATTGAGAAACTAGGAATCCAATTACAAAGGCAAGATAAAAAGGGAAGATAATGAAGCATTTTAATTGGCTGGCAGAGACTGATTTGCATTGCCTGCTCCATGCTGTAGGCATCATTGCAGCCCTGCAGGGGTCATGTGAGACAGGAACAGTGAGGTAACAAGAGGACAAAAGACCCCATGACATACTGTCCCAATCAGTGAAGGGACCAATCAGGTAGCACCTGACCTTCTAGCATTATTAGTGACCTTTGGCCCACTTGAACCAAAATACTAACTAACTGGCAGAATATAAGCCAGATAAAGACCCATCTCATCTATGGTGCTCACTTCAAATGGAGATTCCCAGAGCGGGGAGAGAGGCTGTTATTAAGCAAACTGTAATAAGTTACGGTACCTGTGGGAGGCTGCCCTGGAGTTTGGCTAGGGCTTCACTTATGAAAACCAAAGAACACCAAGATTTTAGTAACATGGAAGGAAAATACACAAGGGTACTAACTTGGACAGAAGCAGTACAGTCTTCCCACAATGGAGCTCACTACCAGCCTTCACAGATTTAGGTTCTATGTCCTGTTTTCTAGTTACCACCTGCTTCCAGAATCCAGTTTATTGTGATTTCACAAGACAGAAACAATGGTTCTGGGGTACTTGAGTGACAAAGAAAGACTGACCAAAGGACAGATTTAACTGCTCCTCAGGAAGGTTGGAAGGCACAGAAGTTTCTGCTCTAGAGTTAGTTTCACATCCAGCACTCAGCCTCCAAGTCTCATGTTTCTCTGGAGAACAACAGTTGAGTGTCAGAGCGTCCTTGATCACTGGAACTCATTGTCATGAGAAGGTCTTGGAAATGAGTGCTAATTTACCGTTGCTTTGCCATTCTGGCTCAGCCCCAAGTCCCACCCAGGTGTTCTTCTAACTATGAGAGTGGCGCTGACTCTCCAGCCTAAGGAGTAAGATTCTGGCACAGACACACCTGACCTTTCTGCAGAACATTAGCAATAGTGTCTTGGGCTTCTTGGATTCACTCCAGCAGCTCTCAAAGATGTAACTCACATAGAAGCCAAAGTGATTTTGTATAGTGTAAGTTACTTTTCACTCCTTTTTCTCAATTAAAAATTCTGCAGGTTCAAACATGGATTGGCCCTTGTTTATATTTCTGATCTTTAAACCACACTGCCTCACTCACTTTCTACTTAGCTAAACACACCTGTTATGTTTCATTTCAGGGGAGTTCACCTACTTGTCCTGTTCCCCAGAATTCCTCCCTTCTTATTTTTCAGATCTCAATTTGAGCATCCTTTCTCCAGCAATATCTCACCTGGGTACTATAGCCTCGTGGCACCAGCAACTATACACAAGCACCTTCACTTGGGGGGGTTATTTTAGTTAACATCCCCAAATCTCATTATTCATGGCAGTTCTGTTGTGTAAAGTTGCCATGAATTCTGAATTAGCGAACAGAAAACCATTGCTCTAGGGGAAATATATGGCTAGTTTCCTGCATGCCTCTAGTCATAATATTTTCATCAGTCAGTTGAAACATAACCTTGTTTTATGTGTGCTTCTGTTTAAAGAAATCTTATTGAATATACATATTATTAATTCATTAACATTGAAGTTATGGCCAGAAGCACTATACCTTTAGCCTGATGAAGTTTATTTAATAAATATTTTCTCTGTAAGGGGCATCACATCTTCTTGCACTTAGAAACATTGGACAGCAGTTCAACTTTATACTTGGGCTGATTCTAAAGAGTGAATTCATCAAGGAAATGTACAAAAATGAGAACAATGTGGCATGAAGTAGGACAAGAAGGGGTAAGTCATTTACATTGTGAGAGCTGAAACAAACAGGTGGTGTTGTCTTGTTGGATTTCATCTGGGGAACTGTGTGCCATACAATTCTAATCTTTCACACTCTGTGCCAATCTGCAAATAGGCTTACAAGCACATTTTAATAAGTAGGAAAATCACAAGTATGGAATTGATGAATAATAAAGATCCACTGTATTTTATCCTCCACTGACAGAACATATATGAAGGCTGTTTGGTCTTTGCTTCACATCTGAACCACAGCACCTAATAGTATCTAGAAATTGGTAGATGCTTTAAAAATAGATGTTCTGTGAATGAATAAATGAGAGGAATGTCTGAGAGTGCCTGAGAGTGTACATTGAAGTGACACAAACCCTTCTAAAACCACTGTTGGAGCCTCTGTTGGAAGAGAAATTATTATGTGGGCAGTAGGGGGATGTTTAAAGTAACTCTCTAGACTTAACTTTAATCTTCTCCATCTTCGGCACTAATATTATCATGGAACAGTCTCACCCATGATCTAATACTTCGTTGCCTACACATGTTCACAAAAGGAGCAACTCCTTGGAGGTATAGGTCGTAAGGATTGACTTTGCCACCTCTATGCACAAAAGGACTTGGCCTCCAGGTTTTTGACTTCCAAATAAGCGTTCCTTTCCCCATAGCATAGGACTCCCTTTTGGATAAGCACAGTACTTATAGGTGAAGTTTATATTTCATTACTTACTCCTCCAATTATTGCCAATGAAGGGCATTTCCAATTCAGGTTCTCTGTTCTCCCAAAGAATAAGAATGTTGTATTCTAATTTTTAAAAAATTATTTACTTATTTATGTGGTATAGAGCCTTGCTATACAGCTTGGACTCATAGTGATCCTCCTATCTCAGCCTCCCCAGCACTGAGATTAAAAGTATGTGCTTTCACACCTGGTTTTTGTGGCCAGCTAGTCGCTCAGGGCCAGCAGGGCCAGCAGGGCCACACAGGGCAAGCAGGGCATGTGGTACTGGGGATTGAACCTGGATCTTTGTGCTTGCCAGGCAGGTGCTTAGATTGCTGAGCTATCTCCCCAGGATGTATTCTAGTTTTTAATCCTAAATTTCTTTAGGACCCAGAACTCACAAATGGACTTTTAATTAGCTCAGTTGGTAAGATTTTTCCATTAACTGTTCCACAAAAATAATTCTACAATGGCTGTTAAGGACTTGAATCCTTGTATTTTCATTTCACGTACTCTAGTCTCATAATCAGGACAACAAATTGTCTGACTTCTCAGAAATGTTCTCATCTTATTTTATCTTCAGACTCTGGGACAAAGTAGGGTAGACACTTCTCTTTTTATTTAACAGATGGACAGATCTGTACACATTGAGACTACTAGAGGGAATGAAATAACATGAAAGAGCCCTCCACTAGTACACGGTATTTTCTAAATCTTAAGACATGCATAGGCATCAAAGTACAATAAAAAGGAGTTTCCTTCCAAGTAACCCTTGTGCCAAGCAACCTTGGAGATGCCATATGAGCCTCTGCAGAAGCCATATTCTGGCATGTGATGGATGAATCTTGGTACAATATAGCTTCCTTATTTCTTCTCCATGCTTCATTCCAATGGATTAGGTTGAGTATGCCTTAGTTTGCCTGGCAAAGGACCAGTTTTTGTCTGTTGTCCCTTGGGTCTTATTCACAGGCAGGGCCCCTTTTATTTTTCAAGGTATCACCCTTTGGACCATAAAATTATGTGGTCACTCTGTCTAGAGACTACCCCATCAATGTTGCTCAGCCTGGAAACCAGTGCATTACTGAAATGCCAAAACCTTGTCTATGCCACATGTTGTCTCTTTTTTCCCTTCTCATCTACTGCTCACAATGCACATGATGGTGTTTTTCCCTATAGTTATGCTGTTTATGACTTACTTGAAAAATATATTGGCATAGGAAGCATAATGTGTGTATGTTCATTTTAATCTACATTCTAGGTGTGATGGGTGAATATTTCTAATTCTTCAATTAAATATACATTCTAAATATGGTTAGCTAACATTTGCAAAACTTTAGGCAGAGACTATTTCTCAAAAGGCACATATTTTAAATTTTTAGCTGTCTTTTTGATTTCTGGTTATGACATGTGGCATTGGTAATTAGAATTAAGAATGTTGGAAATGTTTTCACTGATGGCGAAAAGTATGGGTTTGGCTTACCCTGTAGTTAAAGGCAGATAAATAAAGTCTAAAGATGTAGTGATAGCAGTTTTCTCTTTGCTCCAGAATGGGGTCCCCAGAATTAGGCCAAATGGGTCCCCTAGTTTTTCTCATGAGACCAAAAGGTTAAGAATCCCACTAGAGCACTGTTGCTTTCACTTCAGGGCATATTTCATTCAAGGGCTAAAGGATGGGGTCCTTGGTGCTTGTAGTATGTTGTGTGATTGTTCTTATACTTGCCTGCTAATAAATTTGTGTGTGCATGGTAGAATAGAGTACTGCATGGAAGCCTGACCACCTGGTAAATTATAACTTGGCAGTAAGTTAGTAGGAAAACAGACCCTTTGTCCTCTCATACCTCTGACTTCAGCTTTGGAGACTACCACTTGCCTAAATTAAGTAAATGATTCATATGGATCCTGAGTGTAGGGATGTACTACATTTTCCTGAAACTGCACTAATTCCTGATGCAGAGGTAAATAAATGCACACTGTATGTTCAGATAACCTTTGTGGACCAATCAACTGAATGAAGCGCCTACCCCTTGAAGCTCCATGTATTTGGACTACGAAGCAAAGTAGAAGCCAGCTAATGAAGGATGCTGAACTGGAGGCTGTGGATTTAGATTTTGTGCTGCAGGACACTGAGAGCCATCACAGGCAGTTATTGTTACATTTCTATGTGAAATATGGGACCAGTGGAACAGTCTCAGAACATCTGTCTAGGGCTGAAGGCCAACACATATCCTCCAGATGTTACTCAGGGATCTATGAATGCACTCTTCCTGTTCTGCTGGCAGTGAGGTAGCAGAGGGAAAGAGGCAAGATCCAGGGGGAAAACTGATTAAATAAAAGAGACATTATAAGGTACACCTCTGAGAGCAGCCAATTTATAGGTTCAGAATATTACACCATAAATATCAGCATCTTGGAACTCAGAGTGAGCAAAGTGCCCTTAGAGATCACCTGGCCCAACCTCCTGCCCAATGCAAGATTATTAAGTATGGCAGGCTGATGTTAATAAGAGTCCCGGCTGCTGCTCTTGGAACTCTCTTTTCTCCCAGGGTCTCTCCCTCACCTTTTATATTCTGTTAGGATACTGCCTAGAAGACTTTCCCCAGTTCAAGTCCTTTTTGGTTTTCTTTTGAATTAACTTTTGAAAAATCTGTTTTCCTTACAAATAAGGTAACACAAAGGGAGGCTTTCCAGGTAGTGTATGTTGAGTCTTCTTTGTTACTCTTCATTTTTCTAATTAGTTGGTCCATTTTCAGAGCCCAGGCTGGCAGATATTTGCTCTGTTAGGGACTCTTCATCCACTTGCTCCAAAAACAGGCCGTATTTTTTTCTAACGTGTCGTATGACTAGGCTTGCTAAAGTTACAGCTCTCTCGTTCCAACCATCTTGATGAGGAGGCAAAACACAGGTTAAACCAGTTTTTCTTTGGCATTGCCCCATTAAACTTCCAAAGATGGGACACCCAGAACTTCATCTACTTGTTCTGGCCAGGGAACCAGCAAGGGTTTAACACTTTCCTCTGAAAGGAAACATTTATGCAACTAGTCAGAAAGTAGTCCCTACTCTCCTGGCTGGAAGAAGAAATCCATAAGTGAAATAGAACAAAGACTTGGCTCCTGGGAACCCTTGGAGAGAGAATCATCCAGCAAAGCAAGTTCTCCAGGAACTTTAGGATGTCTTTAGATTTCAAAATTCAAAATAATTCTAGCTACTTCGGAAGAAATTTTTAAATTTCATGTCTTCTTACATGTGGAATACTCAGCAAAAGTTGTTTTTTCTTGATTATGAGGTTAAAGGATTTTTATTGACATCAGTTCAACTGGTTTAAATAAATGCCATAACACACAAGACAGAGTTTGTACCCAGAATGAAAAATGCTTTGCATTCTTATCTCTGAATGTAGTAGTTTTTATGCCTCCTCTTGTCTTGTAATCAATTACTCTAGCTTTAATATGATGTCCCTCAAAAAGATGTATCTCATGATTTAAATGAATCTCAAAATATGCTGGGTGAAAGAAGCTAGACCAAAAGAAAAAGAGAGAGAAGGAGGAGAAGGGGAAAAAGCAAAAGATCTATACTATATAGTTTATTTACATAAAACCCTAAAGAATTGAAAATCACCTGTAGTGACAGAAGGTAGATTGGTATCTGAATCAAAGAGTAAGCTAGAAGACTGAGCGGGAGTGGCAGGACCAAGAGGAGGAATTACCAAAAAGCAAGTGTAACTTTTGGGGAGGTAGACATTTATTCTTCTGATTGGGGTGATAATCTTAAGGATATATCATTTGTCAAAGTATAAATTGCATATTTTAAATAAGTGCAACTCATTTTAAATTATACTTCTAATAAACTATGTAAATATGCACACATACATAAAACTGTGCATAGATTCACTCAAATTCTTGTGGAAGCCCTTGTGTATAAGGAGGAACATGATTATTGAGGGGAGAAGAGGTGATCTGTTCTCAGCAGGGTGGTGCAGGTGGGGGCACACCTGTTAGTGACATTTGGAACTTAGCCAATAATGTGAGCCACTGCCACTGTTTCCCAAGTGTCAGCTCTGCCACAGCACTTTGTAAGTAAGAACTCTCTGGGCAACTCCATGAGGTGCAGGGACAAGGGTATGTTTTCGTTTCTTCTCTAAGAGAGACTAAAGCAAAGTGTGCTGTACATAGGAAGGGTTGTTCAAAAAGGGAGTGGAAAAGAGGGCTTCCAAAGTTTTGTGACTTTTAAAACCAAGACAGACTCACAGAGTTCAATACATTTGTATGACAAGGGACCAAAATGCTTAAGGAATTTTTCTTATTTTTGACCAGTAATGATGGGAATTTGGCAACTTCAACATGATAAAAGTTGCCAGAAGTTTAAAAAAAATGATAATCTGTGAGAAAATGATCATGCAGATGAAATACATAGCTATTGCATGGCATTTCCCAAATGTCTCCCCACCCCACCCCTTGGTCCTGCTGGACGAGGTTCACTGTGGTCTTCATAGAGGAGTAAGAGGAAATCATCATTCAATAGGCAAACAATGTAATTATTCTTTGGATTCCTAAGAGGCAGACTTAGAATAGCAGGCCATGCTTGAGATTCAATTTTTATATTAGCTCTTCTATTTATTACTGATTGCATTCAGATCATGAGGCAAACAAGTCAGCATTGATCAGCTCCCAAGGCCCAAAAGTAAGGCAGGCTATACACAACAGGATGCCTTGCAAAGCAGAAATAGTCCCTTTGTCTTAAATTATTAGTTTTTGTAAGAAGAAGTTGAGACTAATGTCAGAACCTGTTATGTGTCTTTTTAGTGCATTGTAAACCACCATGTGCAATAAACTATATATAGTTCTCATTTTATAATTGGGCTCAATCTCAACAGACACTTTATTAAGTTAAACAACCATTCCAAATATTGTTATTAATAGGTGTAGATGTTGGGTGGGCTTAGTACATAGCTCAGTGCCTGGCACCCAATAAACACGTATTAAATTAACGAATGGAGTCAAAATCCTGTTTCCCAGAATAAGCACGGTCAGTCATGTGTTACTCTGTTATTCCTTTCTGACAAGGCACATTAAGAACTGGTGAGTTGTGGATTGCATAAGCTCTTTTTAAACACAAAACAGAAATTTATACCCTTTAAGTCTCTCCCTGTGCCTAGCACAGGATGGTGCTCTTCTAAGCCCTCAGTAGAGATTTATGGGTGAAGTGGATATAATTTACTGAGTCCACAATTTTTCTCAAGACCAGTTCTGGGACAGATCCTCTGTTATTTTCAAGTTGTATTGGAAAATATAAATTACACTGTCATTATGAAATAAATGGCATTATACTATGCTTTGGATTTTTATGGAAATGCCCTTAGAAGCTCCTTGCAGATAGTTCCTTCCTCTTGCACAATGTCTCTTTCCGGTACTTCATCCTTTCTCCCATGGTGAGGCTAACAGAGTCACTCTTAGGGGTGGCCAGTCACTGGCTCTACTGCACTGTGCAGCCACTGCTATCAAGAAGGATTTTTTGGCCTCTATTTAAATATTTTAATCTTTCAGTTCCAGACCACTCTGCTTGATCCTCTGAGAAGGCAAATAATTTCTTCTGTCAGTGGATATGATTCTCCGGAAGATATTGATGCATTTGGGAGTATAATTTGGCTGAGGCAGGAGATAACCTGAAACCACAAGCTGCCCTAAACACTCTATTATTAACAAATAGAAAAAAGCTGAATTGAGTTGGAGGAAAGCCTTACTGAATGATGAATTGCCAGACCCTGTGTAACTCAGGAGGTTTCAGCTCATTCACCCCAGCTGCATTTTTATGAATTCTTGAGGAAAGAACTTTGAAATGGAAAGCCTCCTGGTTAGGATTTGAGTGGTTAGGTTTGTCCCACAGGTGGCTCAAATCTTGAGGAGAATGGCTGGGAAGTTCATTGTGCATGTGTCCCTAGGTCCAAGTCTTTATCCTGTTTGCCTCATAAAAATTGCATCATCCAAATAGATGCCAGTCCTTCATTCCAGTTTAAACTGTAAATTTATTTTAGGCATCATAATTCCAGAAATTTCTCTGCAAGACAGGATGGCAGTTGTCAATATCGTTGAAGGCTTTGACTTAACCTTGCAAGTTTTTATAACTTTTTGGGTTTTTACGTCTTTTTGAGTAATGGTTCTATTTTCATAACTAAGCCCGCCAAACACCCAAATTTATTAATATATTTGTTGTATTTTCTCTCTTCTACTATTTTGTAAGTCTCTCAAAAGAAGTTTATAGAGCATCCAGGTCTTTGCCATTAGTATGTACAGACTACACCTTTGAAACATGGAATTGATGGCCGAGGAGAAATCCAGTGAGTTGAAATCAGATAAATCCACCGTGTTGATTGGGATGTTATAGTGGCCCTTAACTTCAGAGAAATTGTACAAGAGCACTCAGAGTGCACATGGGTTTGGAAGAGACTAGGATTGATTCTCTACATGTAGTGAATCTTTCTGACTTACCCATCTGCCATCCATAGGCAGAGAGTGAGGTGCCTCCCACTGTTAATTCCATGCATCGTCTGCAGAGGAGCAGGTCTAAATATGGCAGAGCTCCAAAGACTAGAAGAGATCACTTCTTACTTGTAGGTAGATAGTTGTGCCTGGGATGTTTGGAAGATTTAAAAATGAACAAACAAAAATAAAACAAAACAGATTTCAGAAGTGGAGGGAAATGAATGAAACATGCACTCTAGGATACTGAGAATCATTCTGGATGAGTGGGGGTGTAAGGATGTATCCTGTCCTATTTTTGTGCGTATATGAAATATCAAATGATAAAATTTATAAGAGAAAAAAAAGAGAGAGGGTTATTTCCTCGCCACACTTGGAAACTGGCTGAATGAAGAAAGAGGAGCTTTCTTTTTTATGTATTTAGGACAGGATCTACAAGTTCTCACTACATAAATTGGACTCGTAATGATTCTCCTGTTTTCAGCCTCCCAAGCACTGGGATTACAGGAATGCGCCACCATGCCCAGTTGAGGAGCTTTCTTCTAATTGGAATTTTTGTGTATTTTAAAAATAATTTTTCTGTATGAGAAGATACTATAAGAATCTTCACTTTAGGTGTTATTCCCAAAATCTGAATATACAGGGAGTTAAATGTCTATAGCTTAAAGAGGTTCTGCAAAACATCTATGCAGTACTTGCCAGGAAGTTGTGAGTTGAATTTTCCTGTAGCCCCTGACCCTGACAGCCAACTATATGTTGAAGTCCTAACCCAAGCTTCCTGTGAATATGACCTTATTTTCAAACAGAATCTTTACAGATGTAATGAAGTTAAGATGAAGTAATGCTGGATTAGATTTGTCCCTAAGTTTCATCACTGATGTCCTTGTAAGAAAAGGAGAGAAGGGCTGAACCAATAGCTCAGCGGTAAGGCACTTGCTTAACACATGCTAGGCCCTGGGTCCAATCTCCAATTCTGAAGGAAAAAAAGTACAGCCACCTTAAAGAAAAGGAGACATCCACAGAAATGCACATAGAAGGAAACAGGCCATATGAAGACAAAGAAAGCTTTCAGAAATCCATTGGCAAGCCAAGGAACTTCAAGGGTGGCTGGTAACCTACAGAATCTGGGACAATCATGGAATGGATTATCTGCAAAAGCATCCAAAAAGAACCAACTCTGCTGACTTGATTTCAGATTTCTAGCCTCCAGAACTGTGAGAGAATAAATTTGTGTTCTTTAAGCCACCTAATTTGAAGTAGTTCATTATAGCAGCCCCAAGGACATACTGCAGTGGCCAAACTGTGTTTGATGATCACCCACTTTGCTCCCTTCCCTTACCGGGTAAGAGGGGGCCTTATGAGGCAGAAGGTTTGGAAGAAGTGGTTTTTCTCACTGAGATTCCTTCTAAAAGGAGAAGATGTGAGGTTAAAAATACAAAAATATAATTATGTCCCCCAGTTCCTCCTAAACTCTGGTGGGGAAGAGAAAAATATTTTAGTAGATATTCAAATTGTTCAGTGACATCTAAGCATGACATGGAAAACTGTAAACTTTGACCTATGTCATCAAAGATGGAGAAAGCTAGTAGCAAGAGGAAAATTAATTTGGCTCCTACTTTCAGCCTGCTCAGTCCAGTTGTCCAATAAACCAATTACACTTGTTAGTCTAATGTACGTTAAAGCTTCTACTGTTCTGACTAGTGGTAAAGCCTATGTCATATATATGGATAATTATTTTTTTTAAATGACTAATGGAGTTTTAGGCACAGAAAAATCTACCAATAATATTTTATTGTATGTATCTTGGGTTTTATGAAATATATCAACATTTTTTTCAATCATATTTGCTTTGAAAGTGTATGAAGCACTTCTGTATTCCTAGAAGTGTGGAATGTCTAATTGTATCCCCATGACAATCACAGAAATTTAGGAAGAGATTACACCATGCTTTTAGCTCAAGTCAGGAAGTTTCAGAAAGATAGCTTCTCTAGATAATTAATGGCAATGAAAAATTTGATCCAATATATTCTTATTTCAAGCTCACTGCTGTCTTTATCAACACAAACTTTTTGTAATTAGAAATAGCTTGTTGAAGGGGGCCTGAGTGATTCATGGGGGATCTAGTTGGAAGAATAAAGACTTGCCTGACTGTATCACGTCTAGGACTTCACATCTGTGCATGAAGTGTGGTATGAGCTCATGTGTGAAGTCTGTGCCCTTGTTCTTGTGCCCTGCTCAGTGTGCCAGTGCTTCTTGCCTTATCTTGTATATCTTTCATTACTCAGTGACGAGGGCCATCACTACTATTCCATGCCCAGGTCCCCTTATACCTTGACAAACAGATAACATCATCTCTCACACAGAGAAATGTTTTCCAACCTCCAATAAAAGAATCATGTGACCTGAAATGTAGCCTCAGACATACTGATGAATTTCCCTTGAGATATTTATACTTTTTGCTTGTGACTAGTTGCATAATTTCAAGTTCAGCAGACTACATTTAGGAGTGTGGTTAGAAGTAAAAAAAAAAAAAAAAAAAAAAAAAAAAAAGAACACATCTTGGTGCAACATAAGCACACAGAATGACAATCGTGATCCTAGCCTTACTGGCCCCAGTGAATAAGCTATGACATCAGTTGTGTGTTTTCAAGGTCTACACTCATTCGCAAAGACTCATTAACCAAGCTGGCTGTGACCTAAGTTCAATCACTGGAACCCAAAGTTATTTAAATTGTGTTTTAATTTCTTCACTTACAGAGCGAGAGTCATTTCCTTTTAGGCAGAGTTGATGTGAAGAGAGATTTTTTTATGAAAAACATTTATCACTATACAAAGGACATCATAAAATTTCAATACATGATGCTTGTAGCAATAATAATGATAGTATTGATAAATCCAAACTATTACTTACATGTTATTATATCACAAATCACGAGGTCTGAAATCTGACCTCGCTAGCTTTCTGGTTGAGTTTGACTAAGTTTTCTTTGGCTCCAAGCAAAATTTGGTAAAGAAAATTGCATTATGTGTTTTATTCTATCTTTCTTCCTTCCCAAGTAAACATTTATTGTTGGTCAAGCACTATGCTGAACTCTGTAGGAGATACAAAGAAGAGAAAGACACCTTTCTAGACTTGCAGGAACCTCACAGTGAAGATGAGGTAAACACATATCAAACAACTAGATAACAACATGTTTTGGGGGTAGTCTAATTAAATGAAAAAAAAGGTGGAAAACTAAAACTGAAGCAAATTTTTCCTGCCAGTTACATGGAACCTTGCTCTGTCCTTATAAATTATCCCTGTTGTCAGTCACCAGCATTGGCCCCAAGAGCTCAAACTTCTACATTAATGAAACATTCAATGGGATGGGATCTTTCTACTGTGTGGTCTTTTCTATTAGTAAAGGGAATTGAACTCTATAAATTCATGGTTATTTGAAGATATGTTAGGGAGGAATCACTGCAGAAACCTGGATGCCTCAGTATATGCATGCGCACATGCACACACAAACACACTCATCATCTCCAGTGGTCTTTAAAAGCTGAATCTCCTTGAAATAATCTTTCTCACCATCTTAAAAGAAATATATACTTGTGTGATCATTTTTTTAAAATCACAATATGCGTCATAACAAAGAAGAAATGCTACCTTGCCAAGGGAAATAGGACACGTCTCCATAGACCTTGTCAACGAGCCATGACTGTAATGAAATAAATAAATAGATTACAACATGCCTTTCCCTTTTTTTCTTGTCTCCTTTTCTCTCTTTCATTTTGAATGCTCCATTAGGGTGTAGAAGATTTCACAGTTTTCTCCAGCTCTGGAAAAATCGTTAGGCCCTTCTGCTGGTCGGCTTTGGAAACATTTGGAACAAATTATCTCTACTTTTGGAATCTGAATAAAGGAATGTGAGCCTCACTGGAGAAATGTGAAATCTAGGGCGGGATTTGCAAAATGGTTTAAGGTTTACTTTTGCACACATACTTTTTTCAAGTTTGTTTGGGTTTGGAACATATTACAAGAAAAATAACAAGACTGGCAATGTGCTTTCCATAATTCCTTTGCTCTTCATAAAAACCACTTGGCCCCTCCCCCGATGTTCCACCATCACCGTCCGTAGCTTCTGTCTTTAGTGTTAAGCATGTGCTTCTTACATAACTGGTTAGGGGGAAAAAAGGGAAGAGATATTTTCTGGGATTTATTCTAGACACTATCACAAATTTCATCCTTTTGTTACCAGTATCATAACATCTAAGAAGCCATCCAAGAAGCTGACTCAGGCTCTGTCTAAGACATCATGGATCTCAATTCTACATTATAGCAGCTGCCTCAGAGAATAACCTCAGTGCAGCTCAGGCCTTGAGAGATTTTGAGAAGATTGGCTTTTGTCCTCTGCTGTGTTTCATGGTTTCAGTGTCCCACATTCCCTGCCTTGGGACTTGAGGTTGATGGTTAGTAATAATAGGATGGAGGATCTGTGTGGCTGAGAGATGACAAGATACCACACTTGGGCCCCAAGTTCTCCCTTCCCCTTAGGATGCCCTTCCTGTGGTTTCAGAGCCCACTCTTCCTTCCTGCTCCGTAGACATCACATTTAAGACACAAAAGGTGCTCTCTTACTTTCACAGGAGAATCAGGAACCAAGAGCCAAGTTATTAGGCAGGGAAAGAAAGGGACCCGAGGGCAGGCGCAGAGTTCTTCAACCAGTGCTTCAGGAGAGAAGAGCACCTATGCGGCTGATTCTTTTTTTTTTTTTTCACCTTGCCTTTTTAGTTTCCAAGAGGGTTATGATGACCATTTCTGCCTAATTTTCTAGATGGTGTCTCCAATATTGCCTTCACTAATCCCTGTGCAAACACAATGTTGTTCAGATCTTGCTTGCATTTTCAGTTCAGAAAAAAAAAAAAAACCATCAGAACAATAATATCTCTATAGTTTAGTGAGCTCCACTGAGTGGTTTTTTTTTTTTTTTTTTTTTTTACAACCTCACCAAATTTGTTATCTATCTGTCTGTCTGTCTATCTACTCATCCATCCATCTGTTATAAAAATTTCCTTCATCTTATCCCACACCTTAGGTACAAATACATCACGCTCAAACAGTGACATCACAGAAGTGCCAGGGCTAGCTCACACATGGATGCAGAGGTGAACTGTGGTATAATCACAGGGTGGAATGCTGTTCTGCTCTAAAGAAGAGTAAAATTCTGTCACTTGCTATGGCATGGATGAACCTTAATGATATATGCAAACTGAAATAAGACAGTCATAAAAGGATAGATATATGATTATTATGATATATCTAGAACAGCCAAATTAATAAATATAGAAAGTAGAATAGAAGTTACAAAGGGAGAGGGAATATGTGCTATTTAGTCGGTAGAGGGTTTCTATTTGACATAATGAGACAATTCTGAAGATAGATATTGGTGATAGTTGTACAACGCTGTGAATGCCCTTAATGCCTCTGATACACTTAAGATGGTTAAAGTGATAAAATATTTTAGGTATATATTTTAAAATAGGCCTGAGCTCATTTAAGGATTTTTTAGATCCTTATTACTATAAAAATAGCCTAAATGCACATGAAAATACATGAATTACGTTATGGCTGCTCCCAAATAGGCAAAATAGCTCAGAATAGAAAATAATAGTGTTTAGAACCTTACTCAAATCAGGATATTTTAGATAGAACATATTCTGTAATGTGCAAGAATAGGAAATCCTGCATTTTGCTTATTCTTACACATTAAGAATAATGTCAGAAATTTTCCAATGAGGGCACTTAGGCATTATACATATACATATATACACAGATCTATCTCTGTCTATCTATCTGTCTATCTGTCATCCATCTATCTATCTATCTATCTATCTATCTATCTATCTATCTATCTATCTTCTAACTTCTATTTAAAATGTTGAGAATTTCCAGACCTCTTGAAGGAAAGCCAACTCTCTGCTTTCACTCCCAGGTAAAACCTTCTACTAATGCTTAAATTGGACAGCATGATTGAGGTGTGGGGCCTCAGTGAGGCTTCCTGCAGCTAGGCAGGAATTTGTAATGTTTGACCAGGTCCACTCATCCCACTTGCCCCTGGAAGAGGCATGCCTAGGAGGTGTGCCTTTATCATTCAGCGTGGTGCATGGGCTCAGGATGCACATGAACAGGAGCCTCCTGCTCCTCTCCGTCTCCCTGCTGTGCAGCGAAGTGTGACTTTGTGATGAGCCTCGGGTCTCAGTGATTCCACGAGCAACCTCCTTTCTGAAAGTGTGAGGGAAGTTACTGAACACAAGGAAGTAGAGAAGTAGATGAGTTGCTGGAAGGACAAAGAAGTAGGGGGAGGTCTTTAAATTTTTTAAAAAAAATTTGTTTATTGATTGGATTCAGGATCTCACTGCACAGTTCAGACTCACAGTGATCTTCCTGTCTCAGCCTCCCCAGTGCTAGGACTACAGGCCTGCACCTGGTTCTGAGGCCAGCATGGTGTACCCAGGGTTCCTGGGCCAGAGTGACATGTGGTACTGGGGATTGAGCTCTGGTCCTTGGGCTTGCCAGTCAGGTGCTTAGACTGCTGAGCTCTCTCCCCAGCCCAAGTGAAGCACTTTTGTTTTTCTCTCCAGTGTAACTCACAGACAGCCTAAAGTCCTTTCTCCATGGCACCAGCACTTTCCTACATATTTTGGGTTATTGATCATATAAACTCCAAATTCAGTGACATAGTCGTGTAGTTTCACAATCAACAGGTGATGTGTCCAAGAGAAAGGAAGAAGCACTATTGATGAGCATCTGAGCCAAATCACGAGACTGAGGAGAAAACCTATTAAGAAGATGCATTTCGGTAGAAATGTCTAGAATAGAAAAACTGGTGTTTGGGACCTTTATTCATATGCAGTGTATACTGGACAGAATATCTCTTGTCCTTTTTCCTTCTAACCAGGAAGAAGAAAGCTGTGGGTTAAAATAGCACCATCTTGGCAGTCTCTTTTATAATTCAGAAAAATGGTAAGAAAGTGTGAAGGAAGGGGCCCTCTAGGGGCATGGAGGCCTGGCTCTGAACATGGGTTCTGCTGCTGCATGTGGCACTGGTCAGTCACGTCAGTTATTTGAACATCAGTTTTAAACTAGAGTAATGCAGCTAACCTCAATGTGTTTCAGAATCCCTTAGAGAGTTTTCAAACTATGTTAGTGCCTGAGCTCTCACTGCCATGTACTGATTCAGACCGTGTGTGTGTGTGTGTGTGTGTGTGTGTGTGTGTGTGTAAGAGTGGGGATACAGCTTCTTTGCTGGGAAATTAGGACAGTGTCTGGGAACATAAGTTTCATAAAAGTTTCCTTGGTAAGTCAATTTGTACCCCTGGTTAGCCTCATCTCTGGCCAAAATTATTGTTTAGGTCATACTCAGTTCTAGCATTCTTAAAATTTTATTATAAAAAACAGAGTTTGAATACCACAGGATGATTAAACACGACAATTATAGCGATCAAATGAGAAAATAATGTTCGTCAGTGTTCTAGAAAATGGCACTATACAAATGTAAGCAATTATCAGGGATCCCTCAATTCTATGCATTATCCAAGGTGGCTCATCAAATATTAACCAGACCCTCTTAGATTAGAAATTCTGTGATGTTGGTCTAAGCATTTTTGTTTCAGTTTCTCTTAGGCACAAAATTTACCAGTGTAATGCTCCCTTTGTTTATTTTCTGAGGATTAGAGTGAATGTACATCACAAGAGGATAGTCTTATGAATGTGCCCCTTTCTCAACGAAAAAGGAACCAGAGAAAACCTGCTACCTTTCTGCAATCTACCCATCTCTCTAACCTCAGAATCTGTGTGCCTTGAAAGCTTTTGTCATCGGATGGGTATGTCACTGATATGATCACCACTCTTTCTCCAGAGGCTGAGACCCATCTTGTGAGTTGGCTCTGAGAACAACTAAAGGTAGAGTTGTTAGTATGCTGCAAAGGAGAGATGCCTTTGCCTAGAATCTTTCATTTCCATTGAGCTAATGAGAGCGCTGTCACCTAAATTTTCACTGTTTTAAGAGCAAGTGGAGGCTGACAGTTTCCTTTCAAGCTTGAATGATGAAGAGAAAACATACCACAGCCTCATCTGGATAGCTTGCTGCGAGGTAATGAGCCCTGTGCAGCACCCATCTCTGCTAGACTGGGCTGACCTTATGTCTGGTAATGCATCAGGGAGGAGTGAAAAATGCACGGCAGGTCCTGCCAACAATTCCCCCAGGACGTGCTGAATGTGCCAAACAGTTTAGTAAATAGATCTCCAGTTACCGTGTTGAAACATATTCCAATGTTATTGCAACAGAGAACATCTCAATCTAAAGGTCAGGCTTTCCTTTGCAAAGACCCTGTGTAAAGGGGCTCGGGGTGGAGTGTCTCTGGATGGGGAATGACACAGAGATGAGAGTCAGGAGATAAAATATTCATAGCAGTTTAAAACAAATCTCATAACCTTTTCTGGCTAATTGCATTCTACTCTCAGTCCAATCAAGGAATTTCATTTGCTGTCAGTCTCTGTTCCAAGACTTATTAGAATTTGGGATAGGGTCACAGTCCTTAGGATGAGGCAGGCAGAAAGGAGGCTGAGCTGTGTCCTGCAAAAGCTAAGGAGGTGTGACATGATGGGGTGAGGCCAGAGTGGAATCAGAAGGTTTGAACCTTCCTGACTCTTTATTTTCTTTGCTTTTAGTGTTTTCTTCACTTTTAGTGTCCGTGGGGGAAGAAGAAAGCAAGACTTGGAGATGTGAATCTTGCTTAAAATAATTGTTGGAGATTGCTTGAGTGTAAAGAAGAGTAAAAGGATTTAAAAAACTTGCTGGTTTCACATATACAAGGAATCAGTGGCTGCCTACATGGTGTGGTTTGAAAAATGGCTGGACAAGGAACATTTTGCAGCCACTGTTATGGGTTCACGATTGAGTATTCTTTAAAGAGTTCTACTACCAGATATTTGTTGAACATTACCATGTTTCTAGTAATACATGGCCTAGAAAAGTCATACCTACCTTTGAGATGGGCATATGTCCCTCTAACTCACAAAGGATAGTTATTTTTTTTCTTTCAAGTTACAGTATCTAAGACTGGGCGTGGTGGTGCACTCCTGTAATCCCTGCGCTGGGGAGGCTGAAAACAGGAGGATCACTATGAGTCTGAGCTACGTAGTGAGACCCTGTACCAAATACATTAAAAAAGCAAAACAAATTATAGTATCTATTTCACATCTTCTGTTTTACTCTCTTCCCCTATTTCCATTAAACTTGAAGTCTCTAGTGTATGTTTTACATAGAGTGGTAAGCCTAGCTCAATAGTCATCTCTGAGAAAAGCAATAAAAGCTGGGGGAAACACCCCCTGCTACTTTTTAATGTTTATTACTACAAAACCTTCAAAAAAGTATGGTGCATTTTTGATGGTGGGAGGTAGAGATCAAGCTACACATTGGAACTTGCTTTGCAAATCCATGGAGATAAAAATCTTCACTGATTTGAGTGGTTGCATAGGAAGGACCTGGTGCTATGGGACATTGTTAGGCTCTAGAGCATACTGGCTTGATGTCATTAGGTTGGATCCTATGATACTGCCAAGATTGAACTATTTTTGACCTGGGAAAATGTCATTGTTAAAGAATTCAAGTAAATATAATGCAGAATTTGAAAAAAAAACCCCTACAATGGAAGGAAAGACAATCAGAATAAAGAAAGAGAAAAATGTGGTCAGATGTAGAAAACCAAATTTTTCAAATGTCCCTTCTCTTCCAAAACTTACTGAATCTTTCTGGGCAGATATTTAAGAAGGGATATAGCAGCTGGCTGTGAGCAAGAACCCGAAGGATGCTGTTTAACATAGGGGTGGCTTCTGAGAGAGGCCTCATCCAAGGGACAGGGAGAAGAGAAATCTTTGGGAAACAGAGTAGACATTACAGAAAACAAATTTTGATATTTTACAGATCTGTGATTGGTCAGTTCATGGAAGTTATTGTTTCAAGACTCTCAAAATGAACTTCCCAAATATGGGGAAACACCCTGACATTCAATAACTGAAGCATGCAGAACTCCAAATAACATCAACCCAATTAAAGACTTCCAAAATGTTTGGATTATCTAGAGTGCAATAATGGACATATTTAGAATTTATGAAGCCAAATCCCAGACTGCTTCCATCACAATTTATTTACTTTGTGAAAATAACCTTGTGAGGACCAAAAGTTCTGAATTACATACTTCAGGTCCAATTCAAATTAGAATGAAGTCAGGTGGTACTTTTGTTTGTAAGCAGGTCCCAAAGAAAACTGTTACAACTTGGCATGCATCTCTGTTGTCTAATTTGTATTTCAAAACAATTATTAGAAAAATGTTCATGTGACCTTCAGTTTCTTATTTTAAGCTTTGAAGAAGACAGGTTGCACTGGGAGACATCATGATCCTTCCAACTCTAGTTCTCTAGTGATAGAAAAGCTCTGGGATGGACATCAGGTTAACAGAGATTCCGGCCAAGGAGACAGCTCTGCAGGTGTGGGCAGAAGCTTGAGGGAGAATATAGCTAATCCACAATGAGACAGAACTGAACCAGATGCCTCACTGTAGTTCAATCCAATGCCTTGTGAGGTTGAAAAAAGAGAATTTCCTAATTGCAAGTGGGAGAAGAGGGTGTAGATCAGGAAATGACCTTTGCTGACCTGTTATGTTATGAATCTACCTGAAAGGTCAAACAAATGTGTAACATTTATCAAATCGATTGCATTCACTTTGATGGGAAATTCCATGTGTCAGAATGCTGTGAAAGCCCCATTTTACCCTTGTGTGTGGAGTTGATGTAATTAGCCAACTGACAATAGATCTGTCCTTGGAAATGTTTCTGTAAGCCCTTGATTAGTGTTCACTATGATTCCTTATTTGAAAATAAGAACTTATATTAGGGAATCAGTATTCCTTTTAAACGTTCATGACATCTAAGCTCTAGGCTATGTCCAACACTAAATTACATGGCTAATCCTATCCATGAATGTAAAGGAGGGTAATCTCAACTAGGACAGTATATTTTAAGCTGGATAGAATGAGTGAGATAAAAGCATGTGCTATTTATTCTTACTTGGGCAGCTCTAGAATAAACCCTGTAGAGTAAGTTGTTCTTTTTATTCTGGGATCACGATTGTCTTAACTCTTAAATATATATATTCTGTGATCAAAATCATCACTAATAGATCACAATGACTCCTTATCCATCCTTGTTTTTGATTTACCATGTCTGTACCCCATCCCCAAGCAAAATCAAAGGAAGACCAAAAGTATCAAACTGCTCAGGTTTTCAGTGACTCAGTTGACAGGGCATTAGAGAGCCAGTCATACAAAATGTGCCAAAACCTCTCCACCTTCCTAGTGACTGCGCCCTTTGGGAGCCTCTCCAAATGTCCTTCTACTCTTTGCAGCAATTCTAAAAATAGTGGATGACTGCTCAGTACAGGTGCTGTTTGTGCAAATGTTCTCTTTGCATTTAGCCTGCCTGCCTCTGTGATTAGTGCACTGCAGGCTCACAGCATCCCCCGGACTCTGCTGTGTCAGCTCTTCTTTATAATAGCACAGGCGCTGGAGGATAATTCCGGGGCTGCTGTTTATAGGGTCTCTCTCTCTCTCTCTCTCTCTCTCTCTCTCTCTCTCTCTCTCTCTCTCTCTCCCTCCCTCCCCCTTGGAACACAGAGCAAGCG
>NW_004524579.1:22285616-22315290 GCF_000260255.1 Octodon degus | reverse complement strand
TACTGCAGAATGGATCAGATTTCCTCATGGAACTGGGATAGATGGATAAGGAATAAAATATCAGGAGGGCAAATGTGAGCTATTCCTAGCTCTTTGTGGATATTGCAGTAATTGTATTTGTGACATCAGAAGAAAATATTTCTGGATGGAAGCTCAGAGATCATCTGGTGCTGTGGTTATGGTTGTGGAGTCCTAGTAACAAGCACCGGGTAAGCTTGTTTCACCTATGGGTTTCTAGAGCCTACCTCACAGTATTGTGATTTAACAGGTCTTGGGAGAAGTCCACCTGCAGAGATCTGTCTTAATACACACACATTCCTTTAATTTGGATGCAGTTGATCCTGGGACCAAATACAGTAGTGAGAACTACCCCCAACCAAATCTCTGAGCAAATGTGTGGAAATGGGCCTGGAATGGGAAAGCAGTCCTCTCATCATGACTGCAGCTAGAAGCCTGGCACACTGTCTTCTGGCTCAGAATATTTTCCATATGAAGTCACAGCTTCCACTTGGCCCAAGTCCATTGACCATGGTGATGCAATAAGCAAGATGATGTTATTATAGTCAGATTTCAAGGGAACTTTCAGACAAGAAGGCAGCCTATCCTTGTGCAGACAGTGGGTGGAGTGCCCACACATCCTCAGCACTGAATTGTGGGGTTCCCTATAGACCTCATATTTCCCAAAGAGTATAATAAAACAACTGCTTTGTTTCATCTTATATTGGTAAGTGATGTAACAGGATCAAAAGTATTTGAGCTGCATCCTTTGCTGTGACTCAACTGAAAGTCCACCCTTGACACTCCCATGATTCTTGGTAGGCTTGAAAGATCTGCACCATGGCCACTAAGCCACAAGGCAAAGTCAGTCTGATGCACAAGCAGTCAGCAGCTCTGGTCTATGAATTTCAAGGAATACTAAATTCTGTGGCGATGAACACAGACCATCACGATCATAGGAAGTTCCTTTACAAAGAGTTGTGTCTTTGAAGGATAAATCTCTTGGATTTTTCTTTATTAGTGACCTATATAAATGAATGCGTATCTTCTGATTTGTGTGGTTGGAGTATACAAGAGTCCTTGACTCTTCCCTGGAAGAGATCCTGTATAGAAGTCATAGCTTTGAATACAAACCTCTTAGAAACTGAAATGTATGCCAGAAATCAGAGATGACCCAGTCCGAAATCTTCATCAAGAATGGTTTCACTACCTTATTTTTCCTGAAAAGCTGGGAAAATATAAACTATAAATTTTGCATACACTTAAGACATCTATGAGGGGTCATAATTTGTATGTCTTGACGTCAGTTGGCTCTGGTTTGGATTCAGTCTTCTCAGATTAAACAATTAACCAGCAGTGTTTCAAGCCACCTGATGAGATAGTCATACAGGCACTGCTGCTAAAAGACTGCATTTGTGGAAATAATTTTTAATATTTTTGCAATAATTGTTTGAAAAAATGGAAAACTTAGGTAAATCTTCCTGAAGTTTTATGGAAATTTAATGGTGAATCCTGGTCACCTGATTCTTGGGAAGAAAGCTTCTCCATGATACCGCTCCCAGATTTTCCTAGTTTGCAAATCATCAACCTGCCATGGGAAAAATTTTCTTCTTGTGCCTGATAGGAAAAAGCCCATTAGTTGCTGAGTTGCTGATGTGCTGTATGTATTAGAGGTAAGGAGAAAACTCAGCAGTTCTGGAAAAACAATTATACGTCCTACCGGAGTGATTTATCTGTAACCACTGCCCCCAGCTAAGTAGCTGAAGTGAGCACAGTTTGATAACATTGTGACTACAGGCAACTGCAGATCAAATGTGCCAGCAGGGGGCCTAGATTGAGAGAATAAGGTATTGCATGGAACAAGGTAAGGAACCCAGGCAAGGTCTATACCTCAAATGCTTTCTGAAGCCCAGAATGAATTGTATATTTGCTCATCAAATATATTTCAGCATCATCTAGGAGGTGGATTGAACCACAGGTGGTTTGCCATTTAACATCAGATGATAGAATTCAAATTAGAGCCACCTGACAGCTAGACATCAAGCTGGTGGACAAGATGGTCATGATCTCTATTTTGCTAGCACTATGGCTACTGGATGGTGCACATGGATAAACAAGCAGTCCTAGTCATGTTATAAGCATAGTAGTGTAATGTAAGGGAGAATGCACAGTCAGCCTGGACTGTGAGAGGTCAGTGTGGGAGAGCCCAGGATGAACTTCCTCCAGACTCACTATTTTCCAGACACTGTGATAGATGCCAGAAATATAGGACACTACCACGAAGAGCCTCCCATATGGAGGAGGAAGACAGATGTGTATAACACGATGATAAGTGCTGTCATAAGAAGGTCCTGGTCTGAGGAGCACCTAAGGAGTCTTTCCTATTGAGGCACCAGGAGTGTAATGTATGGGAGAGATCACAGTGTAAAGCTGGATCCCAGCTGTTAGTAACTAGAGTTAAGGCTGACATTATTGGCTCATGCTGACCTTCCTTCCACTCTGGAAGGCTGGGTATTCAGGAGTAGTCCTCTTAGAGGCTCTCTAGCATGGCATTTTCCAAGAATAGTGTCATTTACTTGGTATCTTACTGAAGTGGAAATGGTTGGTGTGGTGGAAAGGATATAGAGGTTGTCACCACCCAGGTTTGTGTACAAATCTTGAATCTTGAATGGGAAGCCCTATGTGAAGGAGCCTAGGGTTCTCCTCGGCATCTAATATGCCCCATAAATGGTAGAAATTTGCTTTTTTTGTCCTCTTGTGCTCCCTTGTCTTCTTCTCCTGGACCCTCTTGGCTGTTTCCAAAGGGTAGTCATGATCTGGTCTGTAAGCAAAGGGTTAATGACTGAAATCAGATTAATACGCTTTCCATGTTAGAGTTGTTTTAACCCTGAAGTCATTGTTCCTTAATTCAAGGTAGTAGCTCTGTAGTTGTAGATTAGTAACCCTCAAAAGAAAACAACTTTCTTGCTCAGAAGCCTAGTCCAGATACCCTAGATCTTAGCACCTTCACTAGGGCTGGGAAATAACTTACTCATCTTGGCCACCTTCAGAGTAGTGATTCTTCAGGCTAGGGGCTCAGTGTGGGGCTTGTATGTGAATCACTTAGGATCTCACAGTGCGTCACTTCTCCCCATTTTGAAATTATATTCTGTTATATAGCATCATGGGCCATATGACCAGAGCTTCTCTAAGCACTAGGGTGGTACAGGACCACTGTAAGTAGCTCTGCAGGTGGCCAATGGTGTTTTTTGGGTAAGGAGTGCACAGCAAATCCTGGATTAGACTCATGCATTATATTTGGGCAGCCACGAGGAGGTGCCTAGATTAGAGGCCAGCAAATGCATTTCGTGCACCAGTATTTCCCTTCCCTCTACATTCCTTCCACAAAAGGCCTTTCTTAAAATTGATAACCATTGTAGACAGAAAACTTTCCCCAGGATCTGTCCTGTTGGGCCATACAACAGTTGTCAGCTGCTCTGAATCTGTGCTATTTCCTCCGGGCTGAAGTTTGTCTCCTAGGAGGATGGGGCCATGACAGATGTCCCAATACTGAGACAGGCATCCCAAACCTGAGCCTTCCCTCTCATAGATAGGGGAGGGGAAAAGCACAATTTCTAAACATTCCTGGCCTGTGTTCTCCACAGCCGGGCGCCCCAAGCCTACTGCAAAGTGCCTGTCCCTTGGGCCTTTGTTGTGTCTTCTCTGTGCTCTGAGCCAGCTGCCTCCCAGTCCTGGAAGCCTGCCAGCAGGGCCCTCCAAAGAGGCTCGTCTCAATCAAGTTATTTATTCACCTAATCAAAAAGGAAATAATGTATACAATTTACAGTCTTTCCCAGGTCCTCGCTCCTAAGGAGGCTTGGGAGGGGGAGACCCTAATGAAAGCTGAGCTCCGGAGGTGGGGCTCTGAGGAGGAGATGAGCCCTGAGCCAGGCTGTCCATGTGGTCCAGGGCCCCCACCAAGATCAAAAGGAGGAAATGGACAAAGCAAGAGGCCGAGTTCACACTGAAGCCATGGAGAGTGGATAGTGTCATTAGCAATAAACCAGGGGTGGAGACAGAAGGGGAGCCATCTGCTCAGCCCAGGGCATTCAGAGTGTGGGGTCTAGGGACTCCAGAAATCCAAAAAAGAATGGAAAAAGCCTGAGGCACCCAGCTGGCTGCCTTGGTTAGGTCCGTTTCTTGAAACTCCAGTTGCCTCCTACCTTAAGATTCTGACCCTAAATCTTCTGCCCCCATATTCCAACCTCTTTACATTTTGCTACGTCTTGATCATCTCCTAAATCCCAGCAGAAGTGATACTTGGGAAGGAAGGTCTTTGATCTCTCCCTCCTAAAATAGGTCCCCTATTATTCTCTCTCATAATATGTGGAACTTCCTCAAATTTTACACTGTGAATTCTATAGCCATTTGCAAATGAATTTGTTTAAGGTCTGCCTCTAACAGTAGACTATGCAGGTTATGATCTCTCCAGAGGTCTTCAAGAGGTTAGTACTATACCTGGCATAGACTAGACACTCAGTTACTACTGAGTGGACACTCAGTAGACACTCATTATATCCTATCAAAATATCAGTCAATAGGATATAACGTATACACATGCGCTCTGTGCTTATTACCTATTATGTGTATTTCATAGTGCTTTATATTTCCACACAGCGTAACAGGATCAGCTACGTTCTAAGTCAGTTTTAATAGTGAATGTCAATGCACACTCTCTGAACTGGCAGAGGTAATAGAATGCAGTTGGTCAGGGATCAAGTTTTGGAATCGGTTGACCCTGGGTTCAGATTTCTGCCTCAGTTTTCCTGTCAGTGAACAGGTGAATGCCTGCTTCATGGTTTGCTGGGAATGTGCATGAGGAAACATCTGCTTCCTGCAGGACCTGCAGGCTGGATGATGTTCCTCCTCTGGCAGCAGTCACTAGTAGCCCTTTGCATCTAGATGAAATCAGCTGCAAATGAACTTCAAAGGGACCTTGAGAAAAGGAAGTACCATGTAATGCCTTCTTGAAGTTAGTGGAGAGGTTAGGAACTACTGGACATTTACCTCTTTCCCCTCCTCTTGTTGTGAGGGGAAACTTAAGCCTGAAAGTCAGATTAACTGTGTATAACAGGGCCCTGGGATGGTGCTGCAGTCAGAACGTGTCGTTAGAGAGGGGACTTTTCAAGTATCCTCAGTCCAATGAACTCTCAGTCCCTTTTCTTCCTGTGCTGTGAGGCTAAGCCCATAGTCATTGCTTAGTTTGTGAGACATTGGGCAGTGAGACAGCCTCGGAGTGAGTCAGAGCATAGTGCCTTCATTGCGACCCCCTTCCTTTGTCCTTTCCTTCTGCTGTGTGAGGCACTAAGCAGCAATCTGCCCCAACCTAGAAGGTCTTAGTCTACCTGTCACGAGAGCTAAATGATCTCCCCAATAAGATGTCAACTGTAGACAATTTTGAAATATCTTTGCTTTTTCTGGTGCCTTTGATCTTGACAATCCTCCTCTCTGGAATCTCTTGTCCCATTCTTCCTTTGGCTTAAATTCTTCCTGTTGATAAATTTGAGACTTTTGTTGCCAAATGGATGCAACTAGGAACTATACTATTAAGTGAAATAAATCAGACCCGCATGTGCAAACATTGTATTGTCTCCTTAGTGTGAAAACCTGAAAAAGAAAATGGAATCTGACGGGTACAATAGACACTAGAGAAGGGAACAGACTTATTCAAAAGGAGTGACTGAGTTGAGGAGAAGGACAGGAGATGGAGTGGGGGAAAGAGATATATCTACGTAGGTAAGCAGGATGGTTTGGACAACTGTACTGTGCATTTCTGCTGGTCTATGGAAAGGAACAGATAATGCTTAATTTTTTTGCCTCCTTTTTTCAATTGGTTCTCCTTTTTCTCCTCTTAATTTCTTACATATTTCTTTTTTTCTTCTTCCAATTTTGCATGCCCATATGTGGTAATATGAATAACTGGTGGCAACAACACTATGCGTTACAACAAGTACTGTGACATTCATATTGCTTTGTTAAGTAAAATTCTGTATCACCTGTATTTTTTGTTTAAATGCTGTTTTGTACTCTCTTTATAAAATAGCAACAAAAAATTCTTCTTGAAGGTTTCCACTACAAGAGAGATAGAACTCCTCTTATTTCCAGGCGGCCAGTGATATGCTTTTTGGGATTGCTTCTTATTTGGTTTTGTTTTTGTGGGCTTAACCTGGGACTAGTTTTTATATGTTTCAACATCCTCTCTACGTCTAAGCCACACTCAGTCCATAGACTCAGGCAGCAGCTCTCAGAGGCTACTGGGAGGTTTTCTTCTGTGGACACTGTGATGTCATCTCCTCAAGCTTGTATGCACCAGAAGACAGGGAAGATATCTTCCTTAACTCTGAGCCTATTTATAACTTTACTTACAGTAAGTACTTTATTGATAGCATTCCATTATCCCTAGACTCCCAGGCTCAAAAATATGTTACAACACTGTAGAATCACTTTTGTTATCCTAAGTCTGGGTCACACAGTGCCACCTAGTATATTATAGAATGTGCCTCTTTTCTGTCTTCACCAAATGTGAGAAGGGCAAATTTGTTAAAAATAATGCCCTTTATTTTGTGGAGGGACAGATCAGTGTAGCGGAGAGAGGAAAGAGTCAGGTCACTTCCTAGCTGTGTGACTTTGGGCTAGTACCTCAATCCTTCATTTTTCTAATGTGCCAGTTCATATAGTGTAGGATGGTCAAAACAGTGAATTGAGAGTCCAAGTCAAGGTCAAGTTGCATTATTTTGGGTAGAATCACTACTTGGGACTATGGTCTCCCGGAGGGCAGGCATAATCTACATATCTTCAGTGTTTGGAATCGTCATAGAAAAAAGATAGGGCCTTACTAAATATTTATGGAGAGCTTGCTCAGAACATATATAGAAATGTCTCTGCACCAGTGTGATGTGGTTCTACTTTAGGCTTGAATATGTCTGCCTCTTCCTGAAAAGAAATACCAGTCATTCCCATAATCAAGGGAAACTTGCTGGGTGTGGAGATCTCTTTTTCACTTGGTTCTTCAGCCTGTAAAAACTTGAAAACGTCATCTGGCTGTCTCTGTGCTCCTTGGCACTTCAGTGCTCATCCAAAGTGTGCAGGTGCGACAGCTGCTGGACCTTGGGAGATGGGCAGGAAACAGGAAAGTTTCCTGCCATGGTGAGGGCTTACATCAATGCCTTCAGCTCTTGTGCCATTCTCTTGGTAAAAAGAGAACCTCCAATGTTTCTAAGAAAAATTTCAATTTCTTAGAATTCCAATAGAAAAGGCAGCAAAGATAAGGAAACAGAAGGTCTGGGCTGGGGAGATAACTCAAGCGGCATAAACACCTGCCTGACAAGTGCAAGGGTCCAGGTTTGATCCTCAGTACTGAAAAGAAAGGAAAGAAAGAAAGAAGAAAGAAAGAAAGAAAGAAAGAAAGAAAGAAAGAAAGAAAGAAAGAAAGAAAGAAAGGCCAGGGAGATGGCTCAGTAGAATAAGTGCTTGTCTGGCAGGCCCAAGGACCTGAGTTCAACCCCTGGTTCTGCTCAAAGAAAGAAAGAAAGAAAGAAAGAAAGAAAGAAAGAAAGAAAGAAAGGCAGACAGACACAGAAGCTCCTTTGTGGGAATCAAGAACGTCAGGACATGTACACACAAATAAGCTTACGGTCAGAAGAGTTTGGAAAATCAGAATATTCCAAACGGTCACACAACAAATAGCCTATATTTACTGAGGGCCTACTTTACACCGGACACTGTTTTAAGCATTTGCCTACACTAACTACTTTGATCCTCATAAAAACCTTTTGGACTATATATCATTATCTTCATTTCATATGTGCAGAAACTGAGGCACTGAGAGGAGCTGGTAGCTTGTGAAGTATTACCTAGTGAGAGCCGGAATTTGAAGTTTTGCTCTCAAGTTAGCTACAGAAAAGTAATTTGAGGCACTAGCTAGACCTGAAGAGAAACAGTGTGGCAGAAGGAAGGAGCACTGCCAGGGAGGTCGTCAAGCCACTGATCGAACCTGTGACAAAGTGACTTCTCCTGGGTCTCAGGCTCTTCCACTAAGGTGGAGAATGGAGAAAACAGTCTAACACCACTGTATCCTTTAGCTCTACTTTTTTGAGTTCCTAAAAGGGACAGAAGAGGAAAGGAGGCTATGCCAGCCTTCTAGAGAAGACAGGGAAGCCATGCCAGCCTCCATGCAATCCCATCCTAGATTTGGGCATTTCCTCTCCTTTTTCAAAAGTGTATCTCTGCTGCTCTTGAAAGCGGAGGATCCCCCAGCTTATCAAACTAATCTGTTTAGTGCAGAAACCATACAGTTTGGTAGCTCTTCATTGGTGTCAGTGAAAGTTCCTCTGTAGGAAACCAAGGGTGTCATCAAGGCAAAGAACATAAAGCCGGTGGCATGGCAGTAGCAGATGCCTATTGAAAAAATAATTCAAGCGCTAACCTTGGTAAGGGGGTTGTGCATCCTAGGTGGGTCCCATTGCCCAGGGTAGGAACCCTCTGAGCCAGAGCCCCGCACCTTCCAGTAGCCAGGACCTGCTCCTCCCCCAGGATGAGAGGCTGGAAGGGGGTGGGCTGAGGCCTGAGAGGAGCCCAAGCTCTCCTTGGCTAAGTAGGCTGGAAAACGTGAAATTAACACACATTGTTTATTTCACGCTCTCAGCCTTGCCTGCACAATAGCACAAATTAAATTCTGCACTAACCAGACGAGCAATTAGCCCACAGCATAGCTCGGGCTTCCAGCTGATTGCTGAGGCATTCCATTCACACTATTTGTGAAGGGAACAAACTTACTGAAAATATTTTTGTAGCAATAATTCTTTCTGATACACATTTTCCCCCAATTTGCTGCATTACCCCCACACTTCCTGGTATTTGAGATGATTTGGCTAGGTTTTCAGAAGAGCAGTGTGCAGTTCATCAACAAGAAATTCATCTTGGGTCAATACCCAGTAATTAGCATCATTTTCATTGAAAATGAAGCTGCTGTCATTTTTTTTGGGGAAAAAAGTAGTTCTTTTTTTCTTCTACTTTGAAGGTAGCCAGTGAAAGGATCAGCGATATCTGTGCATCTAAGATCAAAAATATCTCCAAATCTTAGTTTATTGCCTTGCATGCTGCTCACATACCTAATTTCTCTCTTCTTTCTGTAAAAATAAGAGCTAGAATTTTTAAGCATGTAGTTGAGGAAAGCCTTGCTTTGAGGGTTGCAGGTATATTAACGACAGGAGGAGGGGGGTGCTATCATTATTTTCATGTTACAAATAAATCAAAGTACAGAGAGGTGAGCAACTCATGCACAGTCACACGGTTTGTGAGGGTGGAGTGGGGGTCCAAAGCTGAGCCCCTGTTATCCACGCTGGTCAACTCAGCAGCTTGAGCAATTTGATGCTTTTTCAGTGTTCCCAACTTAAAGGCTGTTTTCAGATAGTCTTATCTGAAAGGTTTCTGGCATCACTTAATTATTTTTTCCCTCCTTCATTCAGACCCAGCCCCTCATTGCCCTTGTTTGGGCCTCTACACAACCTGCGCTTCCTCCCCACTCAGCACTCTCAGACGTCTTGGTCTGTGCTAAGCCGCGCACCTGCTTGATCAGCTCTCCCAGAGCACTGCTTTGATTGTGAGGCCCCTTTGCCCACACACAAGTCCAACTTCAGGGATGTTGTCAAGCTTATCCGAAATGCACACAGCCACCAGTAGCTGACAGCTATGAATGTGTATGCATCCTAGAATTACTCAAGGTTTTTGTGTTTTTTTCTTCTTTTTTCTTATTTTACTTTCTAGAGATAGGGTTTCACCATGTTGTTTAGGATAACCTTAAACCCTTGAGCCAAAGCTGTCCTCCAGCCTCAGCCTCCCAAGTAGCTGGCCACAACTTCAGGGCTCTACACTTGGCCAAGGAGTATCTCGGTGTTTCAAATGCATCAAATCAGAGTGTTGGTGGTAAGTGCAGGCATTTGGATATTTTTTTAAGCTATCAGTTTTTAACTCACCCGTACTTAGGACCCCCTAGATCCTATAGCGATAAGAGAATATAAAGCCCGTATTTCAGGCTCCATGGACATCCTGTGTGTGTCCAAAGCTCAGTCAATGTATAGCTATGAAATTTTAGATGCTTCTTACCTTTCTGCACACAATTATTTCATCTGTACAATGAAGATGAAAGTATACATATCTCCTAGAGTTGCTGTGAGGAAAAATGAGCTAAAGTGTTAGGTGCATGGGGCCCAGGATGCAGCCACCCCACACAGGTATGCACACGCCCTCAGCACTTCATGCTTCCACCACCGCATTCTACCTTTCCACTCCACCTTTGGTGCTGCTGCTTCCCACCATGGACCCTCATTCTATGTTCTCTTGTCTTCTCATCACAGAGCAAAGAAATCCTAGAATGCCCTTTCTTCCTCTTGTTCTCATTCTCCAAGTAGACATCAAGTCTGAGGTAAGGACAGAATATTGTAACTGCTACCTTGGTACTTGCAGTGTCTGAAGTTGGAAAGGACACAGGAAAGGATTTACAGGCCCCACTTGCAGGCTTCTCCTGGCTCTGATTAATAGCTATCATCCCTGGTCTTTTTTTGTGTATTTGTGTGTGGGACCAGCTCAGCCCACCAGGGGGGCGGAGCTGGTGCAGCAAGTGGTGCTGGGAATCACTGGTCTAATAAGTCAACAAAGAGTGCCTTTTCTGTGCTATTTGCCTATCAACCCCACAGTGGCCCCATCAGCCTTTTGCTTCTTTCCAAAATAGCTGATCTTCCTTGGCTTTCATTATCTGCCCATACCTCCCTGGCCAATGAGTCTTTGCCCAGGTCATCAATGCTCTCTTGTTGTCCACAGACCAGCCAGATACATCTTACCTCATGGCACCTAGCATTGTGATCTTCATGAATCAACGCTGAGGAAATACTAACATATGGCTAGTAGCAGTGGACAAAATTCCAACTCTTCCCAGAGACATTGCATTCTAGTTTGGACTCTTTGGCTTGTTCAGGTTAGGTAACTTTAATGAAGTTTGGTTTTCATCATTCCATTATAAATTAGAAATGATTTTTTTGACTCAAAACAATGATGATAATGCCTGTCAGGATACAAAGCAGGCCCCAACTCAGTGTGGGTAAAGAGAAGGCATCATGGAGTCTTGCAGTCATTGTTAGTAGGCATAAAACATCAACTTAGAGGACAATGTGGCAATATCTCATAAATGTAAAAGCACATGTATTCTATAACTTAGCAAGTCTAGTTCTAGGCAGATCCTAAAGAAGGGTGAGACAAGAACAATACTCATGAAGGTATTTCAATAGCAAAAATGAGAATGAACTTAAATGCTCATTATAAGTTGAATGGTTAAATAGAATATCCACTCACAGGAATGTTATAGTTGCTAAGAAAACATGTATCAAGGTAGATGAATATGATATCAAAGTCAAACTGTTCAATAAAAAATAAAATTAGGATAACTTCATGATGCATAAAATTCATGTGAATCTTACTAAGATGCAAAATTATACTCCATGTTGCTGTATTTCTGTAGATATAAAAATGAAGAAGGATAGAAACAAATTTAAAATAATAGTTATTTCTGATGTGAAGGAAGGATATAGAGTGGATCATTGTACAAGAATAAAGAGGCTAGTATGTGTAATATTTTATTGCTAAATTGAGCAGTGATTAAATAGCATTCATTAAGATATTAATTATATTCTTATAGTGTGTCTGAAGTATTTCATTTTAAAATAAGCAAAAAAATTAAAAAGAAGAAGAATTTGATTTGAAACTGTCTCATTGCTATTTGCCTCTCAATGAAATTACTGAAAAAAATAAATAAAAGGAAGAAGAGTGAGGCTTTGAGTAGTTTCGTAAAAGAACCCGTGACCTGAGTTGGTAACAGGCTGCAGCGCAAAGAGCAGTGGACACGGGGAAAATTATTCCTGTCTGATAAAGAAGTTGGGGATTGATTTTGAGCTCATTTCACTCACCTTGGTATCTGTTTTCTCATCTGTGCAATAGGAATTGAAACACTCTTTCTGTTCCCAAGGTGGTTAAGTGATATAACTGCTTGTAAAGTTCTGAGAATTATTGTTTATCCATGTTATGAAAAGTATTGACATTGATGGGAGCGGAAAGATTAGAAAAGTGTGTGTTACAGCTTATGTTTAGATGTGCCCCCACTGCAAAGCCGTCTGTGCTCATAGGTGGTGCCCTTCTGAGCTGGCTGGATCTAGAGTGTGATGCTAGGATTAAGCATATGATAGCTAAATTATTCCACTGGTTGACTTAGCATAATTTTGGTGTTGATAATGGGAAGGACCACCCTGAGCATGACTGGCATCATGCAAAAGGCCTGTAGCTTGGATGGAATGAAAGGAAAGGGAGGCATGCTTTTTGCTGTTTGCTACCAGCTGCCTTCTGTCTGCCATGCTATGGACTGCTTTTCTTCTTTGATGTTCCTCTGCTTTGCTGCCCTGACTTGAAGCCAACTGACTATAAACTGAAATATCTATAAATTGAACTGAAATAAATCTTTCCTCTTTTAATGTGTAGATGTCAGGTACTTTACTCTGGCAATGATTAGTGAGTAAGTCAACAAGACAGAGAGCATAATTCAGGCCTTTGAAAGAACTGTTCACCATGGAATAAGGAAATATCTATAATGACACAATCATGGTTTTAAAGGGAACATCTGCCTGTGTCAAGCACCTCATTCTATATAGTTCCACAGGGTACAACCTGAACAAAAATTCATTAGTCTGTAGAGAAAACAAAACAAAATAAAACAAACAAACAAACACCCAACCTAACAACTGAACCTTTGAAATCATTGCATTAGGACTCTCCACAATTTAGGCTGAACTCTATCAGACATTCTTAGTAGTAGTACTTGGAGAAAAGCAAGGGAACAGTAGAGAGCTATGAGTCCCTTCCAAGTCTGCATCTTTGTTCGGTGGTCTTAACACTTTCTGAAATACCCCTTGTGCTGTCTCAGCGATGGAAAACCCAAAATAACTAAGCCAATCAAATGACGTCAAGAACTGGTGGGAAGTAACAGATGGCTGTGGTGGCATTTTAAAATGTTGTGTTTTTGTTATGTTCAGAACAGGGGGAAAGAAAATCTTGAGTAGAAGTCATAAATATTAGCTTAAGTTAACCAATTATTTTTATAATGAAGTTATTATTTGGCCATCTGGATGAAATCATAGTGTAAGAGATGGCAGGGCAACCTGAAAGGAAGGGAGGGAGGCTGAACCAACTGCTCTAAGGAAAATCACCTCACTGATTCCAGTTCACCGTAACCCTTTTCCTAGGAAATCATGAATGGCAGAAGGAAAGCACAGGACTGGGGAGAAAGCCTCATGCAGAGACAAAAAGAGTGGCAGAAATACAGGAAATACAGTGATTCAGCCAAATACATTTCTTCTTTTTATTGATTCTCTAAATTTTACAGTTCAAGAAACAATACGACAGTGGAGTGGCAGCTCTGTGGAATTACATAGCTTGGGTTTAAATCTCAGTTCTGCCACTTAATGAATAATGACCTTGGACAAGTTTCTTAGATTTTTCAAGTCTTGAGTCCTTCATCCGCAACATCGGGATTTTGGGTGAAAAAAACACACAAAATATACCTGTGTGTACATACACATACCCACCTACAGAGCTTAGTATATAGTTAGCACCAATAAATGTTTGCTATCATACTTATTGAGGCCTAATTCCTTCAGCTTTCTCCAGTGCTACAAATTTTCAGCGAATGTTCTTATTTTAACATGAATTACCAAATTATGTCTTTATCATGAGAGTATGTGTTGGCAGGAAGAAGAATGTGGAGAAAGACCTACTAGGGCAGGGACAGAGAAGCAAAGAGGCACATTGGGAGAACTTATTTCTCCTTCAGTATCTTAATCATGAAGATCAGCATTGGAAAAAATGTGTCCTTTATCCCACAGCAATGTTATTTGCCTCTGAATTCTGTGGATTCTCTCTAGTGATTAGTTCTCTATGGGTAGATTTGTTGAATGAATATTCAGAAGCTCTCAATAGAATGGGTGCTCCAGAAAGCAGAGGAAGAAATCTTTCCTGTTTCAGCTGAGACAGGAATGAAGATACTGTCTCCCATACTGCAATCTGTGTAAGTCATCAGTGCTCCTGAGCTGACCTGGTTACTTGCCCTATTTCTAATTAGTCCTTTGATAGTGAGGTTAACATGAAGGAGGAAAATGAGAACATATGGCTGTTGTGGCCTCCAAATAGAGTACTGGAACAAGTTACTTGAGATTAAAAAAAATCACTCAACCTTTTCAACAAGCACCCAAACCAAGCACTTATTTCACAAATGAAGAAACTGGTTCCCAGGACACCACATTAGTTCTCCTTTTGGTGACCTACTCTTGAGCTGGAGATTCCAGGTTTCTCAACTTCAAGCTAAGTTAGAAAACTTTACAGTTGGCCAAAATATGAGCCAAGAATGACTTTTACATTTTGAATGGCTGAAAAAAAATCAAATGAAGGATAGTATTTTGTCAGACATAAAAATTATATGACATTCAAATTTCCTCATCCATGAATAAAGTTTTGCTGGAATACAGTCACAATCATTAATTAACATATTATCTATGGCTCCTCTAATGGTACAAGGGCAGGGTGATTTAGCTGTGACAGGGGCTGATGGCCCTATAGCTTTAAATATTTACTACCAGGACCTTTATAAGCAAAATTTTCAAATACTTGCACTAAAAGGTAAGACTCCTATGTATGGGGAATTGGACTACAGGTGAAAAGAGAAAATGAGGTATGTTAAAGGCATATAGATTCAGAATTTCCTTCCTGTGCTTTGGACTGGCTTGTTCAGAAAATCTATGCTGCTCCTTCTGCATACTCAGAGGCAGAACATTGCCCTCTCACTCTAATGGGGAAGCTAATAATGAGAGTGGTAATTGTGCTCCTGACCAATAGCTTTAATGGGCTCCTACTCTACTAGCAAGGGAAGAATGAAAAGAAGATGTGGCTGTTCTATTGGTCAATGAGAACCAAGGAGCCATAATGCCCCAGTCCCTCCCTCTGGAAAGATCCTGATCAAATGTTATTGGATATTAAATATGCATTACTGCAAGCATTAATTGAGGATTTAATATGCTCCCTAATTAAAATTTGGTGGAAAGAAGTTCATCATATTTAGAAACACAGTATTAAAAATCCTCAGAAACTTAATAAAATTATACATCAAAATATCGCCTTTGAAATTAATGAGCCAAAATATTATAGCCAAGCAAGAGTCAGCCGTGTGTGGAATTCTGAAGGTCATTTGAAGTCATAAAAATGCAGTTTTCAGTTTTATGGTTTCCGAACAATAATAAGGCTAAGGAGAAATCTGGCAGGAAGGAAAAAAATCATCTTTGCTATGCACAGCAATTAATATAACAGGAAGCTGTAGGCTGGAAACTTAGGCAGGTAGCGGGTCTCACTAAGGATTCTGTTGCTAGTCGTGGGTGGAAGGGTATGCCATAGAGGAGCCAGGTGGGCTGGAGTGAAGCATGGTGAGTTGAGGAGACAGGTTGCTGATACAGGAAAGGAAGCACAGGAGAAGGGCTGGAAAGGCAGGGAAGGGGGATGCTAAGAGTGAAACCCATGAGAAAGAAACAAGTGTCTCAGGCAGCAGCAAACTTGGTCACTAGAAAAATTCAAGTAGAAGATCCTATATAGCCTCTCCTAGTGCAGATGCTAGGAGGATATTGAGTTAGATAATATCCAATTACATGTCAAGATTAAAAATTTTAACTGTTATAATGTGTGATTTATTTATTTATTTTTTAGGGAAGGGTCTATAGGGTGTTCAGGATCTCACTACTAGATCGGACTTGGAGTGATCCACCTGTTTACAGCCTCCCAAGAGCTGGGATTAAAGGCGTGTACCACCACACCGAGTCTCAATTGTTCTCTTAGTGTGCCCCAGTGGTGGGGCTGGCACGGCAGGCCCTTGTGCTGGCTTGCAGATGCTTTAATCCACTGAGCTAGTTGGCTGGCCCTGTTATAATATTTCAATACATTCAACTAGATATTGCTAATACTGAGTTGACTCACCCTGAAGTGCCTAAAAAGAGGATTAGGAACCTCAGACTTCTTCCTTAACACCCATTTTCAGTTAGAGCTGTATCTTATCTTCTAAACCACCATGATCTCTGTTCTGCCTTTTACCTAGATTTTGCCTTTGCTAACAAAGCATGTTGGCTCTCCTGCCCTGTGCCATTAGCTTCCTGTGTCTGGATCAGCTCCATTACTAATCCAAATCACAGGTCAGGATAGAAGCATTCATTTTGCATTTGACTAGAAGCGCTATAGAATGAATAGTTCCTAGGGTTGGTTTATGTCTTTTAATTGGTCTCTTATATAGAAAGTTAAAGACCTACAATTAAAATTATAAAATGCTTATGGTAGAAATTGACAACACAGAGAATTGGGAAAGCTTTCAACATTAAAGGTTTGGAAGAACAAATATTAATATGGGTTTCTTTACTGAGAGCTGGACTATATCAGAATGAACACTGCCTATTCAGGGTGTAGAATGAATGCTGTATTTTTTTTTTTTTTTTATAGAACCCAAATGTATGAAGGAATCCAGTTTGCAAAACCTACCTTTTATCTGGGCTTGTGATGAGTTTTATAGGTTAGTCTTTTTTTTTTCCAAATGTATTTAGCACAGGGTCTCACTACTAGATCAGACTTGTAGTGATTCACCTGTTTACAGCCTCCAAAGAGCTGGGATTACAGGCACACACCACCACCCCCAGGCTCAATTGCCATCTCAGCATTCCCTGGGAGTGGGGCCAGCGCAGCAGGCCCAGGGATTGAACCCCTGGCCTCTGCGCCTGCTTGCAGGCATTTTAATCTGCTGAGCTATTTGGCTGATCCTTTTTTTTTTTTTTTAAAAAAAAAAAAACAACAACAACAACAACAAAAAACAATGAAACAAAGTTCTCTCAAACAATGGATCAAGTGTATCAGCTCCAGATTATATCTTTGCAAATGCAAGAAAACTTTGAGGAGTGGCTTTTGAGAATGATAGAGATGTCACTGTCATATTAAAAAACAAGGAATGAAACCAGGTCTTTGGGGGTGTAGGATCTCCCATTGCTCCAACAGAACTAGGTCAGAAGTATTCCCCTCTTTTCTCACCCAGAGAACACACAGAGGTCGCCTTCAGCAGAGATTGAATTGAGTGTTTTTATTCAACTGCTCAGTTTTCATAATTAAAATAATGTTAATATATAATCAAACATTAATTATATTCTTATGTACAGTAACCTCAGCTGAAATCTAGTAGACAGATGATCTTTGATCAGGTTTACTAATCTAAACAAGGGGAAGAAAAATTAAACTACAGTGAGCACAGGCCAGGGAATGGGAGTTGGGCTAAATGCACCTTAGGAAAAGGAAATTTTGAGATGATCTGATTTGGACCAAGTAAATAGGCTTTTTAATTTCATTTATTTTTTTTGACAACTCATACAGAATTTTACTTAACAAAGTAATATGAATTTCACAGTATTTGTTGTAATACATGGTATTGTCTTACAACCAGCTATTCATATTACCAGATATTGGAAGAAGAAAAAACTGGAGCAATGTATAAGAAATTAAGAAAAGAAAAAGTACAAACAATTGAAATAAAGGAGGCGAAGCTAATTAGAGCATTGACTGCTTCTTTCCATTTCCATTTTAAAAAAAATATTTATTTATTTATTTATTTATTTATTTATTTATTCTTTTGTCCTGTCAGAGGTGAATATTCTATTGGCATCTAAATACTATAAGTGTTTCAATTCAACTAAACATCTAATACTGTCTAGCAGTCTGTAATATTAGTGGGTTATCCTCAGGAGTTATTGACTTGAGCCTTTTACAGCTCATCGTATTAATATGGATTTACTTTATATACCTCATTTTTATACTTTTCTGCTGGATGGTTAAGACAAAGATATAGCAAGACCTATATACCCAGAAATGTAACTTTTGTATCTGATAAGGTCAGCCAAGTAATCTCAGGATTTATCCTGTAGAATAGGCTTTAACACCATGTTCTTTCTTGATTCTGCCCGTGGATGGGCGTAGCAAGACTCCCAGAAGATTGTCTCATGTGCCTAGTTATATTTGCATCAAGGGGAAAACAAAACAAATAAAACCAGTTTAAATAAATGGATATTTCATTAGCCTTTTCTCTAAATAACAGCAACAAGCATTGCCCTAGATGATCTGCTTCCCCCATGTCATTCTACCAATTACTGGGATGTCTCCTCAGACAAATGGTTCTGGAAGACACTTTCCTAAATCTTAAATTACCTCCCTTGCTACTTTACATAGAATGATTTTAGAAATAAAAGAAATGATGCTTATGTCTGCTTAAAAGTAATAAGCGTTCAGAAGATATTATGATTATAGATTTTTCATGGCTCCAACTGTGGCTTAAGCAAATTTGTCTTTGAACGTTTTTTCCACTTACTTTTAAAATGGAGACACAAGCAGAGAGTTCAAAATGCCTCTTTGTCTTTCAAGTGAACTTATTTTGACCTTCTGAGTGAGTGGCTTGTCACATTTTATCTGTCTCCTAAATGGGATTATAAAGTCTGTCCTTCAGGGTGATGCCCATTCTGGGAAGCCGTGTTGTTTGGTTGGACACTGGATTTGAGCACTTGCTGTGCAGAGATACCTAGTTTGGCCCTGAAAAGACCCCATCAGAACAGCCCTACTTGTCTAGTAGGGTACGATGTTTCTGGCTATCCAGGGACTGAAACTAACACTTATCTAACAACTTAAAGTTTACAACACAAGCCTTTGTGTACTTTATTCTATGATACCCTCCTAACAATATAAATTAGCAGAGTGGTCATTTGTATGCAATTTTAGAGGCTTTTTTCAATCTATAACTAGCAGATAATGAGGTAGAGGTTAGAATAGGGTTTACTTGATCCCAGCAGCCTCCACTGTTGGTATCTTGGGACATGGAGCATCCAGGCTTGATGTGCATCCTACTCTCATCATTACTAAGAAAGTACTCTCACCTGCATTTTTCCTTAGATATTCAAAGTGCCACCGCGGATCTGAATCCTGTCAAAGAATGTAAATCAAATCTGGTCTAACATGATGCCAGCCCTTCCCCTCATTCAATTGTAAAACCAAGCCACAATTAATACATAAAAGATGATGATTACACTGAATTAGACAACATATTGAGAGCCATCACAGTTTTAGACTGTCTTTTCATAGTTTCTTCACTTTCAGGAAATACAGTCATCTAAAAAGGCATTATTAGGTTAATAGACTGTCTAAATGTCACTCATGAGCTCTTGTATTGATTGTTTATACTCAATATCCTTCTTCTTTTATTTTCCAATGAAATAGGTTCCGATTCATCTTCCCATATTCCTTCCTCTCCCAGTACTGTATCTTTATTGCTTTCTTCCAATAAGGGAGCATGTAACTTTAAATCAAGATAAGAGGCAGAATAATAGAGGGCCTCACATCTGGCTTCCTAACTCAGCATCAAAATACCTTCCATGGCCCAAAAAAGAAGCTATCAAAGAGGCATAAAGAAAACAATAAACATGAAAAGAACAATAGGATATTTGAAATGGGGGAGACTGACACTTTTATGAGGACTACCCTGGGAAAAATATATTCAGAAAAGAGGATGTCTTGCATTTCTCCCTAAACCTGGGAAGTGGAGGCCATCATTCGTGAGAACACAGTTCTTCCTTGCTTCCCTTGAGAACAGAGCCTCGCAGTCTACTTCTGTCTGCATAGTGGGCCTGGCGAGCTGGTTGAAGGCGTCCAGCAGAGGAATGCAGACACTTATAATTAATAGGCTTACCAGGAAGTTCTTCAGGGGAGGGAGCTCTTGACGCAGCACATAGTTCGCATCATCTGGTTACCGCCACAGTGGAGAGGACCAAGACACTGACAGTTAATCCTGAAATCTCTAATTAACCTCTAGGTGGCAGATGTTGTAACCAGGTTTGTTTCACATCTGACTTCTCTGCTTAATGATACTGATACGCTAGTGTCAATTTGGCATTCAATTAGATCCCCAAATACCTTGTTATTTGCATAAAAAATGTCTCTGTATAGCAACAAAGTTATAAGACCCTGGAGAGACAGGGACTATTTTTTGCTATATTTGTACCATTTCTATCAAGTACCTAGTAAAAGACTGAGCTCTGGGGTATTTTATTCCATGGCACTTCTTTTTGGAGGTAGGATCACTATTCTAAGTACCTTGATTTATGTGTGAAGACTTGCAAACCATGGGTAGTTAACAAATATTTTCTAGCTCACATGTCTATTGTCAATGAAGTCGTTTAACTCAAATGGAGGGTGAGACTTCAAAAAAATTAATTCCAAACCTGTCTTGACAAAGACAGCTAAGAAATAATTAGTAACAATATATCTCATGCTCTTTGAGTGCTTTCTTCCTGCTAGATGCCCCCCAAGTGTCTTCTCTTTGTTGTCTTAAATGTTCACAGTAGCCTTTGAGATCGGTACTAGCTATTATCCCATTCTGCAGATGATTAACTTAGAGATGAACTCAGCAGCCCATGACCATATAGCTAAAGTCAGGATCTGACAAAGTAATTTTAGGATAAAAGACTCAAAGAGCTAAAGTGCCTGCAAGCAGGCATAGGGGCCGTGGGTTCAATCCCAAGACCTGTTGTGCTGGCCCTGCCCCTGGGGTGTGCTGAGACGGCTATTGAGACTGGGCATGGTGGTACATGCCTGAATCCCAGCTCTTGGGAGGCTGTAAACAGGGGGATCACTATGAGTTCTATCTAGTAGTGAGACCCTGAACACATGTAGACCTTTCCTTTAAAAAAAAAAAAGATTCAGGGAGGAAAAAAAAGAATAAATCTGGGTTTTCACCTACTTTTGGAGTTCTTTAGCTAGTTCCTCTGGCCAACACAACTGCTGCTGCGGAAATCAATTATCAAGGCAAAAAGGCAGGCTTCAGAGAGATAGCTAAAACTATAGAATGGGCAGAACATGACATGCCTCTCTGGGAGGACTGATGGAAAGGATGTGGATTGCTCCAAGCAATGTGCTGATTCTTACCCAGTAGTCACTGCACCTTAACTTTCCTTAGAAAGCACATCTAAGGAAAATGTAATGGGCTCTTTCCTAATTGTCTTTTTCAGGTGTAGGAAGCTCCTGCGGGTAAAATGGAGGTGCAGTTCCTTGACAATGATCTTGGGCAGCTGTAAGGCAATTCGAAATCGTGCCCATCATGGTCACAGTCACCACAGAGACTGCAAATGGAGAGTAGGGAGAACAGCTGCATTTCCCACTATTCCCAGAAACAGAGTACTTTTAAAAGTGTTCATTAATGACATTTAAAAGGGATATCGAGTGAATGGGTGATGCAAAACAAGCTGGAAAATGACCAATACAATATATGCATTATATATTGCATATGATGCATATATATAGTCTTAAATGTTATATTATAGTTATACATTATATTACGTTTAGATTTAAATGTTATATTTGTCTGCAATATACATATTGCAGTCTCCCATTGGTTTAAAACAAAATGGGAAGGACTTGTACCTCTGTTAGGAGTGCAGGCTGGCAGGCCTTGGAGCACAAGCTATTGCCATGTACCAGGCTGCTATGAAAGAGTCAGCTTGCTTACTAGCCCCTGCCCTTGAACTGTGGCCTTCCAGTACATTGCCTGCTCACTGGAAGGAATCAATAGATGCCTGACAAATGAGTAATGGGATGAAATGATAAATATAATGGTTCATTAAGGATTCACTCTAACTAAAAAATGTTGCATGCTTTCCAAAAGTGGAAAGCACATAAGTGAATATCAAAGTTTTTTTTTTTAAGCTTTGCAATGAACTGAGTTTCCCATACTATATTTCATAGGTGCTGAGATAATGTTTGGTCTAAAAGGGAGTAGAGATTAGAAAGAAATCCATGATCAACTGAGCTCAGAAATTTAGTTAAATGAATTCAAATGTGATCTTTAAAGCAGGATTTTAGGTTTATAAAATGCAGGGATGCATGGTGTGCCTGCACAAAATTGCTGTGTTGTGTAGCCAAATACATTTGACCACATAAATTATTTTCCAGATATACTTATTACCATTTGTAAAACTCCTTTGTAAAAAAACTGTTTGGTGTATCAGGCACTTGAGAATTTTACAGGGCCAAAGCATACTATGCTGCGCATTAGTTAGCTTTTATACATTCTTTCCAGAAGCTTCTATAGCACTAGAGTACGGTTTTAAAAGATAGAGGATACAAAACAAACAAAAGCAGATCCTATCCTTAAGGGTCCTGTAATTAATCACAAATAGGAACAAGTATATTAATATTAAAAGGATAATATTAATTCATAGCTTGGACAATGCACACAGACTACAGAGCAATTCTTTAGAAAGCAATTGTATTTAGAAGTTCAAAGAAGAAAAAAAATTTAGTTGAGACTCAATGATATAGATTAGAAATCACTGTTTTGAGTAAAATCTAATGCCTACTTAATAGCTCAATATAGACACATGATCTAAACATGAGTTCTGCATCCATGGATTCCACTAATTGCAGATCAAAAGTATTTGGAAAAAACACAACTGTACTGTTTATGGACAAACGTTTCTTATCATAATTCCATAAAGAAAACAATGAAACAATTACTTACGTAGCATTTACATTGTAAAAGTAATCCAGCAAGAATAAAAAATGCAAAGGAGTATATGCATGCATACATAGAGATACACAAATACACATATCTCTTCACAGAAGAAAAGTAGAAATAAAAATGTATGGCTACGTGAAATATGGGCACATATTTACATTTCTGAAAATGTAAATAGTTTCATCTTATGTGGATGGCAGCCTCTGTTAAGTCACTACTCATCTGGAAGGCAAGCATGATAGCCTTTTAAGGGGGCATCTATTTTCCCTACCACGATGAGGCCTCAGGTAAACTATTCTCCTGATCACAGTCACTTTCTTTAAATTCTTTGATCCCAGTAAGTTCTTATGTCCTGAGTGTCACAATGTCCATGTGGTCTTCTGTATTCAATGTGGTTCCTTTTACTCTTCCTTGAGTCCTTTTTCTTTAGTTCCCAGTTTAGATGCCACTTCTCAGGAGACCTTGTTTTACACCTCCAATCTAAATTAGGTGCCACCAATTATTCTGTTTTTTCTTTGTTTCTGGTTTTTATAATCACACACATATTTTAAGATATGTCTCCTTCGTGAATTGAGCTTTACAAAGGCAAGAACTATGACTATTATATTTCCACTTTATCCCTTTCTAGAAGACTTTCTGGTCTGAGCTCATAAAGTTCTAATATTTATGAATGAATGAGTGAAAAAAATGGATGAGAAAATGGAAACCAAACTGAAAACTGAGATTTGGCTATAAGCTCATGCACATAAGTAAGTACTGACAGATCAAAAGCTTCAGAAAGGTGGGAAAGTATCCTTTTACTTTTATAATGTAATTATTACCAAAAACTTATTTAGCCTTCTCCTTTGGTAGGTTCTTTTTTATTATTTACTTATTTGGTAGAGGGTCTTGGTATTCAGCTAGGACCTAGAGTGATCCTCCTGACTCAGCCTTCCCAGCGTTGAGATTACAGGCATGTACCATCATGCCCATTTTTGGGGTCTGCACAGTGTTCCTATATTTCCAGGGCTGGCACGGCATGCGGTTCCAGGGGTCAAACCTGCATGCTTGCACTTGCCAAGCAGGTGCTTAGACCACTGAGCTACCTCCTCAACTGTGGTAGCTTCATTAGAGTCTGATTTGGGTTGTTATAATTTCAAAAAGTAGTAAAAAATCATCCAGAACTAAATTTGAAGAGGTGGGAAGAAATTGAGTCATATTTTGAGGACTGGGCATGTTGAGATATAAATTTTGCTATTGGACCTGGAGTACAATTTTCAAACTAGACCTCCTTGTACATGATATTACCATAGGGATCACTAAGGGGCCATTAGGATATACATGCCAATGGTTAACAATTTCTTGAACTTTAAAAACTAAGTATCTTGACCTTCATATTTTCTTTCCTAGTTTACAGTGTTATTGAAACACCAGTAGAAGAGTAACTGTTACATCCCAGGATGAAGCACCCCAATCTGCTTACTGGTCTAACATGCAGGCCAATCTGGAAGCCATTGTTCTAAGGGAGTCATCTTTCTCCCATATGATTTATTTGTGGGACCCTCTTTAAGAAGAAAGAACAGTAATTGAAAGGCATAATAGAGATTCATCTGGTCCAGGTACCATTGCCCCCACAATCCACTCCTTTCTTGCACCGTAATGAGATCATGTGTGAAAGCCTAAATTATGTAAATGAAAAGGCTCCACTAATACCACTGAAATATTCCTGGAGTGTTACACTTGACAACCTCAAAGTACATTTCACACTGCTAATGACTTCATCACTAACACAACTGCCATGAGTCAAGCAGTTTCCATGGCAACGCCCTAGTACAGCTGTTTACCCATATAAAGTATTGCACCTACTTAGTTACATATACAGACAGATCACTAGATTCCTAGGTACTGAAATTGAAATAATTCAATTTTCAATGTCTCTCTTTATGAAGTGATTCTGCCAGCTATAGGGATTAGCATATCAATGTGACTTTGACAGGGGCTGCTGCAAAAGACATATTTTGCAGGCACTTCATGTCAATTAGAGCCCTAACTGTTTCATGGAATAATCATTCCTGCCAGATTAAGGTCGGGCTGCAAGGTAATTTAATTGGTGCCATTATATGAAGAAAAAAAATGCTCTAATAGAGTGCATACACTGTCTGTGCCAGGAAAGGGGAGGGCTACATGCAGCAAATGACTGAAAAGAATTGCCTTCTTAGCCATTTAGAAAGGATTTAAAAACACCACACATGCTAAGAGGGGAACCTTGAGATGTTGTTTCCTGAATTATCTGGGAGGTGAACTTTGAAGGAGAGAGAGGCCGTTGGCCACTCTGCGGTTTTCTCTGAAGGGTATTTTCCCCCTAGAGGAACTTAGAATAGCACGATGACACTTTGATTGATCCATCATTGCAACTACTACATAAGTTTAAAATGCCATAGTCACAATTGCTGAGGGAGCATTTGTCCTTGGGCAAGAGGGAGAATGGAGTTTGCGTGGTGGATTTGGAAGACCCCAAGGTGCCAAGGTGGGGTTTTAACCACTGCTTTCTTTCTCCCCTTGAAGAGTGCCTTTACCTTCCTTTGCCACCAGGATTGTCAAACATAGTCTCCTATGGCCTCAGAGGAGGCTCACGTTATCTCTTGCAGACCAACATGGGCTTAGGAGGAATGGCTGAGGTTTTGAGCAGTCAAGAGCAGTATCATCCCTAAGACACCCAATTTTGCTGCAAGGGGAAATATCATTAGAAGAAAAGACAGCCAACAGACTAGCAAGCATGTCTTAAAACAGTGATCTCATCTTTGTTCCTATTTTAATTGTTACATCTCATGAGAAATAATCTCCCCAATTGAAGTGCTCTGGACCTATTAAAACCTTTCGTACACTAAATTGTTAGAAAATTAATGTGGGAGTTAATCATAATTTCATATCCTTAGTAATTGGTTTGTATTTTCATGTCTTACATTGTCACTCCAGTATTTGCTGCTTGAGGACTGGAATTGTGGATTTTGTACCTGTGTAGCACCTGAATGTCAACACATGACTTTTGTGACATGAAGTATCTTTAATATAATTGATAAGGCTTGAAAAGATTTTTTAAACCCCAGAAGGTTGTGAAAGATGTCGCAAACATAAGTAAATTATTATTCATCAGAAATATTAATTACTGTACCTACTTTCCTAATACAAGTCTAAGGTAGCACTGTCCCATAAAAATACAATGCAACCATGTGTGAAATTTTCAATTTTCTAGTAGCTACATTTAAAAAGTAAAGACACACAAATTAGTAAAAAAGTAAAGACAAATTGTATAATTTGTCTAACCCAATATATTGAAATTAATACCATTGTAACACATAGTCAATATAAGCATTTTTAATGAACCATTGTGCTTTTACTTTTTGGCCAAATTCTTTTTCAAACTGACCACAGATCTCACTTGGGACTGGCTACACTGCACGAGCTCTGCCTCCACACGGGGTCGTGGTCCTGTGTTGGATTACCCCATTCCAAGTTCTCATTGCCAGTTAGTAGCAGAGCCACATAAAACACACACCTCTTAACCTTCCAGCCAATATTCTTTTCATTACATGAAGGGGAAGCAACCAATTTCCACACTGCTTATTGCCTTCACTCACCCCGTTCCCCATGCCATGCCCCAGTCTCAGCCATGAATCGAGCCTAGAAAATGCCTCTTAAAAGCTCCAGTCACACAGAGCTTCTGCAAAGTCTCAGGAGAAATTTAGTTTGCCTTGCTTTTAACAATATGGGTTTAAAATAGTGCAACGAAGACTTTTAAAGGTTGACGGGAGGAGGGAAGATCAGCCATAGATGAGATCTTGACAGATGAAGACCTGAGAAAGTTATTATCAAGAACTCATTTACTTTGTCCATTTTATCAGCAAGGGAGGCCTTGCCCCAGGTTCGGTATTTCTCTTGCTAAGTGTAAACAACTCCCATATCAGGCCCTTGAGTGATTGTCTTAAGTTTTTCAGGTCTTGCCTCTGACTCTGTCAGCAATGATTTAAACAGCTTTTAAAAAAGATAAGCCTGCAAAGAAAATATTTCTGAATGTGAGGTAGTTGTTTTCATAGTCTCTCCATTCAGAAGATGCAAATGGTTCTAAGTCACAGTGTAAGAGACACAGGGAGTTGGACAGGATAGCAGTCATCCTGCTCCTGGTGCAACTGGGTAGCAGGAAAGGTGGCACTTGGGACTGTCCAGTGCCACTAGTGTCCAGGATATTCAGGGCTGGCAGCTCTAGTGTGGGTCTTGTGGAGAAAAGATCATGTTTTATACACAGCATCTCATTTCAGGCAAAAGGAGAGGCCTTGACGGTAGCTGGAGAAGATCAAACAGAGTGTGCTGCCCAGGGGCTTGTTAGAGCAAGGTGGGCCAAGTGAGAAGAGAACGCCTGTGGGGGAAACCAGAAGGCTGAAGAGGTAGGAGAGAATCTGCAACTAATGAAGTGGATGGCAGGAGAACAAGGGTGGCAACATGAAGTGGGGTCATTTGGCCCTATGGTTGCTCTATGGCATCAGTTTCTCTCCTGATTTTGACAGTGCCAGCATTGGAGAGAGCAAAGCTGCAGGCATCAAAGGCCAGGAGGGCACCCTTTCCTTTCGGGTCCCAGAGAACCCTCCTGGCTTGACGAGGAGTGCTTTCTGGGGGCCAAGAGCCCATGCCATCCTCGTGCTCTGTGCTGGCTTGTTCTGAAGTCCTGGAAGAAGGTGCTGCTCGGCCATGCCTCACAATCCAAATCCTGTCAATCCCTGTGCTTCTCTGGGAAGATGTGACAACAATCAACATGCTGTTCCTGCAAGTTACAGTAATTTCTCCCAAAATATTTACCAGAGTCTCCCTCTTTCTAATTAATGCTAAGAGGTAATCCCTCCTCCTTAAAGAAACGACTCCCTTTTCTGAGCAGGTGTATAGTCACCCTTCATGCACAATAATTTAGACATAAGGAAACAGCAGAAACACATAGCACCTTCCTGAGGCTATTCAGAAAAAGGTCTTTTGGTTTTCTTGAAAATCTCTGTGGGATTGGTGTTTTTTAAATGAGACAGCATGCAAATGACTCTCATTGGGAGAAGGGAGTTCTGATGAACAAGACTAGCTCATTTCCACTAGGTAATGAGTCTACCCAGGTAGCTGCTGGGAAGAATGATGTATTTAGTTGTCACCCTGATTGTACACTGGGGATGGGTGGCCTGTTTATTTGTTTATATGAAATAAATCCATCACTTGTTTTTACAAGTTCCCATTTGGAGAACCAAAGTCTTAGAACAATGCATGCTTGGTGGTTGTGAGATTGGCACAGCCCTTAAATCATTTCCCTAACGCCTATGAGCATTTATGGGTATTGTGAGCATTTATGGGTATTGTGTATTGTAGAGGCTAACCTGCACACACACACAGACACAAACAGAGAGAGAGAGAGAGAGAGAGAGAGAGAGAGAGAGAGAGAGAGAGAGAGAGAGATCTTAGAAACATGAATGCCATTGAAAGGAAAGATCTTCAATCTCTCAAGTTCTTCAAGGTAGTTGTAGAGGTATGGTAAGAGTGAAGACAATACTCAGCAAAAAATTAGAGAATCCTGCCCAGATCGCTTCTATAAATTGAAAGTAAATAGAGTCTGTTTTTTCAATTAGCAATTCTTGGATTTCTAGCCAATTTTTGGATTATGTCCACCAATAGATAAGGAAAATGTGCTATTTGTACACAATTGGGTATGACTTTGGCATAAGAAGGATGAACTTGAGTTAGTTCTTGTAAGATTTTATTTTAAAGCCCGTGTCCACCTACTGAATTGCTCTCTGATTTTGGGGGTGCCCTTGTGGTCTCTTCTTCCAGCATGCACGCTCACCTGTAAGTCTTTACCAGAGCTGAGCCAGTGCTGGCTGGCATGAGACCCTGGAACTTTCAGAACTGTAAACTAAGAAAACTTCTTTTCTTTGCAAAGAAGCCTGCCTCAGACATTTCATTATAGTAATAGACAAATAATATTCTAGTCAATAGAAATATAATGGAGACCATGAAATATGAACAACATATACTATTTTGCATTTCATGGCCACATTGAAAATAAAAATCAAATCAGTATGTTTTCATAATGTATTCAATTTTATACAATATATCTAAAATACTATCATTTCAGCATATAATTAATATTACCAGGCTTAGTGATGTATCTTACATTTTTTTCATCCTAAGTCTTTGGAATTCAGTTATGGTTTATGCTGACAGCATTATTCAATTTAGAAATTTCAAGTGACCAATGGGGTGGTTCAGCTTGCAACTAGAAGGAAGAGTTAAAGAATTCTAAGTGATTTCTTGTGATTCAGCTTTAGGGAGGGTGTAAGATTCTTGAGGCCTCCACATCTGAGATCTCACAAATGAACATTGCAACAAATTTTTGCTAAACTCGAACTTAAAAAAGAATAAGAAAACACAACAGAAACCTATTGATTACAAAGCATAGAAGTCTGAAAAAGACAATGCTGTAGGTGCCAGAATTTAAAACTCTCTCACATAGCATATTAAAATGCTTCAGAAAAAAAATGCTTCAGATTCAGGAGCTCTGTCATTGATTTGCAAGTTTCTTTTGGATGATGCTGGATAATTCTGTGTTAGTTTTTAATAGCTTCCCCTCTTGCTATTAAAAAAACCTCAAGTGCATAGAAACTTCTCTCCTGTGATCTTCTCAGGGTTGGATGGAAGTTTCCTTTATAGTAGGTAATGACTCACATCTAAGAGCTTTGAGATTACAGAAGAGTCAGCAGGCCATGAAGGGCACCAGTCAGATACACAGAGTGTGGGGAGATCGCTGATTCTGACAGAGAAAGAGAGAATGAGACAGGAGCTTAAGATATGACAATGTTGTGTGTCCACTGCTCTGTGACAGGTCCATGAGTTTTGATCATATTGCACACTTTACATTCTACACTTATTTATTTTATTTTATTTTATTATTATTTTTTTGACATCAGTTATTTT
>NW_004524579.1:22274470-22280531 GCF_000260255.1 Octodon degus | reverse complement strand
TAGCAGGAAGCTCTCCACACCCTCACCCGACCTGGGCTAGGATTGGGTCTCCACATTCTACACTTATTTTGTCAATGTTTTTATATTCTTTGAGTAGTTAATAAACTCACATATGGAAGTCATGAAATACGCAAAAGGTAAATGAAGAAGGTAGAACTAAAGAGAAAAAGTAGGAACAAAATAAGGATGAGGGATGGAGGAATACATGAGGGAAATAAAAAGAAATGGAAATATACATGGACCCTGCCCAGAGCATGCTAACTGGGGCAATGCCTGCTATAGTTTGAAACTCTGTTCTTACAGTGATTTCTCCTGATCAGATTTAGCATACTTAGTGCAGGTATCCTGGTATCCTGCACTAAGTGGAAATGTGTTCAGGGTAGCTGAGAGTGAGCCTTGTTCCCTGGCAGAAACCCATTACGCTGTGATAACTCTGCACCTTTAGTAAAGTAATTCTTTGAAGGAAGACCCTGAGTGACTTCCAGGAGGGAGAAGGAAATGAATGTGATTTGTGAAAATGGGGCTAGTGTTAGGTGACAAAAAGGTAGACCTGCTCTACTGCCAGCGAGCCTAGAATATATTAGGAACCTTTGCTCCTGCAATAACATCAGAAAGAAAACAACCTGTAGACTTAGTTGGGGTTCAAATAAGTCTGGAGCTCTTCCTGATTCTTGCCAGAAGCAAGCCAGCTGCTGGGTCTTCGCTGACTCATAAGGGACTCCCCATATGCTATTCCAAGCCAGCCCTGATTGAAAGCTGCAGGGTGAATTTCTCGTATGAAGATCCACCAGTTCTCCCCTCCCCACCCTGCCCTTGGAGTCAGGCCTGGACAGTAAGAACTCAGCAGGTCATTCTGTCTTCATTAGCCCAAGGAGGCCGACTTGATCCCCAAGCCCTTCCTGTCAAGGAACTGGCCGATACTATGGGGTCCAGTCACAGATTCAGGAAAAAGGAAGATTTAAGTCCAGACAGGAGATCAGCTACATAGTAGGGAGACAGGTAGCAAGCCAGGACCAGAGAGATTACAGGAGGGCAGCCAGAGCTGGAGCAGCTCAGAGCTAAGGCACAGAGCGCGGCTGCGCAAGGTCACGGGGTGACTTCTGATTCTCTTGCTTCTTCTCAATTTCATGCTTTCAGTTGCATGTCAGTATTGGTGGACCTAGAAGTGTTTCACAGTAGCAGTTGGTGTCACCTTCTATAAGGAAGTCCTTCTGACACAGGCAGGATGATCTCATTGCCCTAGCCAGCAAGTAGTCTCATTCTTACTGATAGCAAAAGTGATAGACATATTTTACTTACCAGGAAGTACTTCTAAATAACTCCCCCACCCCAGTTCTGAGAGGGGAGAGATAATGGAGAGAGAGAATGCACTTTCAACAAATTTCAACTGACACAATAACATTATTAAACCTTGACTGGAAAAGATCTGAAGAAACAAACAACAAATATCTAAACTTATTCCATATCTTACCCCCACCAATAATTCAGATGGTCTTCGGAAGCAGGAGTGGTCTCAGACATTTTGTTGTTCCTGTAACTTGGTGACCAATGATAACACTGCCTGATGATGTCATGGCTCAAGATGTTCCTGACATGTCTCGTGTACATATGTGTGTCTATGATACACATGTCTGTAAATACATATACATATATATGTATATATATATTTATATACATATATGCTGGTATCACACACACATACACACACACACACACACACACACACACACACACACACACGATACTAGCAGCATACAGAAAAGGTGGCCGATTTGGCGATATTGTGAGTAAACTCTAAGAATAGCAGGGACACTGTTAACCCCTAGAAAAATGATTTGGAATTTAAATAGCAAGTGTTCAGAAGTGATAGGCAAAATAAACCTGGAAGACTGCTTGTGATACAGATGGGATCTGCTGCTCTCCGCGCAGGGAGTAGCGCTGTCAGTATTTTGACAGACACAGAGTGACTGTTTAGACTGATGTTCGGGACAGAGCCAAGGAGGTGCTGGCTGGTGGGCGCTCGCTCGGCATGCAGGGAGGGGAGCTGGAGACCTCTGTGACAGACTGACAGGTCTGTGCAGGCAGGAGCTCTTTTCAAAGTGGAGGGAGGGGAGAGGTGGTGGGAAGATAAAGGCGCAGCGAGACTAGGGCTTGGGATGCTGGAGGCAGGCGAAGTGAGAAGGGCACGGTTGTATTTACCAGGTGTCCCTCTTGGGGATTGTTTAAGAGAAAGAGGCCGAGCCCAAAAGTCAGACCCCAGGGGATAAACATCACTTTCTCATGCTTTATTTCTCTTTGCAACCTGTGGCCCATCAAGCTTTCTGAGTACTCTGGGAAAGAAAACCCAGTGACAAGTGGTTCCCAGGAGGACGGAGGATTGGAGGGTTCAACCAGAGGCAACCATACGGAAGAAAGTGACCCATACAAATGTCACCCAGAAGGGAAACTGCAGCCTGAGGAGGGGATATAAGCTCTCTAAACTGTGACCTTCAAGGCAAGCGAGACAGCATGGAGGTAGAACTGTCACTCCCTCACCAAGTGGCTCTACTTTCCCCTCCTATCTGATCTGTGGCCCCTCATACCCTTACAAGCTTCGGATCCTGGGCTGTGCACTCTTCTCTCTGAGCCCACCTAGCTAGTGAAGTCCCTTCTCCCACCACACCCAACCTCTTTGGGGGGCAGTATGCCCACATCTCATTCCCCTAGTGTGTGTCTTAGCCCCTGGCAGGGGGTGAGACAGTGTAGTTCCACCACCACTGATGGTAAGGAGACTTTACTCTAATCTTACCTCTGCTTAGCCACAGGCTCCTGAGCACAAGCTTTACTCTCAGCCCTGGTTTCCTGGTTTGGGAAATTAAAATCATGCCATATGAATAGTGGGCTTGCATCAGTGGTTCTCATCCAGGGTACATAAGGAACATCTAGAGACATTATTTGTTGTGGCAGCTTTAGGATTCAGGGCTACAGTTCAGTGATAACAGATCAGGGATCTTACTAAATATCCCTAATTCACAGGAGAGTCACTTCTCACAACAAAATATTAATAGGCCTCAGGTCACTTATGGAGCTTTTTGTGCACAGTAGATGCTTGTTTGTGACATAGTTGCATCACTCTGGGTATAAGACACTTGCTATGTAGTCTTTCTTGCTGGTCTTGGACTTGGGAGTCTGAAATCAGAGGTCTGTGCCAAAGAGTGGGTTCTTTGCTTTAGGTGCTTTATATTGTTTGTGTTCATCATTAGTATGGTCGTAAATGCTTCAGGACAAACATGGTCGAATGTTTCTCATGCAGAACCTTGCAAGGTGAAGACTTCAGATGTTCTTAACTACTCCATAATGGGAACCACAGAACAGGTCTTGACTCTTTTGGCAATAGGGTAAGGGTTTTGTCCCTCTGGTTTGCCTGCTCATGTAGTGACATGGAAATGGGTCATACCAAACCCATATCTCGATTACTCAAAAAAAGTTTAAAAGAGAAAAATTCAGTCAAGTCTGCTTTCCAATAGATTGACAACAGAAGAAAGGTGGTTTGACTAAATCCATCTCTTTTTCACTATAAGCCAGCAAAGTGATATATGAAGGGGGCCTGACCATGTGAGGAAACTTGACTTTTGCACATAAATTCATCAGAAATGTTTTGAGTGACCTATTTTTCCTGGAAAACACTGAGAATATATTTCAGGGTCTTTCTATTGCTCCATTGTAATTATCCTAAACTTTCTGAGACCATATATTAGCACTATTCTCACATTCTCTTCTATTACTTGGTACCTAGCACAGAATCTAGCTAGTACCCAGCACTGGCCTACCTAGGGTGCTCAGGAGATGTTTAGTGAGGGGAGAAGAGTCCTCCATATGGCCTGCAGAAGTGACCAGAGCCGGGTTCTTGGGTGAAAGCTCAGCTCCAGTGTTCACCTGCATGTGGCTTCCATTGGGCCATCATCTCTATAGGTCTCTTTTATGTTTATGAAATGGGAGCATATGTTTCCTGCCTTTTGGGACAGAAAATAGAGTTTTACATCATACTTCACATGTATGTAATGAGTGTACATGTCAGGGAGCCCTCATGCTGTTTTGTAAAGCAAACCAAGCAATAGTCTCCCTCCTTAGAGGTTTAGCACTTTGAAGACCCATTGTCACAGTGACCTATGAAATATATGAGCCAGTATGACTATTTTCTTCCCAAGTCTGGTGCCCGGCAAGGGTTAGAGTTGGAATTCCTGCCTCCGATGCCTCAGCATATTGGTTTTAAAATGGGACACTTTGCCTCCTCTGGGGGATATTTGACATATTCAGGGACCACTGGGGCAGGGGTGTTGTCAGCACCTATTGGGCAGGGACCAGGACCTCTATGGAACATCATTTAATCCATAAAGTAGGTCTCAGTAACAACAAAAGTGCTATCTGGCCCTAAATTTTATTAGTATCAAGATTGAAAACAATTGCCTTCAGAAATCTTGTATTCCTCCCACAAAGCACGCGAATGAGACAGAGCAGCGAGGAGAAAACCACACACTCTATGAGGAGGCTATTGGTCACTTCTGAGGCCCTGTGTCTCCATAGGCAGCTCCTGGCAAAGTACTTTTGTAGATTACCTTTTGTTCACTACACCCCAGAATCTCAGCAGCACTGCAGAATTTGGTGGTCTTGGTGAGCACTCTGACCGTATGTGCTAAGCTTGTAGGTAGAGTTCTCCGGCAGGTGGACAATCTCAGGCAGCCAGTATGACACAGAGAAGGAGGAGGAGGAGCATGACTAGCTTGTGCTCAGTGGGAGAAATACACAATAGGGGCCGACTATATAAATGGTAAATACATTCAGAAGGTAGAAAAAGGAATCCACTTTAGGAAAGAAAATAAGAAACGAGCAACATTTTCATGCGGCACTTATAGGCTACATTTTGTGTCATATTTGCTTTTTCATTTGTCTTCACAATAACCTAATTGGGTAGGAACTAAAGCTTAGAAAAGCTAAGTATGCAATTTATACATTCTGAAACAAATAGAGTGCTCACATTTTAACACTCTGAAGTAGGTATGTACTTTAAAATGATGGCCTTTTGTAATTAGTGTTAGCCTTTTTCTTTTTATTCATGTTTTACATTTTAATTTATCTAAAGTAGGGATATATCATATGAGCCTTGTTTTACTTGGTTAACAAATTTGGTTACTTGTCTAAGATCACATAGCTAACATGTAGTAAAGCTAGAAATCATGAGATGCTATGTTATTTACTTCTTTTTTTATGTATTTAGTACAGGGTCTACAAGGTCTCACTATGTAGATTGGACTCTTAGTGGTCCTCCTATTTTCAGCCTCCCAAGCATTGGGATTACAGGCGCACACTACTACACCTGTAAAGTAAGTCTCAATTGCCTTCTTAGCATGCTCTGAGGGTGGGGCCAGCATGGCTTGTGGTGCATGGGATCGAACCCCGGCTCCTACGCTCTGCCTAAGCAGGTGCTTTAATCCACTGAAGTATCTGGCCAGCCTTGTGCTATTTACTATAACCCAGAGAGAAAATATAAGCAGAGGAGGAAAGGATACTAGTTTTCTGGAAAAATCAGCCAAGAAATGCATTCTACTGGGATGAATGGATATGTCCAGTGAGAAGCTAAGAAAAACAGCACATTTATGCTATTCTGTGTTTTTAGGGTAGTTTTGAAGAACAAAAAAGATGAAGGCCAAATGTCTGAGTTTGGTGCTGTTCCATTTGCATCGACAAGAAGAGACTGCATTTTACCCTACTAGAGAAGACAAATAATTAAAACCAAGTTTGTATCATGAAGTATATCACGGTTGTAACAGTTGGGACCAGATTGAGAAGTCAGGTCTAGACATTTACCTTTTTCAATTACCTGGACGCTAGAAGACTGATCCAGCCTTTCACAGGAGTTACAGACCAGTGAAATGCAATTTAATTTTCAAGTGTATGATGATAATTCAGTTATTTCAACAGTGCCAATCTGTGTTTAGGAATAAAATTTATTTTACATTTGTTCCAAATGGAATTCTAACTCAGTGTTAACCTAGATAAGTAATGTCTGATATGTACTTATTTG
>NW_004524579.1:22264459-22274370 GCF_000260255.1 Octodon degus | reverse complement strand
TATATATATATATATATTTGTGCTTGGTTGCATGTTTTTTCTATCAGATATCACCTGTGTTTCTCAGGATGTCACACTGTCGAACTATCTTGCCTCAGTTTTTCTCTCGCTTCATCTGTCTAGAAAACTCCTGGTCAAACTTTAATTTCTCTAAGTCAATGTCCTATACTCTGGTTTCTCTTCAGATCGTATAAATCTTTCACCTTTTACTAAGTCAATGTCCTAAAAGCCTTGTTGATTTTCTCAGGCTCTAGCCCGTCTTCTATACTTCTGAATTTTGTGCACATTTCTATCATAAGAACTGTGCTAATTCATTGCACATTTTGTATTTCTGTCTGTCCTTATTAGTACAGCACTAGATCTGCACAAGAGAGTGCATTCACTGAAAGGGGGAGGGTTTCACACATGAATTGTATTCACTATAAAATACTTCTCACTGTGGTTTGCAAGCTCTAGATGATCTGGCCCTGTTGCCTCACAAACCTACTTCCCAACTCTCAGGAACACATACTTCCAGCCAAACCTACTATCCTCAAATCCCTGGTCTCAGGGCCTTCAGACTTGCTGCTACCACAGCCTGGGGCTCTCTTATCACAGATAGCTTCTCATCTGGGCTTGACTGAGTCTCTATTCAAGTGTTATCTTCACAGATAACACAGAGGAGCCTGATTAAATTGTCAGAAACAGTTCCTTTATTCCTTAGTCTTTCTGCTTCTAGCTGCTTTATTTTCCTTGTTAGTACTTATCAATAACACATATTTTATATTTATTAATTTAAAAAATATTTTACTTTTTCCTATCTGAGATGTGAGCTCAGGGAAGACAGAGATTTTTGTCTGTGACTAGTAAGTTATAACTTGGTAAATAAAAAAATGAATGAGTCTATTAATATTTTGAAATAGACTACTTTCACTTGGTGATAGAAAACAGAACTATAGGCATATGTTGTGAGGACAACATTTTGTTAAGTTGCCTTTGTTGTTTCAGTCCCCAGTAGAGTAACAATCGGTCTAAGCAAATGTGTATTCCTTTCAGGACTGGATTCTTCCAGTAAACAGATGTCTAGAGGAAGTCCCTTTTGGGGGTACCTTAAATACACATACACCATGTTGTTTTTCACATATGTTATACCATTTATTTTTCAATTGCCCTGGCTTATATGTACTACTACTGCAACTTAAAATGAGGAAACCAATGTAGTTTTTCCAAATTGCATGCACTTTCTTTTATACCCTACTATCTTTACACCATCTCCTTGCTGCAGGAGAGGGAGGAGCCATGTGCAGAGCAGATGAAGGTGAGTATAATGGCTGCCTTGAAAATTTCAGCCATTATCTTATTCAACAATTCATTTGAAGCTTGAGTTTATCTTATGTGCTTTTGATATTAGACATTTATACAAGTGTTTGTCATATAAGAATCTAGCAAATACATCATTTCCAGTTTCAGGGTAGGGGATAACATGTTTTTTTTTTAAACAATCAGCAAAATATTTAGAAATGTCTATTTTTACTTTTATCTTGTATACATACTTTTTTGGTTATTACTCATTTTCATTCAATAATTAAGTCACTACAAATACAGAATGACTACCACTTATTCTGTGAAACATGAAAAACAAAGCTTTTTTCTTTATTGACCACCACACTTTTCCAGGAATTAGATCCTGGTTTGGTTTAAAATACCACAGTAGTATATATGCACCCATGTTTATAGCAGTGCAATTTGTCATAGTTAAATCTTGGAAACAACCCACATGCCTATCAATTGAGGAATGGATAAAAAAAGATATGATATAAAAATACAGTGGAGTGTTATTCAGCTACAAAAAGATAAATTTGAGGCTTTTATAGGTAAATGGATACAACTAGGGACCATACTCATAAGAGAAATAAATCAGACCCATGTGTGCAAACATTATATTATCTTGAGTAAGAATCTGAAAGAGTTAAAAAAAATCTGAAAGGTACAATAGATACTGTGAAAGGGAAAGAATCTCTTCAATGAGAAGGAAGAACTTGTATGAGAAAAAGGACAAAAGAAAGAAGAGCAAAAGAAATATGTATGTATATACACAGATTAGCTTAGATAATTATATTGCTGATTTCTGCTGGTCTATTGAAAGAAGTTAATAGTTAATTTTTTTCTCTCTTTTCTTTTTAATTTTTCATAATTTTTGGATCAATTTTGCTCATATCTGGTAATGTGAACAACTAATTTGAAGACAACAATATGCAGTATAGCAACCATTGTTGAATTCCTATCATTTTGCTTATTGAAGTTCTGTATCAATTTTTTTTCTGTATCAATTTTGATGTTTCTTTTTACTATTTTTATTCTCTTTGAAAAATAAAAAAGTAAATTTAATTATTGCAAAATAACAGTCTTCACATATGAAAAAGGAAAGATTGGGACTAAGGCGAGCTCTTAAGAAATTATAATTCAGTTAATGCTTCTGTATAGCTTCTCCCTAGAAAACATCTTTAAATATTTTTACCAAACAGAAAATCAAATCTGGAAAAACTGTCGTTAGAAGAATTGTGCTTGAAAAGCACACTAGGAACTGCATGCTTATGACTGTCTAGGATGCATTCAGTTAAGAGCCAGTGACACTCAAGAGGATAAACATGTTAATGAGAAATCATGGAGAATTAAGTGAGACAACATCGGGCAAGGTCCAAAGTATAACTACAGAAGTATTTATAAAATTTGAACCTGAAGAATTGGCCCTATCTCTTGGGCTATGGACAAAACCAACTTAGACATCTGTTGGCTGGCAAAATCTGGCCCTAAAAAATACAAATTTGTTAAGACAGATTTGTACTGTATATGTAGGACTGAAGGAACAAAGGCAATTTAACAAAATGTATACACACTTGGAAGAAATCAGACACTTGGAAAATCTCAGTGTTGTGCAAGCTTGGTGTACAATTAATTATAAGATGTATAGGAAAAGATCTATAGATGGGTATTAGTCTGGGGAGATACTGTTAACCCCAAAGACTTCTAAAAATAAAATAGATGAAAAATAATAATCCCTCATATCCTTCATAGACAGTCCTAGTATATTTCTTATAGACTGGTATTTAAGCATGTAGAAAAAAATAAAACTTCCACTTCAAGCCATATGTTCAACCTTATTATCGAGAAAAACAAACATCTTCCCTGAATTGACCCAGGAAGGGGCAAGGTGGGTGAGAGAATCTAGTGAAATCATAACCAATCAATTTATTTCTACCTCCTCCTATTTGCAGCCCTAATGCACTATAAAGAAGATTCTAGAATGATAGGTGGTGCTACTGGTCAAGGTAGTTGTGCCAACGTTATACGAAGAATTCCTGGCAAGTCCATTAACAATGGAGTCCAAATGGAAATCAAGTATCTAAGAAAGGATTGATAGATTGTACTCATTTTTCTTGTACAGAATTCTCATTGGTTTTATATTGGAAGTATATTTCACATTAAAGCTTTACAGGTAAATATCACTTTGTAGCTTAATGGAATCTTAGTGTGCACTTTTTATGCTATTTTACAGGTGATCTTACTGAGTCCAGAAAGGAAACTAGTCTGGCAAAGTTCACAGCTAAAATTTCATTTCCAAGAGAAAAGAGAATTGTGTTTTTCCCCAATAGAAAATCTGTTCGAAAGCATTGAAACTGACTTTTTTTCCTGGCTGCCTGTTTCTCACCTGCCAGTTTCCGGTTAAGGCTTCCTTTGTAGAGAAGTAGACATTTCCTTGTGGCTTCAGTTGCTCTATTCACTTGTGCATATCTCCCTCTGCTCCTCTTTTGGTTGTTCCTTACCACAAATACACAGATATTGTCAAAGAAAAACTTGGATCTATAATTCAGGGGCATTAAAGAGTATTATGTGTGTCACTCTTTTCCCTTTCATCTGATACGGGAGACTTGTTTTCTCCTAAGGAAGATTTTCTCTACCTATTTAGTGTTCTATGGTTTGGATGTTAATTTGACTTTACCCCTTGCTCCAGGGTAAAGAACGTGGTATAAATTTGACCGATCAAAGCATCTTTTTGCTCTAGGTACATATGGTGATTTGTTAAAGAATAAGAAGTTCTCTCTCCAGAAAACAGTGCAGTGCACCAAACAGGCCTGGCATGTGGCACCCACCACCCATTGGAACCTCCTTTAGAGGACAGGCCTGATGTGGAACCCTGCAGAGAGGCTAGTGGCAAGACCTAGTCAGCTAATCCAAGAGCAGAACATCTAGCCAGTTAGGCACAGCGGGGTCATGTCCACAGGCTGCCGCAGGAAGAAACTGAGCACAGGAGCCAGACCCAAGCCAGGGTCAGCTGGATGAGTTTGGGCTCAGTAGATCTAGACCCTGTAAGCTGAGACACACAGCTAGACCTAGATCTATGAGAATGCTATGGTAATAACTGCACCAAAGCTCTGCACCAAAGTTCAGAGGATAGTGCTATACAAAATGACAAAGAGGGGGCTGGCCAAATAGCTCAGTAGATTAAAGTGCCTGCAAGCAGGCACAGGGTTCAGGGATCCCATCCATGGGCCTGCCGTGCTGGCTCCTCCCCTGGGTATGCTGAGATGGCAATTGAGACTGGATGTGGTAGCACACCTGTAATTCCAGCTCTTGGGAGGCTGTATACAGGCAGATGACTATGAGTCTGATCTAGTAGTGAGATGCTGAACACCATGGAGACCCTTCCTTAAAATAAAAAAAAGGCAAAGAGAAGGAGCAAAATGCAATCTCAGGCTCTGAGCCCACCCAGAACAATGCAGGAGACACTAGCATAGAAGAAATTGGAAGTCACACTCCTGAAATCTCTGAAATAGAAGGTCTGAAGGAAAGAAACAGCTGCAGAAAGGTATAGAGGAAATTGATCAGAAATAATCTCCAAAGTAAAAAAAGAAATTATAACTGTAATGAAAGAATTACTAAGTGCTTCTTAAGAAGACACTGATAAAAAATAGAGGAGAATAGAAAAATGATAGAATCCTTGAATGAGCAATATAGGAAAGAAATAGAATGTATGAAGCAGATTTAGAGAGCTGTATAGGAAATTAAAATCTCAATTACAAGCTTGCAAAGCCATTTGAATGAAAGTGAAGACAGAGTTTCAGACCTTGAAGACACCTTTGCAGCAAGTGAAAAGGTAAGAAAAAAATCTCTTAAAAACAACTAGAGTGCAGGAAAAAATAATTCAAATCAGCAATACGATGCTAAGATGAACAACATAAGACTAATAGGCATCAATGTGAAAGAAGGAGTCAATACAAATGATATAAAAAGAATATGGGCAGAAATAATAGCACAATACTTCCCAAATATGGGGAAACAATCTGATATTCAGTAACTGAAGTAAATAGAGCTCCAAATAACATCAACCCAATCAAAACCACACCCAGACATATATTAATTAAGATCTCAGAAATTCAGCACAGGAACAGTATACTAAAAGCTGCTAAAGAAAAGAAACAGATCACATTTAAAGGAAAATCCATCAGGATAATGGCAGATTTCTCTTCACCAACCATCAAGTCAAGAAGAGCATGGAGCAAAGTATTACAAGTCTTGTGAGAAAACAAATTCCAACCCAGATCGATGTACCCTGCAAAACTCTCTTCCAAGTTTAATGGAGAAGTGAGATCCTTCCGTGATAAAGAACAACTAAAGAATTTCATGAGGACAAAGCCAACCCTATACAGAATACTGAATGATATTCTAGAGAGGGATCAAAATGACCACAACTCCATGAATGAGAATGGAAAGAACCCACCAAATAGGGCCAACAATTAAACACATGATAGCAATAGGTATCCAACAGCAGGACAATGACATATCAAACATAAGTCAATACATCTCACTTATAACCATTAATGTAAATGAACTGAATTCACCAATGAAAAGAAATAGACTGGCAGAGTGGATTAGCAAGAGAAATCCAACTATATCTTGTATACAAGTAACACACTTAACTCATAAAAAATTCATAGGCTGAAAGTCAAAGGATGAAAAATAATACTACATGCCCCAGGACCTAGAAAAAAGCAGGGGTAGCAATCCTGTTGGCAGATAATTTGAACTTCAAACCAAGAATGATCAAACTAAATAAATAAGGCCACTACATACTGGTTAGAGGAAAAATATAAGAGGAAGAGGTAAAAGTCATATATATGTGCACACCAAACATGGGAGCACCCAACTATATAAGAGAAATCCTAAGAACATGAAAAATCTAATATCCAATACCACAATCTTAACAGGAGACTGTAACACTTCTTTATCCCAAAAAGATAGGTCAAGCAGACAAAAAATTAGCAAAGAGGTCGCAGAACCGAACCACACCTTTGAGCAAATGGACTTCGTGAACATATACAGAGTATTCCATTCAACCACATGTGAATACACATTCTTTTCAGCTGCACATGTGTCATTTTCTAAAATAGACTATGTACTAGTCCATAAGTCATGTTTAAGTATATACAAGAAAACAGAAATTATCCATCCATATTATTTTACCACAGTGCAATGAAATTGGAAATAAATGACAAAAGAAACCACAAAACCCCCATAAACTCATGGAAATTAAACAACACCCTCCTCAGGAACCAATGGGTTACAGATGAAATTAAACAAGAAATTAAACAATATCTACAATCCAATGAAAATTCAAGCACGACTTATCAGAATTTGTGGGATGTCTTTAATTCTTATGGGAATATACCTACAAAGGGAGACTGCTGAGTCAAGTGGAATATTTAACTTTATTTTGATGAATCTTTATATTGATTTTTACGGTAGTTAATTTTTTTTTTTTATTTTTTTTTTCTACAGTTTTATTGATAAACATATAGCAATGAGACAGTTTCAAATCAAATCGGAAGTACAGCTTCAACAAATAATACACTGCATACATTATTCTTAGTGGCCAATTGCTGTACAAGATGCGGACTTGTGATCCTATTTACAAACACCAATAGAACAAATCATTCCATTCATTAAGACAATGCAACTATATATCTACCCCAACCACTTTGAATACACAGATACAGAATGGACATTCATCGGTGTACCCCATTTTTCCTAAGTTCCGTTACTGAATATTATAGCTGTGTAAACTCAGCAAAATATTCTAAAAGAGTCCAGTAGCCCATAATAGCATTGGGTCTTCTGTTTAACTGGCAATGACAGAAATTATTGACCTGAGTCACTCACAGCTTAACTTAACAGCATGGCTTTATTTCTTATATTTCTTCTTCATACTTTTCTACTGGATGGTTAAGACCAAGGTAAAGCAGGACCTGTGCAACAAGAGTTGTAGCTTTTTGGTCTGAGAAGGTCAATGAAATGCCCTCAGGATTTGTCCTGAGATCCTGTACCTCAGATTGTAGAACCTTTATCAGTGCAGCCATGTGGATGAGTCACGACCATTGCTTGGCCAATGTGCTCTCTGTGAAAGCCTGAGAGAGTGTCTTCTCCCCATGTGACTCTCCTTAGGCACACTCTACGTCATCGATCACTTTCTTCTTTGGCCCCATAATCTTCTTGATCAGAAAATTTGGGACACTACGGTAGTTAATTTATATTTCCAACTACAACATAAAAGTTTCCTTTTCCCCTGTTGCCTCACCAGCATTTGATATTATTTGATTTTTTAATGATAGCTGTTCCTTTTAGTATAAGATGAAATTTTAGAATTTTTGGGTTGATTTCATTTGTGTTTTTCTTGTGGATAAAGATACTGAAGACTGTTGATGTGCTTCCCAGACACCTGTCCTATCCCTAATGGTGTCTATTCATTTTAGTTCCTCATCTTTTTGACTGGAACTTTTACTTTACAAGGGTCTAAAATTTTTGAGTTCTTTGTATATTTGAATTAATAGCCTATCTTTAGGGGAATAGCTGAATTTTTTTTTCATTCTATTGTCTATTTAGTCTACAGATTGATTTTCCTGCTATGCAGAAGCTTTATAAATTGATACAGCCCTATTTATTGATCATAATGTTATTTCTTATGTAATTATGATTTTGTTGTTTTAGAAGTCTCTTAACTATGCATATTTCTCAAATTTTTAACCTATTGTATATTCTAACAAATTAATTGTTTCTGTTTTAATAGCTAGTTCTTTGAGCCATTTTGATTTTAGTTTGTATTTGGTGATGAATACCTTTGGAATGTGTTTAACCAGTTTTTAAAGAAAAAAAAAGAAGAAGAAGAAGAAGAAGGTAGACTGGGGAGATAGCTTAGTGGTCTAAGTGTCTAAGTGCCAACTGGCTAGTGCAACAATTAGTGTTCAATCCCCAGTACTGCATGCCATTCTGCCATGCCAGCCACTGAAACTGGGCATGGTGGTTGCACGCCTGTAACCCCAGCATTGGGTTGGCTGAAACAGGAGGATCACTACAAGTCAGAGCTGCATAGTGAGACCCTATACCAAATAAATAAATAAATAAATAATAAAAAAATTATAAAATAATAAGAATGTAACTCAAATCAGACCAGAGCAGCCAGTTATGAGACTTCCGGGACCACTGTCAGAGACTCATTCTCTCTTCACAGCCAAACTGAGAGTTGCTAGACTGGAATCAGCATTGCTGGATAATCATCTTACTTCTTAATGGATGGAGCCACTGAAAATAAAATCAATGTATAATACAGCAATGGGAAGGGTTGGAGACAAATTCATCCTGATGAGATTGTTAGGACTCCTTTGTTTATCTGAGCATGGAACTCAAAACAGTTTGGTTACTATACAAACAAAATCATTAGCCTTTTGTTTAAGACAGTTGGGTCCATTCCTTTGATACCCGCAACTGCTAAATTGCTGACAGATTGTGCAGTGTAGAGTTTATCTCTTGACTAAGCTCTATGGAGTAGGTTTGGCTACTGGCTTAGGTGACTTTTTATCAGCCAAACTTTGCTGATATCTTCTAAGTCACTTTACAGGTGCTGCAATTTATTTTTCTCATAAAAGCATGGATTACAGTTAACCAGAGCCCATATTTGCAGTCAAATTGTGAATTTCCTGATTTTTCTAGGATCTGGGCTAGAATGGATTTTTGGCCTCCAGAATTACCTCCCAGAGGAGAAGGGACAAACAACTATTGTTAGAGGGAACTAAAACTAGACTAGCACAATCACTGAGATATCTGTATAGTAGAGCTCATTTCCTTTGGGGAAAGTGCTAACAAGAACTGCTTTCTCTGACAAAATCTACTCTTCCTTTTCCTCTTGCAACTTCAGTTGGCCCTGAAAATGCAGCTTGGTTTTCAAGCAAAGGCATTACCAATGTTCTTCATGAAGAAGTATGATTCCTTATATGAGCTGAAGGATGGGCAAATGTGTGGAAAGAGGAAAGCAGAAGGTGCTATGGAATTATTTTCCCTCATACACACAACTGAAGGAATTTCTGCTGTAAATTCATTATGGATATCCTTGTTGAAAGTGAAATTTCCATCTGCTCAGAATCAAAATGGTTTGTTTTTGTTTTTCTTACCTTATTTTAAAGTACGTTTGCATTTGCTAGTTTTGGTGCAGGAAGCCCAAGGTCTTGTTATGGACCTTGCCTAAGCTAATGTCCAGTAAACTCCTTTTCTTAATCTAGTGCACTATATTATTACTGAGTGCTGGTGTTACCTGAAACTGAATTCTCTTTTCAGATTCTGAACTTGTTCAAACCTTAAGACCTTACAGAAATATCTTAGCATGGATGGGGTATGGAAGAACAAAAGCTGACTTCATTTCTTTCTTCCTTTCTTCCTTTCTTCCTTTCTTCCTTTCTTCCTTTCTTCCTTTCTTCCTTTCTTCCTTTCTTCCTTTCTTCCTTTCTTCCTTTCTTCCTTCCTTCCTTCCTTCCTTCCTTCCTTCCTTCCTCTTTCTTTCCTTTCTTTCTTTCTTTCTTTCTTTCTTTCTTTCTTTCTTTCTTTCT
>NW_004524579.1:22263696-22264359 GCF_000260255.1 Octodon degus | reverse complement strand
TTCCTTCCTTCCTTCCTTCCTTCCTTCCTTCCTTCCTTCCTTCCTTCCTCTCTCTCTCTCTTTCTTTCTTCTTTCTTTTTAATATATTTGTTACTGGATCTCACTACACAGCTTGGACTCATAGTGCTCTTCCTGCTTTCAGCCTACCCAGTGCTGGGATTACAGGTGTGTGCCACCATGCTTGGCTTAGTGCCTGGCTCAGTGAGCCCAGGGGGAGGGGCCGGTGTGGCATGTGGTACCAGTGATTGAACTCCGGTCCCTGTGCTTGCATAAGCAAGTGCTTAGTACACTGAGCTATCTTGATAGCCTTCATTTCTTGATGACAATGGCCTTACTTGCTAGAGATCACATGAGCATGTTCTTTTTACAGAACCTCATGGATTGTAGAAGGAATTAATTACCTAGGATCTAGTTCAAAGTTTGTCACTATCTACTAGTAGCCAAGAACAAGTCTTTCAGCCTCTCAGGCCCTATGTATCACCTATAAAGTTGCTGATTTAAATAAATTGTAATTTTGTGGATCTCATCTGAGTAGCATCCATGCAGCACTAGTAACTCATCTATGTTAAACCTCAACAAAATTGTGAAGGTAGCAAAAAGTGACTTTCCACCCCACTTCTCCTCCTCCTCCTCCTCCTCCTCCTCCTCCCCCCCTCTTCCCCC
>NW_004524579.1:22232198-22263592 GCF_000260255.1 Octodon degus | reverse complement strand
TTCTTCTTCTTCTTCTTCTTCTTCTTCTTCTTCTTCTTCTTCTTCTTCTTCTTCTTCTTCTTCTTCTTTCTGTCTATTTTGTGCAGTGTCTCACTATGCAAATTGGACTTATAATGATACTTCTGTTTTAAGCCTCCCTAGGCCTGGGATTACAGGCACATGCCAACATGCCTAGACTTCAAGTTCTTTCTTCCTTCCCCATCTTAGATTAAGTTTTCTTAGAAGAAGAATTTAAGACAGAAGACTGAATTCAAATACTTTATTTGGGAAGGGAACCTTGTAAACAACAGTAAAGAAATAGGGAAAAAGATTAGAAGGGAAAGAAGCTGACAATAGAGTACATTAGTGAGCGGACTCCTGCTCAGGGAAATTGGGGTCTGACACTGCTGGGAACCTCTGGAAGATCATGTAGGTCATCTCTCAGGGCTGTCCTATCAAAAGAGAGTGAGGCCACACTCTTTAGTCCCCTCTGTAAGTAATTAAAGACAGCCTCCATGAGTGCTAACACCAAGCTCTCAGGTTATCTTGGAGGTTTGCAGTGAAACTCACTTCCTGATGAGCCTGCGGGCTGTGGGCACCAGCACCTCTATCATTACCTGCCCTATACTTCATTCCTTATGTGGGAAGAGTTCAAGAATACTTTTATTCATGTATGGATAATAGCTAAAAAAATCACTATGCTTTTCTGCATGGCTTATTACTATTTCAAAACAAAATCTTATACAAGAAGAATGACCTATAGGTACCAGTTAGAGACTAATTAAAGGAGCTTTCCCAGCACATCCAAATACCTACATTTGGGGTAAGCAGAGGCCTGCAGTGGGTGGAAAGGATGGGCCCTTGCAGATCAGGTGCAGCTCAATCTCTTGATTTGACACTGGGAAGCTTGCCCATTAAGATCTCATTCTTAAAGAAAGACTCACCCTCAGGGTTTCTTTTCTTCTGTCAGGAGTAATTTCTAGTAACTCAAACCTTTTCTCATTTCATTATGCGTACACATACACACACCCCTCATTATCAAGGGAAGCAATGTGATGATGGGGACTTTCCCCCATTCTGATCACAGACCCTCTTGGTATCAGCCTTTGACTTTTAATCTGCTGGCTGATAGACCCTTCCATTTAATTACTCTCATGGTCCATGCCTTACTACAGTTTCCCCTGGAATATGAAGCTTGACCTTTGGCCAGACTGATCTATAGTTGTTACCAGCTCTCTGACCATGTCCACCCAATCAGATGAAATTCCAGGGGCCTGAACCTGTTACCATCTGCCCACTTCTCTCAAGGATGGACTACATTGCTCACAGTTCTATCTATGTGCTTCCAAATTGATTACATATTAGACTTTATAATATATTGCTAGTCCAAAATACAATAGGTCAAAAGAGGAAAAAGTTAAAGAGAAACATTATTTTTAAATTTGGATAAGAAATCTTCTGTTATTTTGATTTCAAGTGTTTGCAAAGCACAGCAGTGAATGTGTCATATCATACCATTTTATTTATCCACTTGCTTTTAATCTCTTCTATGTTATGTACCATTATTATTACTCAACATTTATATTTAAGTTTTATAGGAATAATTAACTGCATGTAGATTTCTTTGTACTTCATATTTTTGAAGAAAATATATATTTACATCCCCTAGATTTTAAAGACATCTGTGTTACATAAATCCATAGTTTATCGACATATATTTATTGAACACTTAGTATTTTTCTTCAAATTTATTCTACTTATCGAATATATTTATAGAAGAAGAATTTGTAATTCTCTTCTCTATAGATTACATTTAGGGGGAAGGGAAATAAAACTAATAAGCATTATACGGAGACTAATGCAAGACATTTTATGGTTGAAGTGCTACATTATGGGCATTAAGCTATGGTTGCAATAGGGGTTTAAAATAAACTAAAATCCATGATTAAGTAAAATTTTTATAGTTATAGACATGCAGTGAAAGAAGACAACACAGAATCATCTTTTAATTCATGCCAAACTGTTCCCTACAATTTATCGCTTTAGAATACTGTTTAGTCTAGTCTTGAATGCTGTTAAGGATCCGGTTTCTATCACAGCTGTTGGAAACACCTTTGCAATATTCTGTCTCAGGAAGTTTTCTCCAGTGCTCAAGTTTTATTGCTATAGTTGATAGTGCCTTTCATGGTTTCACTTCATCATTTTTCAGTTCACGGTTCCTAACACAGTACCTCTATTTTCCATATCTTTGCTGTGGTGGACCCACATTCTTTATATCTCATTTTCCTTACCCTCTTTTGGTTTCTTTGTTCTAGTAGTGATGATCATATCTCTGCCTGGGAGAGCCCTCCACATTAAGTAAATTGTAAAGAAGATATGAATCACAGGATCAGGAGGCTTCGGAAACAACAGTTCTGATGTACTTTGGCTTTGAATCCTCTTTTAAATTTGTGGTTTATATCTGTATGCCTAGCACTGGAACATAGCTGATGTTCAAAAATAGTTCCTGAGTTCATATACTAGTTGTGTTCCTATAAGTGTCTACTGCTCCCAATAATAGCAACCATGAGCCTGAAATGAATGATGGCACAGTGGAACAGAAGACCATAGCTTCACGAGACAGGGGCCAAGAAGAGTAGCGTGAAGATAACAACAGCTCAACACTGTTAAGGACTTAGGAAATGAGGCAGTAAAATACAGAGAAAAGGTGGAAACTGGGCAGCATATTTGCAGCATGAACAAGATCAGATCTCAGTAGACCTCCTACATGGTACTTGCCAATCTCATTTAAAAAAAAGTGACTCTGGAGGACAAGCCTGCATTTGTAGGTATAATGTTCCCCCAATCCTTGTGTGTCAAGAATGTGATTGGGTGAAAGCCAGTAGACTCATCCCTCAATGTGCTCAGTAGCTCTTAGGAGAAGTGCCTGCTTGGAGGCAGGTACTGGAAGTGTGACCCAGAAGAGTCTGTCTTGTCTTTGCTGCTCTCTTTTCTTCCCATTTCCAGGCTGCCGTGGGCTTAATGTCTTTTCTCTGACCTTTGCTTGCATCAAATCATTTGTTTCAAAGATAGCCAAACATGGACTGAAAATGCGAGTCAAAAGATACCTCTATTTCCTTAAGTTGTGCAATTTGGGTATTTTGTCTCAGTGAAGAGAAAGTGACAAAGACAGTAGGTGTAGTCAAAACTTTGAAAATTAAATAGTTGGGACTAGACACTAAGTGTTCCCAGTGAAGTTGTCAATGAGGAGAACACAATCGTTACTGCAATCAGAGAATCACCCAGGGCCTGCAAGAGTGGCCACATAAATGTATACATTGTTTGCCTGGCTACTTTTCCAATTTATATTAGATTTGAGGTGACCAGGTCATGCCTGCACTCCACTCTCATTAACTGACAAGGAGATGTTCCCACATGTTATAATAACATGTGATAACAGTGTGGTATTTGTTTGATCATGCAGTACATTTCTCCCCTCTGACCTGCAGCAAGAAGTGCCCAAATCACTCATTTCAACATTCAGTCTAATAGCCATACCTATAAAATAACAGGCCCTCAGTTAGAATGAAGCTGATGCTCATATCGCATGTGTATATAACTTAGAGTGTTTCTGTGAAGAGCGTTTGGTGCTCAGTGAGTAATACCCCAAGTAATTTATACTTTGCTGTGAATTTTCCACAGAGTTATGGTCAAGAAAAGACATAAGAAGAGAAACAATCTTGGTTTGAAATGAAACCTTTGCTCAAAAGTATTTAATAGTCTGAGATATAATATCAGATTGTCTCAATACAATGAGCTATTGTTAACAGTGGAGACAGAAGTTTAGCAAATGTGTATGCAGGACTCAGCAAATGTGAAGGAAGCCCACTCTTGAAAAGCCCTAAAGTGACACAGTCAAGACCTGCTCCCTTTCTTAAGTTCTAGTGTTTTTTGACTGAAAAACAAACTTGACAGACCTGATCTTAAAATTCTTCAAATTTAAATTAGAAGCCCCAATCTAGAGGGTCATGGTAATTTATTTCATTAGTTCATCAGCCAGCACTGGTCACAAGGCCTCACTGAAGAAGAAGGGGACCAGGATGTAGAGCTCTACCATGATCCTGCAGGTAGGGAGCCAACATTGGTGATCTCTGTTCCCACTTAAGTCTGGTCAATGGAGATCAACCTTGACTTCTTTGTTTTACATCATAGCTTTTAACCTCATGGTGCCTAATTTTCCTTAACATCCTTGTTTTACAAAGCCAATTTCATGTTTAATGTACAATATACTTTAATTACTTATTGTCTATATCTTCCTAGGATGACCTGTATTCCACAATATCAAATAATTTTGTTTTTTTCTAAACCTACTCTTTCCCTAACACTGGAAACAGAATGCAACACATCTAATCCCTTCTCTAATAATATTAAGTAAACTTCTTAGCAAAAAAACATAATCACAATTTAATCATGATAAAACATCAAACAACCTCAGAGTCTGGCAAAGTCTATAAAAGGCATGACCAGTAAAAGTATCAAAGTCCTGCAAGTGGAGAAGGGACAGAGAGGCTGTTTCAGGGGAGAGGAGAATAGGGACTGACATGAACTAAACACAATGTAGATTCTGGAATTCACAGGGTAGATTCTGGAGTAGAAAATGGGTATCAGTGAGAAAAACTGGTGGAATCCATATAAAGTCTAGAGTTAACAATTAACAATATACTGACACTGATCTGTTAATTTTGATATGTGGTTATATAAAATATGAGCATTAGAGGAAGCTGGGTGAAGCTTATCTGAGGATTTTTCTATATTAATTTTGCAGTATTTCTGTAAGTCAAAGATTACTTCAATTTTTTTTTTTTTTTAGAACTGGGGATTGAACTCAGGCCCTTGCACTTGCCAGGAAAGTTCTTATTCTACTGAGCCATCTCCCCAGCCCTAATTACTTCAAATTTTAAAACCATCATAAAGATTTCAGGGGTCAGTCAGTCTGGCTCAAGTCTTTGTTCAATTTTCTCATTGTTGTTTGGCCTGTATTAACATGCCCATTCATGCTACAGGAATGGGGATGATGGCAAGGCAGTGTCTGGCTCTCCCCTAGGTTGGAAGCTCTGAGTATCACTAAGGAGATCTTAATTACAGTTGTGACTTCATCGAGTTGTTTCTTGATGGTAAAACCTGGAGAAAGTTGTTCAGTCATTTGCATTTTACAAAAGGGTGTAAATAGGGACCTGCTTTCTTGCCAATTCCTGGCAATTGTTAGGCTCAAAAAATATGATAGTGCCATGCTGGCCCTCCCTGTGGGGTGTGTTGCGACAGTGATTGGGGCTGGGTATGGTGGCGTGTGCCTGTAATCCCAGCACTTGGGAGGCTGAAAACAGGAGGATTACTATGTAGTGAGACCCTGTAGAGACCCTGCCCTAAATACAGAAAAAAAAGAAAACAACCATGATAAAGGCTGGACAAAGGCAATGACTCAGAGCCTGCTGCACTGTCTTTATTGCCTAGCTCATTCACTTTTCATCACCCACAGTGGTATTTCAGTATAACACGTACAGTTTTTACAGACTCAGGCTACAGGTTAATATTGTCTGGCCCCACCCTCGTACTATTGCTTACTATCTGTGGCAGCATTTCCTGAGCTGTAAAACAGGAGTAGTGACAAACCCAAAAAGGTTGGGTTGTTTTAAGGATTAAAGAAGGTAACATTGGTAAAGCTTTTAGAAGCTGACTCGTGACATGATAAATGCTGTGTAGCGTTCGCTTTTGACATTGCTTTAAGATCTTTTCTCCCACTGCTTTATGGCACCATTTATTGAGAATACTATTTACCTCTGCTGGATGTACCATCTCGTGCCTTGCTGAGTAAACTGGAGCTGTTTGTGGGCAGGGATTCACGTGTTTATGTCTCTGCCTTCCCAGCTTAATGCCTTGCACATTAAGCAGCACAGAGGAGATGCTCAATAAATATCTGGTGATTGATAGCTTTGCAAGGTCCTAAAAGCTCTGTTCTCCCATTTCACAATTCAGCTTTGGGGCAGCTTGTCATCTGTGTGTATTTAAACAAACTTGTAAAATAGAAGATTCTTTAGTGTTAGAATTGATCTTTTCTAGACTCCATCCGAATCTGGTATATGAGCTGTTAGCTTTTCAACATTTCTTCCTTATATCCCCCTTACACTCAAAATCATTCTGTCACTGCTATGTCTAAGAAGCAAGACTCAGAAACAGTGAGGCCTCTGCTCCCTCTTTATGCCCTGCCCTTCTTTTCTCCTCTTGTCTAAGGGACAAAAAAATCATGCCATCCATTTCCCCAGATTATCTCTTTATTCTCTTTTGTTCCTGCTTCCAAGAATACATCTTCAGAGCCAACTCGAACTTCAATAACTGGTAATTACTAAAGAAATATTGCTCTCTTCAGTAAGCATTTTGGGCACATACTAGTGGGCGCTTCCACTTTCAATATCTAAAGTGCAGTGCTCCTTCTATGCCCTTGAAGATGAACTTGTATCTTTATTGAATGCATTATGCCGCAGAAGAAAAAAATATCGTGTTTCAATTTATGAATCATTCTTATCTTTCCTCTTCACCTTTCTTTTTCTTTGTGTTTCTCCCACTTACCTACTTCTAAATTACTTCTGGCCAAGCATAAGGCAGTCAAACTGGAAAACAGAGTTTGTAGTTGTCTTTACCATCACCCCTTCTGTGTCATTTGTATGAAATGAAGTCTCATGGTTTGAGGCAAACCAAAAAGTCCTTTTGTTTTTCAAAGAAAGCAGTGATTGTGCCCTGAATAATTACCTAAATGCTCCCCCTCTCTCTTACCCCACAGTGTCATTTCTCTTCAACATAGTATTTCCTCTTGTTTTTCATTTAAAACTTGGTAATGGAAATAATTCATGATTCAAGGTGATATTTTGTTCTTATGGCCCTAAAATTGTTCCAGAGCGATAGGCATACTTCCCCCATCCTCCAAACTGCTCTTCTTTTCATTTTCTCCCTGTCTTCTCTCAGACAAAAGCATTTTCGTACATACATTTGTACATACATTTTCCTACATGCATTTGTAGAGGGACACACTCCAAGGGGAGTGACAACTTCCAAGTGGGACTCGCTGCCTATTCTGTGGTGGATGAGGTACCTGAGATATGCATAAGATGCGGATTTTAATAACCTAGATCTGATCCCAGTTCCACCACTCTCAACATATACTCTGTCTTGCTGAAATGACTTTGCTGATCATCACTGGGAAGAGGAAGGGTAACACATCTTTCCCATTGCACTGTCATAGCAATTGAGGAATGCAGCCACTTACAAGCTACAAAGGACCATGTGGATGGTGTTTCTCAAAATATATCCCATAGCATTGAATAAAGGGATGGCTAACATAGCTAATTAATTCAATTGCTCAATGTGATTTATTGTTCTGATGCCAAGAAGCGTTAGACAAAGTCCTTGGCCACAATGAACATGAAGTCCAATAGAGAGAACAAAACGCACAGTTTGGTCTTATCCAGCTCAATCCAGGAGAAGGGAGATAAAGTTGAGTGCTAATTTGACTGCTACATTAATGGTGTTCAGATTTCAGAGGTTCAAATATCTCAGCGAGGAAACTGATCATATATTTCTCCGGCTGACTCTTGGCACTACTGAGACAAGTCTTCTAGTTACGTTGTTGCTGATGTTATGACTACTGTTATCAAAATGGTGTCTTCCAAAGAGTGTCCCTGGAGGCCTGCCCATTAGCTTAGTTGCTTAAGTGCCTGCTTAAGCAAAGCAGTCAGGCTCAGAATTCTGTGGTTCGATCCCCAGATCCTCATGCCTTATGAGATCTGCTCTTAAGGAATCCTGAGTGGGGAAAAAAAAATTCTTCTGAACTCTTTTCTTTGAAGGCTGCTTATTGGCTCAGTCGCTTAAGTGCCTGATTAAGCAAAGCTCAGGCTCAGGATTCTATGGTTTGATCCCCAGATCCTCCCGCCTTAGCAGACCTGGTCTTAAGGCATTCTGAGCCAGCCAGAAAAAAAAAATTCATCCCAAAGAGCGTCATTCTGTAGCATAGTTCTTATAAGAAGTTACCATTTATTATATGTTAAAAGTATATGTGAATATTGAAATATGGGATAAAATCTAAAAAACCACCTAGATTATCTAAGCATACATGAGTCTTTGTTTCCTTTATAATGCCAGGGAGCTTAGACTTCTCCTAGAGTATAATTGGAGGAATGTACTTCATGGTGTGAAAAATGGAGCTATCTCTAACTTATAAATATTTTAAACAATAAGAAAATAAATTAGAAATAAAATTAATAATATTGAGTGATTTTTAAAACTTGCCAAATAAATGATTTACACTTTTTAATTTAATTATTAGCTCTTTATTTGTTACATCAAAATTGATTGAAATATTGACTTTTCTTTCTCACCAATAGTTGGCATGCAATGTTCTGAGAGAGAGAGAGAGAGAGAGAGAGAGAGAGAGAGAGAGAGAGAGACAGAGAGAGAGACAGAGAGAGAGACAGAGAGGAACATTTATTAATTAAAATACAAAATCTCAGTACCAGTACAAAGTCCCCATGGAGTGCATTCAAAGTGTATGTGTCTCATGTACTGGCCAACAGAAAAATGCAGAACAACACTTTATTTTTTAAAATTATTTTGTGGCACTGGGGATTGAACTCAGGACCCTGCACTTTCCAGGAAGAAGCTTATTCTATTGAGATACCTCCCCAGGCCTCTGGAGCAACACTTTAAAGACCTTATTTTGTCTATAATGTGTGAATTTATTTATTTTAATTTTTTTTTTCTGAACCCGGCATTGAACTCAGGTCCTTGCACTTGCCAGGGAAGTGCTTATTCCACAGAAGCCATCTCCTTGGCCATGGGGAGTACAAGATAGTATTAAATCAGAAAAACTACAAGTGATACAGTTTCACTTAACAAAGTAATGTGAATTTCACAGAATTTGTTATAAGCAATAGTATTGTCTTCCAAGTTATTCATAGTGCCAGATATATACATGCAAAATTCGTAGAAGAAAGAAAAAAAGAAATGTATAAGAAATTAAGGAGAGAAAAAGGAGAAACAATAGAAAAACTAGACAAAGCAAATTAAGCATTATCTGCTCCTTTTCCATAGAGCAGCAGAAATGCAGAGTACAGTTGTCCAAACCACCCTGCTTACATACTAGTTATATCTCTTTCCCCCACTCCCTCTCCTTTCCTCCTCCTCAACTAAGTAACTCTTCTGTTTTGAATAAGTTCATTCCCTTTTCCCAGTATCTATTGTACCCTTTAGATTCCATTTTCTCTTTCAGGTTCTCACACTAAGGAGATAAAACAATGTTTGCACATTTGGGTCTGATTTATTTCACTTAAGAGTATGGTCTCTAGTTGCATCCATTTACCAACAAAAGTCTGTAATTTATCTTGTTTTACAGCTGAGTAATACTCCATTGTGTATACATACCACATCTTCTTTATACCTTCCTCAGTTGATGGACATCTGTATTGTTTCCAGGATTTAGCTATGACAAATTGTGCTGCTACAAACATGGGTGCATATATATCACTGTGGTAGGATGTTTTCAGTTCTTCTGGAAAAATACCCAGGAGGGGAATAGGTGGCTTGGATGGGATCTTCAGTCCTAATTTTTTTAAGGAATCTTCACACCAATTTCCATAGTGACTATACCAGTCTGCACTCCCACCAACAGTGGAGAAGGTACCTTTCCCCCACAACCCCTCTAACATTTGTTATTGGCTGATGTCTTGATGGTAGCCATTCTTTCTGGGGTGAGACAGAATTTCAGTGTTGTTTTAATTTGCATTTTTGAATGACCAATGATGAACATTTTTTAATACATTTACTTGCCACTTGTATTTCTTCATTGAAAAGTGTATATTTTCTCAGATGTCTATTTTTGGATTCGGTGTGTGAATTTCTTTAAAACTCTTCAGCCTCCATCACTCCCGGAACAATTTATTTCTTAAGCTGATTGCTACTCTCTAAATTATGGTAAACATATGCAGAATTCTTTGAAAATAATGCCCCTATTACCAGTCAAGGCACAGATCCTTTGTGACCCTGTGCCTTTTTCATAGGATAGATCCTTCAGAAGAACATTAGTTGATGTGTCAGGAAAGAAGGCATAAGTAGTGTGATCTGACCAACTTTAATTTCAAGGAAAAAGACTTTGAGCATTTCACAGCTTTGAACAACTGAATTGGTCCTCTTGAGCCCTGGTTCACAGGAACCCCTCTGTTTATGTATAATGTTTAAATGACCTTTGGGGCTTTTCCAGTGCTGATATTCCAAAGGTCTAATTCATAACCCCTTTCCTTTTTATTTCCTAGACAGAGAAGAAGGGTAGGACTGAGAATGAAAAGTTGCATACCATTAAGTTCTTATTTTATTAATCAAGTACTGATGCAAAATTTCCTGTTGAATTTGAATTTTCCAGGATCTGTCCCAATGATAGCTCTATAACTGGTAACTAGGACTTTGTTAAAATGAAACAACATAAAAACATGATCAGCCAAGATGCCTTCACATAACTGAGTCTCTATTTCTTAGTTGAGAATAGGCCAAGTGGGAATGAGACAGTGGACTTGTAAGGGTTACAGAGAAACAAGGCAGAACATAGAAAACCATTCTCGACTTACAAAGGAAACACAAAAAATTTTTGAGACCATTGATATATCATAAAAAATGTCAAATTTTACTTGTATTTAAAGAGATAATCAGGGAAGTTTTCGAGGAAGGTGACATGCAATGATCTTTTTTTATTTTTTCATTATGTATTGCCTTACATCTGGTTCTGTGATTGAAACAATTCCTATTTAGTCAAGTTGATTTATTTCTATTCTTTTTTTAAAAATTCTCAATGAGTCATCAACAATTCAAGCCCTCCAGTAGGAACTTTCCTTTGCCCCTCTACTGTCTGAAATCTAGATAGAGAATTTGAGATAGAATGTAGTTCTACTTTCTTCACCAAGGAAACAACCAGGACTGTGGGAGGTAGGGGTGGAAGTTAGTTCAACGTCCTCCAGTAGAAAGAATTCTATAACCCAGGATAGAACTATATTCCAACTTTTTCCTGTGGACAGTACCAAGCCAAGTGTCAAAAATCAAAGGTAAACTGTATGAAATGCTGAAGTCACTTCAAAGAGCTTAGTCTCTGAAGAGCACTGGAAAGCATGTGTCTGGGCCTCTTTTCCCTTTCTAAAATCCCAGTGTCTTCAGGTACTTGAGAGTTAAGAGCAGAGAAATTGCCCACAAAATTCTGCCAGGGACACCACTGAACAGGGTGCAGAGGTTGGTGGTGTATGTATTTCTTTGTAAAATGCATATTTTTTTCCTCCTAGTTAAAACCACAAGTATTTGAACTACTCCCAGAGGAATGAAATCTCAGACCTGTGGAATGTCAGTCATGGAAATTAAATGACCACCACGTGACCTAGCAAATGCCACTGTGGAAAATAAACATGTGATGCTGAGCAGACTTGCTGTGTGCTCAAACTTTTGAGATGACAGGCAATCACTTTCCAAAACGACGGCCAGAGGTACAGCTCTCAGAAGGCTTAAATCAAGAGTCTTTTAGAGCAAATTGACTATTCCTCTGTGATTCTCCAGCAAATTAAAGATCTGCTCTTGATGCTGGACAATGAAACCCCAGACAAAACTGCTAAACACACACAAATGTGCTCTTCCTTTTTGGCCACAAAAAGCTGTATTGTTGAGTACCAGCTTACTCAATCCTATTCACAGCTGTGCAAAATCATGATCTCTCCATTTTGAACAGACAAAGAAAACTACTTAACTCCAATATGACGTTAAAGGTGATGCAAGTTAGGGCTGCGAGAAGAAATATGGAAGTGCCAAACAGGAGAAGTGAAAGGCCAGAGGATCTTAGGAAGCACTGAAAAGGATGCAGAGAGACAGAGAAAGCTAGGCACTGCTGAAGGGAGGGATGAAGAAGTCGGAAAGGTGGAGAAGTGAAAAAGTAGAGAGAAGTACAAGATGAAGTACCTACTTAAGAAAGAATTATTAAGCTGGCTACCACAGAGGCGATGAGGCTGGCCCCCCCGCCCCCAGATTTGGTGCCCTTTTCTACTTCTACTTTAGCTAGCATTGGGAATGCAGACCTTGTGGCCAGCAAGTCCCTGCACAGCTGGAATCCATCCTAGTGCTGCCTGGGCCCCTGGCCTTCACCACTGGGGAAGCAGTGGGAAGCCCTTCCCTCTGGTTTGGCAAGGTCAGGCTGCAGCCTGCCAGTGTCACTGCCCTCCTTAGGGAAGTCATAGAGAGCAAGATGAACGTGGCCCAGCCCAGCCTGTTGCAGACTGTAACAGGGTCCCAGGAGGACAGCTCAGGCCCTTCCCATTTTTTCACAGAGTGTGCTTGAATCAAGACTCAAAAAGGAGTATTTTTCTCCTCAAGGGAGAGGCAAAAGGGTATGGATTTTTCTCGAAGAAAAAGCAGTTACCTTCAGGTCTTCAAAGCATTAAAATTGAGGTCCAGTGTTTCACAGTACATAGATGCTAAATCTTCACTAAATTAAGCAATTGGGTGGTTTATATTTGCAAGTCTCTTCCCTTCAGGCCCCCTTTTAAAATTTTAAGCATCTCAGCTTATTTAATTAAATGTGCATGTGACCTCTAACACAGTAGACTCCTGGCTGAGGACAGGAATGTTGAGTGAGCAATTCAAGCCCAGGGCCTGTCTTCGAGTTGCTTGCAAACTCTACCAAGCCCTGTATTTCTTCTGAGGGTCCCAGGACTTCAAGTCAAAACATGAGTAACAGCCAAGGCTCTCTTGATTCTTTGAGGAGGCAACATGGGCATCTTGAAAGAGTGTCTGGACGTAAGTGAGACAACCTGGGGTATATTCCCAGAAAACCCACTTCCTAGTTTTATGGTCTTACACACAAGTATTTCTCCCATGACCTTGGGTTTGCCATCTTCAACTGAAGTCATGGGACTAAGAGACCTCTAGTGTCCCTTCTAGCATTTCGTGGCATGAATCCAAGGGCTCCTTACTTCCCTTAATGCCCACTTCCCCCAGTATCTAACAAATGTATTTAAGCACTGAGATTTGCTCAGATTTCTTTTTGAGCATGAAGTTGGATGTCCTCACCAATTCAGGTGTGAGAGAACTCAATAATTTTTTTAAAGACCGTTTTATAGAAGCTACTCACTATGAAAATTTAATTTATGAAAGAAGAATTAAATCAAATACATTCTTAAGTCATTTTAATGAGTTTACAAAATTGAAGCAAATCTATTTATTCTCTAAAGATAAGATTTAGAACCTGAGCTTTAGTTCTGTCTTTCAAATGACTTGGGATGGGGGTGGAGGAAAGGAAAATATATTCATCTCTGAGAATGATTAAATAAAAATTTAATCCTTAACTATACTCCTAACAGACGCTGGTGGAAAATCATGCATCCCCACCAAATTTTAAGTGTCTGGACTCTGTGCTTTCAAATTAAAAAACAATTTGCAATCATTTGACTTTTAAAGTTATAATGTATGCCTAAACTCAAAGCATACAACATAATACAGACAGTAAATACTTTAAGAAGTATTAAGTAAAAGCAATCCACTTATTTCTCTTGTGAATCTCTGACTCTGAGAGGAGCTTCTCAGTCTATGTCTTATTTTTCTCCACTGTGCTACTGACTACCACACTGGCTTTTTCCTGCTTGGAAATATTGGGTCTTGTGTATGTTCTCTTTATTAAATTGTGTTGGAGTGAAGGTTCACAAGATTTGGCGCTCTGGCCAGCAGTATCAGCACAGCATCTTCTTGGGACCTATTAATAATGTATATATTGGGGGACCTACCCTAATCCACGGAATCCGAAACTGGATGTGCAGCCCAACACTCTACCTTTAACAAGTCTGATGGTTGATTCTAATACTTGAACCTTGGAATGTGAAGGAAGGGATCTGGAACTGAAGCAGGGAAAGTCTATAAGATATAAGGACTCGGCCTTTTAGATTTCATGGGTCACTACTTTGTTTCCTGACTACCTCAACTTCCACCCTTTTGGAGTGGCTCTCCTATTGGTCTAGAGTTCATATATGTAATGAGAGGAAACAAGCACATTCTATGACTATCAGTGTTTTGCTCAGTCATACTCGGCCTCTCTCCATGGACCTCTTATCTGTAAAAAGAATTCCATGTTCTCAGCATTGCCTGAGTATCTTGGCATCACTATAAAACCCGAAGTACAAACATTTAGCATTGGCTGTAATGTTTTTCAAATTGGGTTTATGGAGAATCTGAACTCTCTCAATTTTGAATAACATTTGTCCAGAGAGTGAGGGTTGTGAGCATCAGTTTGCAGTTGCTGTTGACCTCTGCTGAACTTCTTGCCAGAATGAGACAAGATATGTATGTGAAGAAAGTTTTATTTTTGTCTTGCTTTTATTTGCTCATTAAAGTCAAATATTCAATTTAGATGACTGTTTTAGTGTTATATTTTATCTTTGAAATTTTTTATTTTTTGTACATTCTTCATCTTTTAATACTCATAGTAACAAAGCAAAAATTAGGAACCCTAAGAGACACAGTACTTGAAAAATTACTGGTGGCAAAATACAAAAAAAACTATAGAACACAGATGAAGGAAACTTCTAAAATCATTATGTCCTTTCAAAATTCTATATACGCATCCTCATCTTTATGTTATTCCAATCTAGGTGACAATAAACTTCAAATCTTCACTTATTAATAAATCAATTCCTAGACTTTTTCATGAATAAAGCAACTCTCTGGTCTCTTATAGATGTCAGAGGGCAAGTTCCGTGCAGTCTAGAGCCTGGCACGAGATTCAGTACATTCTTGATATGATGTGATCACAGACTCTTTTTTTCTGAAATAGCTTTTGTCAGTAACAGTGTCTTCTGATCATGTTGTAGCATTAAGACAAAGCATTGAAGAAATACTTGTTTCCTTTACCATCCTTTCAGTGTACTTCAAGCTAGTGTTTTCCTGTCCCTTCAAACTATAGCCTAGGAAAGGCCCAAACATCATTGTTAACTAGAGGCACCCATTGAATAATTTGTTGACTACATTTTATGGGAAGATTGTGTCTCTCCAACATTCATGTTGTTAAACATTTAAAGATATCAAATGAAATCATTAGGGTATACTCTTGTACAATGCGGCTGGTTTCATTATAAGGAGAGACTATGTTACACAGGAAAAATTATGTGGAGATACAGGGTCATGATGCTTATCTGCTAACCAAGAGAGAAACTTCAAAAGAAACCATCTTGCCAACACTTTCATCCTAGACTTTTAGCCTTCAGGGGATATATATTGTTTAAAGAATCTAGCATGTGGGGTTTTGTTTTGGCAATCTTAGGAAATGAATATACTACTCATCTAGGAATCATAAGTCATGTGCAAGGGAATAGTCCTTTATTCTTTGAGAATAATGGAAAATCTTTTGGGCCAAGATTCCTCTCTAATGCCTACAATTGAATTATGATGTTTCCTTGACCTGATTTCAATGAGAATCATAAATATCCTTTTCTAAACTAACGAAGCTAAAGAGTTAAAGGATCATCTAGTCTATCTGCTTTGCCTACCCTCTGTTTATAGAATGAAAACATAAATCATATGAGATGAGACAACTTTGAGTTGCTGATTAGTTACTAGAAGAACCAGAACTTAGCTGTGAAGCCAATCCAGAGTTTCTTCATCATATCAAGCTAATTTAAACTTTTTGCTATGTAGATTTAACACCTGCAATGTGCAGGGTGCCATAATAAAGGGTTTAAGTTGAGGTCAGTTGTTCCAAATCAAGGATTTATGAGTAATATACACACATGGTAAGGTTTTTAAAAATAATAAAAGGGGAATGTGTGTGTGTGTGTCTGTGTGTGTTGTGTTATGCTATGTTATATGTGCTTGGGTATATGTGTAAGAGAAGGAAAGAGACAATGGGGAGAGAAAGGGAGACACAGAACAAGAGAGAGGAGAGAAAAGGAGATCTGCTCCAGGAGATATGACAACTTATTTCCTGTAATCTCCTGGGGCTTCCTGTGGAAAATCTGCAGCCTTTCACTCTCTCTTTCAGAAGAGCCTTGACTTATTTCTGGTGTGACCTACACATCTGCCCAGCTAACTTGCCTCAGGCGTCTCATTGTCAAAGTTTCCAGTAATGTTCACAACTGGCTTTCAATTCAGGGAGACAGACCTTATAAATATAACACCTCTTTCTTTCCCCCAAATGTGTTAGAGTCAAAGGGAGGAAGGGCAAACTAATCAAGAGATTCAGAAGTAGGGCAGGGTTTCTGTGACACCTATAGGAGCAGGCAGGTCTTTGGATGTCCATGGCCATTTTCAACCCCAGTTCAGAAGCATGCAGGTTACCATGGGTGGTTCTGATCTTAACCTGTCTGACTAGTCTGTTGAAGAAATGAGAGAAGTGAGATGGGAAAGAGAGGATGTTTATCACTTTCCTCATCACTGAAACACAATACCAACACCCATCTCTTAAAGGAGAGGACTCATTTTGGCTCATAAATTCAGTCTATCCTGGGCTGGCTCCAGAGTATGAATAGAACAGCCCAGGGGCAAGGTGCAGGAAGGGATGCGAAATCCATGGAAGCCAGGAAACAGAGGAAAGAGAAAAGCCTGAAAGAGTTGTACTTTCCTAGGTCATACCTGTGTGGCCTGCCACCTTTTCCAGCAAGGCCAAATTGCTAACAGTATCCATCTATGAATTCAGTGACTTAATCCACTGAGAAGCACAGTGCCTCCATGATCCAATTCCCTTTACATGGCTGTGTGTCTGAACACAGGTATAAGGCTGTTGGGGGACACTCTCGCTCTAAACTATAACAAAGGGGAAATGAAAACACCAAGCACAGTAGGGAAAAATTCAAGGTGGGACGAGAACTGAATCATAGAAAATGTATGGCAAAAGAATGAAGGAAAGAAAAAAAAATACAAAATAAAAAACAGCTTTAAAAGGGGCTGGGGAGATGGATGGCTGAGTAGAATAAGCGCTTGCCTGGCAAGTGCAAGGGCCTGAGTTTAATCCCTGGTTCCAGAAAAAAAAAAAGAATGAAAGGAAGGAAGAGTAGAATATTTAAAAAATAAATATGAATAATTAGAGAAAGGAAGTAAAGTACATATTATAATGAAGAATTTTAACGTGGTCATGGGATCGAAATGAGATTAAGCTGTCAAATAACTGATTTTAAAAAATACTCTCAAATACACACATATGTATGTGGCTGCTTCTCAAATGAGCTCTTGTTATTACCCACAAAATCCACTGGAGCTGATGCTCTGTGTAGGGAAGCAATAATAGAAAAGTTCATAAAGATGTCTCTAAAAGCCTACTGCTGATTTTAGTCAGTGGTCTAGGGTGACCGTGCTTTTGGCAGTGTCATTAGTGCTTACTAGTACATCACGTTGCTGTAGCTTCCAGGTGTGTCTTACATTTCATTCTCTGCTATTTTGGGTCCAGGATCTGGCCTTAGCAAGCATCCTTCTTTCTTTTGGGTAGTTCTTAGGTCTATTGATATTTACTCAAAGACTGATGTGTGGAATGAATTCAATATTTATGCACTAGTTATATGTGTCATTGTTGCTGTGTCTAGCAGCTGGAGAAAGCAAGAAAGATCATCTGTTAGACAGAAGAGAAGGTGAAAACCAAAGAGGCCCAGTGGTTTTTAAGTGGTCACACACTCACTGAGACATAGGCCAGATATTCCATCTCTATAACATTGAAGTTATAACTCTGTAACTATGACATGAGATATATCTTCTTTCAAATGAATAACAGAATATCTGTTTCAAATTCTTTGAAGAGATAAAGAAAAATAGTGCTTGAAAGGCAAATATCACAAACCTAAAATGCTACTCAGTGGAGATGCCTCCTGGCACACCGTTAACAAGGTCCCGCCGCTTACATTTACACACAAGACAGATGAAAATTGAGAGTCAGGCTGATTCAATGATTACAACTTCAGTGTGACCAAATATAATGAAGTGGAAATGTGAATAAGTGAGTAAATAAATGAATTTATTAAAGGTATATCGATCCCAGTTTTTTGGTTTTTTTTTTTTTTTTTTTTTTTTTTTTTTTTTTTTGGTAGTATCAGGGATTGAACCAGGCAAGCATTTATTCTACTGAGCTATCTCTCCAGCCCATCTCTCCTAGAATTAAAGGAACACAGAAATATTTTTGTAAAACTCCTTAAAGAAGGAAGCATTCAACATATGTACTTAGGAAAAATAGCTCCCATTACTGATACTGAGGCAAGCACATTTGTAAATGGAGTTACTGGCTATTCACAAGTGAAATGTTACACACACACACACACACACACACACACACACACACACTCCTGTGCTCACTGTCTTGGAGGCATCTCCCTTAAAGGATGCTGCATCCATTTTTATATTTTCTTGCAAAGGAACTAAAGAGAATTTAAAAGATAAAAATTATGGGAAGTGGACAGCAATGAAAATCTCGTTTCACTCAGGTTCATAAATCATTTAAAAAATTCTTCTCTCATTTCCGGCTAATCAGCAGATTTATTGAAAATTTATCACCAGTCCTTTCAGGGAAGATTTCCCCCATTCAGAAGAGAGAAGGTTTTGACCTAAATTGCCTCAGAGCTCAGCTAGAATACCATTGTAATTCTGTGGCTCCATTTCAAAACTAGCTTGTGTTTTACAGAATTTCAAACATCTAAGTCATTTCCAGGCAGAGGAGCTAAAATTGGCCAGGGTGGAACTTGTGGCTGTCAGAACTGATAAACATTTCCTGAATGCCAATTGGTTGGAGAACCATGTCTCTGAATGCCATTAAAAGAGTCTGAAGTCTACCTCAACACGTAACCCCAAGTTCCACTTGCTTATCGGGAAGTTGAGACTTTGTTTGGACAAACTCAGCCAACTTTTTCAGCCCCATCTTCTCCTGACAAGGGTCTTAAGAAGGCTGAGATCTCTGGGTGGGTCAGGCCAAATCTTTCAGTTCCTCTTTGGGATAAGAATAATAAAGCTCAAGTATCTTTCTCCCAGACACTCAGGCCTTGCTACAGGGACTCATTTTCCATGGACCTCAAAAAGTTTCAAAAAGATAATAAATGAAAAATAAAATCAAAGTATCCAAAATTTGCCATGGTAGGACAAAGATGCATTAGGAACTTTATATTCTAGTGCAAAGTTTATCCTTAGCAAAACTGGGGGAAGATGATGATTTTTCTCTCTCTCTCTACATATATATCTATATCTATATAGATATAGATAGATAGATAGACAGACAGACAGATAGATAGATAGATAGATTGATAGTAGAAGTGAATGAATGGTGTCTGGGATTCAGGGACACTTGGAATCAGGAACAACAATTCCATCACTTGCCTTTTCTTTTTTTTTCTCTCTCCATTTATATCTTGAGTAAATTCCATTCTTTCTTACTATAGAATTGCTTCTTTTGTCATGGGGGACTTGCTTGCTTACAACTCCAGCACCTTATACCACATCGACTGATGGTTTCTTTTCTTTTGGAGCCAGAGTTCACAAATATTGAGGACATACTTTGTGCCATGTCAGAGAAGTCCATGTTATTGGAATGGTCAGTGTAATCTGCTCAGTCGGTTCTAGAATAGGCCCAACTTTCTTAGGGACTGGAATCTTGTTTGAACTACTGAGCTAGCAAGGAAGAAGGGCATTTCTAGAAGCAAGATGGATTAAGGTCATACATGATTATCAAGGAAATTCACAAATATCTGTTAATAAAATTTCTCTCATACAATAAAATTTTAAGATAAATAAATAAATTAAACTGGAATCTGAGAATGTTTGGATCACAAATTCTAGGCTCTACTCACTAAAGAAGGCCTTATTTCATTACTTTCTTTATCAGTATCTCTTCAACTTTCCTCATTCAACTCCAGTATAGTTATAACTTTTCAGAATGGCTAAGTTTATGGGAAATGTGTATAAATCAATTGTTCTAAAGACAAAAGGAAATTCTAAATATACTGGTGAATACACTGCTCAAACAATCTTTAAAATAAAGTGATAGTTTTCCTTACAATGTTGAAATAGCGTGAGAATTTACATTGTGTCTATAGATAGATTTTATATTGGCCCTACTTAAATTGGAAGCAGGTAGGTTAGGATGTCAAGCACGAGCACAATAAGCTTGCTGTTTTGTTAACTTGATGTTCTGGAAAGCATTTCTGGGTTGTACCACATGTACTCTTCAGGCACTGTGAGTATGTCAGCCCTTTATGGCTTACAGTTTTCTTCCTAAATGAAGGATCTTGGACAAGTTACACATCCTTGTTAAGCCTCATTTCCTTCTGAAAAATGGGAATTTTTATGCTAATAATTTTTTTAAGTTAGTGTGCACGATCATTCCTGTGATCCCTCTATTCTCGGAGGTTGTAACAGGAGGATTGCAAGTTTCGGCCCTCTCCTTGCAATTTAGCAATTTAGCAAGACCCAGTCTCACAATTAAAAATAAAGTTTGGGGATATAGCTCAGATACAGTTCAGAGGGAAGACCTTGCATTTAACCCTTGATCGTAAAGGGAAGAGTTTTGCTTTGAAGTATTATTGTGAGATTTGAATTGAGATAATCTTATAAAAATGTATTTAAATTGTACATTATTATAAAACTAGCACAGATATGTTCTATAAAATTGTATTATTTAGTATTTTGAGTTTCTTGTTACCCCAGACCATGTTATGTTATCCTTTCTCATCATGTGCAATATCTGTGTGCACTTTGCCAAAACAAAGCACCACAGACCAGGTGGCTTAGGCAACAGCCATATATTGTCTTACAATTCTGTAGGTTGGCTGTCCAAGATCCAGGTGTTGGCAGGTTTGATTTGTTCTGAGGGCTCTCTCCAGGGGTTGCAGATGACTGCTTTCTTTCTGCATCTGCACCTGGACTTTCATTTGTGCATGAGCACACTTCTGATGTGTCTTTCTCTTCTTAAAGAACACAAGTCTTGTTGACTTTGGACTCTAGCCATATGACCTCATGCAACATTAATAACTCTAAAGACCCTGTATCCAAGTGCAGTCACACTGGAAGTTATGGCTCCAATATATCAGTGTTGAAGAGGGACATAATTCTGACCATAACACCATCCAATAATATTTCAAGCAGAAGGTGCTCTAGAAACTAATTTGACTAATCAAAAGGTAAAACAAAGGCATGTACTCTGGAAAAAAATGCATAGGAAGTCTGAGAACTTGAAAATTCCACCAATCTATAGCTGGGTAGAAGAAGAGGTATTTAACAGAACTCAATACATTGTGAAATGAATGATTGGATGATTAGGAATGGATGATGAAGAATGGCTGAATGAGTAACTTATGAAGGAATGATGAATAAATTGTGTAGAAATGACATCTCCTCTATATTGTTCCCACAGAGCAAACTGACAAGATTTACCAAAAATCCTTCCCTTCATTATCACCTTGCCTCCCCACCTGGTGGCTGGTGGTAGTGACCAAGTTGGCCAAGTCCCAGATGAATATCAGTCAAGGGGCCTGAAGACAAGATACCCATAAAGTCCCAAATGGTCACTATATTCTGTTCCTCTGAGATAGCCCTGAAAAAAATCATCCTGCACAAAGATCTGATAAATTCAGGTGACCATAAATTTATGTGACTTGAAGGAGAACAGTTAGGTGAAGAATAACAGCAATGGTAGCTTAGAAAAAGAGTACTACACAAAAGACACAACAGACCTCCAACTTCAGCTGCCCTGAGAGCCTGGGAAAAGCTCCAGGTACCTTCTCATGACTAGTCACTACTCCAGGCAGGCTGGGGATATGAAATGACTTGAGGGCTGTAGGAATCCTCAGATCCCAAACCTCAGACACTTTTTTTTTAAAACAATGCCAGAAAGTTCACTTGAAATTTGTTCCCGTGTTTGTAGACTCCTTGTTCACTTTGTAGAAAGTAAGTCCAGGGAAAGTCTAGGATGTCAGAAGTTACTATCAGTAGTTACAGGAACTAGAAATATACATTGAATGGTGACAGACAAGATGCCAAAAGTACCCTTCATGTAGTTGCATGACAAATTTGTCTGAATGTGGCACAGAGGTCAAGCACTTAGCTAGAAGAAAGTTGAGTTGTACTGCTAACAACATCACTACCTTCTACATATATTTCGAGGTGAACCAGTGTTTGACATATGACTTGATTCGTAGTATTGAAAGTACTATGAATTATTAGAAAGAATGAAAGTATTAGAAAGAATGAATAGATAGATGGATAGATAAGTGGAAGGATGAATAGATATAGGACAACTGGATCTTCTTTTCACAAAACTTTGAGAGCATGTGAACCTGTCTGATTATCCCTATTTATTCCCACTATAATTTGCCTGTACCTTTTCCTTAAGGGTTCTTATTGTAGCATTCTATAATTCATCTTCTATAAAAGGGCTTGCAGATTTGTTTTTTCATGTATTCATATTATTTATTTCAAAACCATTTACCTTTACAAAATCTGAAATGATTTATTTTTATATGGCACATCAGAAGCCAAATAAATAGGACCTGAAGACTCAGAGTCATTGTAAAACTGAAAGAACATGAACCCTGATGTTGAGGAATGAGCAGCTTCCAGGGCTTCCAGAAGCCTCTCTCAGGTCTTGCTGCCTAACCTCAGTGAACTTTGCAGCCCAGAATCTACTTTTATGTCTTACAGAATCAGCAACCCCATTTGGTCAGTCTCAAAGAATGAGTAGGCTGGTTAGAAATAGTCTGCAGTTAACCTCAGGGATATTTTATAGATCAAAGTGTGCATTATTTCCCTCAACATAATTCCTGGTCTAATCAGCTTATGTAAGATAGCGCATTTCTACCTGCAGACAAACATACCTGTGAAGCCAAAATCAGACAAGACTGGTTGGTGAGCCCGAGATTAGCACAAGGGGATTCCTTTAAACTCAGATGCCAATATGAGAAGGACTGTGATGTGCATCCTACGGTGCTCACATCGCTGAACACTCATCATGCACTTAGGACTCGTTTGGCTTATATTTTTATTGCTCAATAACACTCTTTCTGCCTGATCTGTTTTCCTGAAGGTGCCTTGAAAGTTCTGATCCATTTATAGTTAAGACTCACTTGTTTGGAAATATTCTTTAGTACAGGGGGCAGCTGATATCTGTTTTGATACACTTTGTATTTTCAAATTCACTCTCAGGGAAACCTTAGTCCAATCTCAATTCTTTTTGAGCGTCACACTCATACACTCCCATGTGATCATCCCTTTGGAATGGGAGCCGAGAGCACTGGTTCAGAGATCATAGAGATTGGGCTTCCTATCCAAGCTGGGGTGGGGGGTGTTGAGCAAGTTCCTTAACTTTTCTGATCCTGCTTCCTCATCTGTTAGATGGCCCTAGAAATAGACTGTTGTTGGGATTAATTATGGCAACGTTGGCGAGGCACTTGGCACACATGCCAACACTCACTTACAATGAGTGATAATAAACGTGACTATTATTCACGATCTCTCATTCCTCTATTCAGCTTTCCTTCCCCATGCACCCACTGAATGCCAGGCCTCATGCTAGGCCAGAATGTAGCACAAGGTAATTACTACCACTGAATATTAAATTTATCTCTTAGCTTCCTGGCTGCCGAGACCCAAAGGGCCAAATTAATTATTGCTAAGGTTTTTATTTTTTTTCTGAGCTCAAGTTTATTTGATCCTATGATGCTTATACAAGGAGCTCAGTACAAAAGGTTTAAGCGCTAAAGGAATGGCTATCTACTTATGGGCTTTTGAGTACAGAGGTAATCAGATGAGGATGGCATCCTAGTACTTTGCTCCATAGATCAAAAGTGGTGGTTTCACAAATTGGCCATACTAACAGCCCTCCATTCTTCTCTATGCTTCCAACACCACACACACACACACACACACACACACACACACACACACACGCACACACATGACTGTTGAAGATCTCATTTTCTCTTTTTTAACAATAAGGTTGGTTCTCCTGACCAATGAGATGATGCAGGTTTAGGGTAATAGATGTGATCGTAACTAAATTATTTCTTTACAGTTACAAATACAGTGATGGAAGAAATGAATTTGCATGGCTAAGGTGTATGTATGCATTCACTGAGCCTCTTCCCGAGTAATTCACATTAATAAGAAAGACACAGGGCGCCGACTCGCCATATGCCAGCAGTCACTTTACTGGACTCGAGATAGAATCAAAGTAATTGCTCCATAAAGCAAAGCAGTTAGTAATAACCTAAACTCCAAAAGCCCTTTAATTTTCTGATTCATATCTTTAATCAATTTGCAACATGGAGCAATTGAGTTTTCCCTCTAGTTTCCCAATTGTTTGCTCAAAAGGGCTCCTCCGCTGCCTTTGACTGACGTGACATTATTGCATTTATATTGACTTTTACGGCAGTTTTTACAACATTTGAGGTGCATAAGTTACATGAAAATGTAGCACGGGAACATTTCAAGATGAAAGTAAGCCATAAAGAGAGTGCCGGGCTATAATGTCTGCGATTTACAATGTGAGGAAATTACAAATGGAGCAAAGCAAACTGGGCCTGACCAGCATCACTTGCTCCCAAACCCCTAGGAATGGTCCATGCTGCTTTCCTTAGAACTTGGAGCCTAAGAGGTCCAAAGCCTTGGGACTCTCATTGGCTCTGTGTTGCTTCAGGCACCTAGAATACAAAACCAACAAGGCTTCTGTTTCAAAGCTAGCAGAAGAGAGGTGGTGGTGGAGGACACCAATAAAGCAAGTCAGTGGAGTCAGGGGAAGCCAGAGGCTTCCTGAAGGTGTCCATGCCTGTTGCTATCACCTGTTGTCTGCCCAGCACCAAGTCTTCACCATTCACTTCCCAGTAGGGCTTTGGCAACTGAGTAGGAGAAATGAAATGGGTTTTCTCACCTGCAAATGGCCTTTTCTTGCCAGTGTCAGCTCTAATTAGACCCTCAGTGCCTTCTCCCTAACTGGACTCGGAATCTTCATTTTTTATCATCTTGAATTGAATCTTCCTATCTACACTGGAGATATTTCAAGCTAACGTAGCATACATAAAATGTGGGACCTATCCAGTGGCTTGCAGTACCTTCGGGCTAGGTTCCAGGCTTTCATTCAGCATCCAGGCACTGCCTTGTTGCAGTACTGCTCCCCTCCCATGTTACTGCCTGAGCCTCAACCATGCTGGGCCATCTCTGTTCTGTGCACTCACTCTGTCTAGCTTTCTACCTGTAGGGTTCCCTGCTTCTCCTTTACCAGTAGCCCATCATTTTTCTACTTACTATGTACCCTGAGAGGGTACATGCTTGACTATAGAACCAGACAGTCTAGCTTTGAATCTCAGTGTTATTCACCCTTGAGATCCTAGGACAATTACTTCCTGCACCTTTGTTTTCTCATCTGTAAAATGGGTATAGTGGCAGGAGCTATATTGCTGGATTGTTAGATTAATGCATTGCATGTATTTTAAGAGCTTTGATTAGGACCCAGCAGCATAAGGCCTCTTAGTGAGTGAACTGCTCTTTGAATTAGAGCATTCTTCTGTACAGTGTTCCTTCTTCCTACAGTCTCCTACAGTTCTTTGCTGATGTCCAGTCCTTCCAGACAGATGGGCGGTGGTAGGGAGAATAGGGATAGGGGCCTTTGCTACCTGAGGGGTATGGGGCTGGCTGGTGATTTCCTCCAGAGATGGGTGGAGCCTAGAGGAGCTCTCAGAGCCTAAATAGTGCTTCACTAGCACTGCTCCATACTGGTGGTGAGAACTCCCTTTCAGTGTGTGTCTTCTTTACTTTATGCACATCTTTTTAAAAAAAACATGCTCCATAGATTGGTACTGTCTTTATCCTTCTAGCAATATGGTTAATGCTTCTTTGTCTTTTCTCCTAGATTATACATTCCTCAGGGTTGGGGAAAGGGCCCATTAGGTATTTACTTTTGAATATTTTACTTTTATAATATTAAAACATGAAAATCAATGCTAATCACAGACTGGGCATGGTGGTATGCACCTGTAATCCCAGCATTTGGGAGGCTGAAAACAGGAGGATCACTATGAGTGCAATCTGTGTAGTGAGACCATGTAGTCCCTGTAGACCTTGTACCAAATGCATAAAAACAGTATCAATGCTAATCTGACTCTTAACTCATCATGGGAAATTAAGAATATGTCATTTTCTACTTTTTCCTGTACCTTGCCAATTGCAGGTATATTTTTCCTGAAGTTCCCTAAGTTTCTCTAGCTATCTCTCATTTCTTACTTATCTCTTTTGTACATCTATCTCCTAAACTACCCCTTCTATTTTTTCTGCACACATAATATATCGATAAAAACATGCACACACATAGTCTGTCAGAACAGAATTATTGATCTGTTGGTATTTTCCCCCATTGAATGCTATATCATGGCCACCTTTTCCAAGTCTTTGCATATAATTCACCTATGTTAATGACTGCCCTAGTAGAAATGGAGTTCTCGAGTCAAGAAGCAAGAGCATTTAGGGGTAGCTACCCCTCAAAATCTTTACCAGGGTGGGACTGTCTGGCTTTGTGGAATTTGCTCTCTCTATCCTATCCTCTCTTGAAGTTAGCAGAGACTTCACTGTTCCTAGAGCACAGAATACCCTTCCATGGGCCTTTTGTTCCTTGCTGGTATTAAATTTAACTTCCTCCCCATTCAGTGCCTCGTAATGTTCTGTATACGGGAAAGTACAAACAGAAGCTTGCTGTAAGAATATTCATGTGGAGAGCCCACTATAATGCCACCCAATAAAGACCATAACCATCTGCTAGGCAGGCAGCTTATATAGTTCAGAGACTCTCTACATTGCTTTCAGGAAGTTACTGAGCTTTTTTGTTTCCTCAGTTTCTCATTCATCCAGTAAGTCTAGGGATATTGGCTTGTTTCCCTGGAGACCTTGGGTGGAATCTGGTATTTCAAAGTGCTTAATGGTGCTGCTCAGTAAATAAAAGATATCATTAATATGCATGAAGCTATTTCATCAAGAGGCCAAAAGAGCAAATTTAAAAGCTATCTTCAAGGGGAAAGAACTAAACTGCATTATCATGCATACTACTGACCACAATAGATGTCTGCAGGAGCCAGAACAATGCACTCCCAGGGCCCAGGCAGACTGAAGCTTGGGGTGCCCCTGGTCCCTATCAGGCTCTCTGGGAAGGATCTGAAGAAGGAGAATCATCTTTTACCTCCACACTCCCACAAGCAGGTTGGAACTCTCAGTGTATCAGAGCTTTGCCTGAGGGCTTCTAGATGATACATCTATTGACTTCAGAGAACTGTCCCTAACAATATGAGGAAATGGATGAGAAACATTCAAAGCATGGGCATGAAAGAGGCTTAGGAGGCTCTGTGACTTTCCACCACTCCAAGGTTACATTTCTGCTCACAGGCATGAACAATGGAGAGTGTGCTAACTAAGCCAGTGAGTCCAGCATGCTGTTCTAGCTGAAGAACCAGCAAGCTGTGGGGAAAGGAACTGGAAGCCCTGGGTTTTGCTTAGCTATGTGACCTTGGGAAAAGATCCTTCACCTCTTCACCTAGAACCTATACCTTACCACATTGAATGGTAAACAGGGACGCTCTACTGGGGTTCCTACTACTGGAGTTTCCGCATGTCCATGATAACAAGAGGTTTAGTGTCTTCCTCTTGAGGTTCCACTTCTTTAATAATTTAATGTCCACTTCTTCAGTAATTTTACCATTGAAGCTTATCATCAATCCAAATATCAGGAGGGAGAGAATTGAGGGGCTTGATATATTTGTTAGTGACTCCCCAACTGAGTTGCTTCTGTTTCTGTTGCCCCAGAAATATGACTCATTAAACTAGTCCCATACCATACAATCCCCTAGGTTCTTTTCATGACTGAGCTGATGCCTTTTCTCAGCAGTTCCTGCTCTTCATGGCCATGGGTCTCTCCACTTGTGTTCTCCTCTTCACAGCTGTTGGTAGTTACATGCCCGCCAGCATAATTCCTGGGCTCTCCTCCAATACTATCAGGCCTTGGTGTTGAGGCCAGACCAAGGGTTCCACATGTTAAAAGTTCTTTACCAATAGACTCAGTGAAACTAGTTCAAGCTCTTGTACAATTCTAAAAGGGGACGTGTAAAGATTCAGTTTTCTTTGACTCCCAGGGGATTCTGTGAGACCTATAATTTTTTCTTTTCTAGGTGGGTGTACTACAGGATGTTCAAAGAATATAAAGTCTACCTTTGGCTAAATAGGAGAGATTGCCTGTTCAAGAAAGAGGCAAAATCGAAGGACTCAAAGTAGCTTTCCACTTATATGATGACATAACAGATGAATTTTATCTCTGAAAAAAGTTCAGGTTTGCATACATTTTGCTATATGTACACGATTCTTTATTAGCATCTGCTTCATCTACCTCACTATGAAGATTAAATGAAACGTTGGATGAAAGTATGTATTTTGAGAAGCAAATAGAGCTAAATAATACAAGCCAGCAATTGCTATGTAAGGATTCATTCTGTTGGAAATTGAGTTTGAGTGCAGAAAGTTTGGATAAAGTTTGGATAAGTAGGGATTTACAACAGGCAGTCAAAAATAGATATTGGTTCCTCTAAGGAAGGTCCAGAACAAAGCATGCTTTATTTGTGGTTCAAACATAGATAGGAATCCAAAACAATGGAATGACTGAAGAGAAAGTAGTTAGGGTAATACTATTGATCTACACCCAACCTATCCATCTCCCACTTAGTTTTACCTTCAAAATTTTACAGACTATTTTAGAAGTTGTTTAAGCATTTTAAGATATTTTTTCCTGAATATGAAATAAAGAAGTTAACTAAAGTCCATGTTTTTGAATTTTTGATGCCCAATAAGTAAATCCATTGAAGTAGAATTTCTGAACACTGTAAGATTACATATTATCAATAATAAATGCTAATCTCAATTTAGTTCGTACTCTATATGGTGGCAGATGCTATACTACCTAGCAGCTGCAAGATGACCTCTTTGAGGAATTCTAAGGCAAAACCCAAGATTCTTGGCCCAGAATTATATGTACAATTGCACTGAGATTCTTAAGTAATGTGATGGTGATGGACAGGTGAAATAACTTAATAATCAGTACTTATTTTTTTCTATAATTTCAAGCAGAATAATTGACTTTGATCAGAATTATAATAGGAAAAAAATTACCTCTAATATTACCCAAAAGACCATAAGCAGTTGAGACAATAAAATATCCAGGTGGCCTTACTTTATCAAATATTAAATCTGTATTCATCTAATAAGCTAATTTCTTTATTTTCTACAGATGGCTGTGAAGTCCAAAAAGGAGCAGAGGCCAGTGTGTGAAGATAAGAAGCCACCATGCTTCCCTGCACGAGGGCACTGTGACCAGCGGCAGATGCTTGCAGCTGAGGCAGTGGGCTGGTGGAAAGAGAACACTTTGGCATAGACTGAGAGCACAGAGACCCTTGGGAGGCAGTAAGAGCAGAAAGCACTTACAGAAATCAACCCAACAAACCAAAGGAAACAGAGAGATTTGTGCCAAACACATGGCCTCCTCACAGCTATGCTTCCTTTCTCTTCAGAGCCACAAAGACTGATCTCTCATAATGCAGATTTCCATGTCACACAGGAAATATTCCAAACAAGACCATAACATAAACTAATTTGGTGTTGGGTTTCTCCCAGGACTCCTGGGTGCTCCTTAGTCCTTTTCTGTACTTTCTCCCTTATCAAGAGAAAAGGACAATAAGTCTGAGAAGTAACTAGGTGAAAGCCCATATAAAAATACAAATTTATAAAGGACCAAGGATGCAGCTTAGTGTTTTGTCTAGTATGTGTGAAGCCTGAGATTTAATCACCACTACTCACTCCTAAAAAGAATGAGAAAGAAAAAAAGAAGAAAGAGGGGCCGGGGAGATAGCTTGGTAGACTAAGCACTTGCCTGGCAAGCACAGGTCCTGAGTTCAATCCACAGTACCACACACACACAAAAAAAAAGGAAGAAAGAAGAAAGAAACTTTATTTGCACTATCAACTTTGGCAAAAGTGATCCCAGTGTACCGTGTTGAGCTGGTGTTGTTCAGAAATTAACAGCAACAGTGGTCCAGAAACATTGAACTTATTTTTATCCATTTGTATAGAAGTAATGCACTGTATTAAGTATGTAAGGTCTTATCTGCATAAGGTTTGACTACAGAAACTAATAAAGTATTCTCTAAATAATGAAATCAACATAAAAAATAAACAGAAAAACCAACTCTTTCACCATGGATAAAAAATTACATAATCTACGCAGCAAGAATTTAGTTACTTTTTTGTGATTATGGTTTGTGTCTAGGTGTCCCCCCAAAGCCTCATGCAGTCTTGGGACAGCTTCTGGAATTTGTGATTGATTGCTGTGGGTGTGGCTGCTGCACCTGCCCTGGGGCAGGTAATTTGCATTACAATGTAAGGTGGGAAGAGAAGCTAGCTGCTTGAGCTGCTGCTAGCCCTCCCTTGTGCTCTTGCTCTTTGCCTCTGCCATGAAAGGTTGCTCTCTGCCTTGCCCCACTCTGCCTTGGAGCCAGCTGAGTATGGACTGAAACCTCCAGTAACTGTGAGCTAAATAAACTTTTCCTTCCTTCATTTTGAGTGTCAGGCATTTGTCCCAGCAATGAGAGAAGAGTAACTAAGACAGTGATACAATAGTTTAGTATGAAGAATAGCAGAATTCTACTAACAGGTTTTTTAAACAATGTATTTGGTACAGGGTCCCACTACACCACTCAGACCCGTGGTGATCCTCCTGTCTCAGCCTCCCTAGTGCTGGGATTACAGGCATGCGCCACCATGCCAGGTCTCATGGCCAGTTTATGTGCGTCTGGGGGTGGGGTCTGCATGGCATGTAGTGTCCACTAATAGATTTTTGTTGGTTATGGGAATTTAGATTAGGGATTAGGAATTGCTGACTTTAAGAGGCTGTCTTGTGGTATTTCTTTATTTTTATTCTTTTATTTTTAGAGGAAGAACAAACATCAGTGGCAAGGGGCAGTTGCAGCAAAGCAACACCGAGAGCTGGCTTCACGCTCAGGAAGGAGCACTAAGAACACACTATAGAAATGATCCCTGAACGTATAGGCTTGTCATCTCAGAATAGCACAACGATGCAGCAAGATGCCTGCCGGGTTCTGCCTGGGCCTTTTCAGCACCCTGAGCTCACCTACCAGGCCAACAAGTGCAGTCCTTTGTTGGATGAGTCTCTGTGCTGGAGAGCTGTTGCTTTGAGTGAAACTGAGGGCCTGATATTTTCCAGTGTCGCAATTGCAAGAAGAAGAAGAAAAGAAGAAGAAGAAGAAGAAGAAGAAGAAGAAGAAGAAGAAGAGGAAGAGGAAGAGGAAGAGGAAGAGGAAGAGGAAGAGGAAGAGGAAGAGGAA
>NW_004524579.1:22173823-22231573 GCF_000260255.1 Octodon degus | reverse complement strand
GAAGAAGAAGAAGAAGAAGAAGAAGAAGAAGAAGAAGAAGAAGAAGAAGAAGAAGAAGAAGAAGAAGAAGAAGAAGAAACAATTTGCCATGGCAAAAAATTTATGTAGGCATTTAAGTTGGAAAACAATTAGGAACCAAGAAGTCAATCTGAACCATCTTCACATGGCTTCCTCTACAACCAGCTCAGCACTGGTGGCTTTGCCATGTAGCTTGGCACAAGGCTATATTTAAATCACATTATTGTTTTGTGGTTTCACAGCTGTGCTTCTCAGGTGGCATTTAAGGCACTTAGTGGCCTCTCCCGTGACATTTGGCCTGGAGCAGGCTGCCCAGGAGGTGCTCTTTAGAAACCCTTGTAAGAAAGTCAAGTGAGCTAAACTTACAACAGGGCTTTTTAAGAAAGTAATAATCTAAAATGTATTTAAATGTAGTCTCTGGCCTTATGTCACAAGGAGATTGCTTGCCTGTGGTGCCATCCTGGTTTGCCAAATGGATCTTCAAAGCAGAAATCCAAAATGTTCCACATTTTAAAATAATCATCGGAATGCTGAAGATTGTTAGAGCAATGTGTTGAGGCCTGTTACTATCTTGACCCAGCTGATTTGTCCCTTTCTATTCCCACAGGTTCAGTCACAGCTCCAGCTCACATTGTTTTGTCCTTTTATTGTTCAAGGGGTTCTTGGTTAAAATCCAGTAGTCTGGCTCTCAAGGCCTGTTATGAAAGCTTCTGGTATCATGAACTGTTCCTTCCCACAGCAATATGTATTTCTTCTGTGAGAACACTTTTCTTGTACCTCTTTATCTGACAGATCACTTTCACTACCTCCTTACAAAGCTCCATGAGGGTAGTGGTAGAATCTGTAACACTGTCCCTCACTTAATGAGCGACTTGTTTCTTCATGTATGTTCCATGGTCTAGCATATCTGAAATGTGTGCCAACTTCCAAAAATGCCCCTCACTCTTCTGGACTCTGATTGCTTCATTTTTCTTGCTTATATCATTTGCATTATGACCACATTAGAAGAAAATGTCAGAGACAGAGGGAAGACAATGATTTGGTCATAATTTGCATGGGTAATAATAATAAGGGAAAGGTCAAAATACCCTGGCTAAAGATAAGGAAGGATTTTCAGTTTCATTAGGTATGAGAAAGAACTACCTTAACTGTCAAGGTACTAAGATTTTATAATTTCAGCTTTTGACAGTGAAATATGTGATTCTTTGCTCTGTACCATACTACTCAGAAGTTTCTAGAAGACAATATAAAATAACTGAAAAACACCCTGCCCATTGGCCCTTCTGACAATGTGTTTATTCTGTTTTTATTGTTAAAGATCTTAAGTAATTAAAACATGTCTTCAAAATATTATTTTTCTGCCTCAAACAATATCCCACAAAGCATAGCAATTCATTTCAATAACTTGTACAAATAACATTAAACAAACATATTTTGGAAAACAGCTAACAATTCCAAAGCTTTCCTTAAGTCTTCCTTCCTTGATATGCTGAGCAGTAGTTTTAGTTTAAAAACTGTTTTTGAAAACCTTTTTATGCCAGTCCTTGTGAAGTCTTTCTCTACTGCTTAGGTGGAGTCTAGCTTTAGGCTCTGTGGCAGGCAGAATAGTGGAACTAAAGATGTCTGCAGTTGAATCCCTAGAACTTGTGAGTTGGTTACCTTGTATGTGTAATGGGACTATGCAGATGCAATTAAGATAAAGGTCTTGAGATGGGCTGACTTTTCTATATTAATCTACTTGGGTGGGCACAATCTAACCATATCACTTCTTAAAACTGGACAGCCTTCCTTTGCTGTGCTCAGAGACAAAGAGCTGTCTACAAAACATTTGACAGAATCAATGTTGCCTTTGAAGAAAGAAGTAGTGCACAAGCCAAAAAATGCAGGTAGCTTCTAGAAGCTGGAAAAGGCGAAATAATGGGTTCTCCCTTAGATCTTCCAGAAAGGAGCACAAATCTGCCATCACTTTGGTTTTGGCCCAGGGATATCCATGTTGGATTTCTGACATACAGAACTGTAAGACAATGAAATTGCAGTGCTTAAACCACTAAGTTTGTGGTACATTTTTATGGCAGTAATACAAAATTAATATAGACCTTATGAAATAATGAAAGAGGAACCAGAAAAGAAACCAACAATCCAAGGGCATCCAAGATTAATTTTGTAAGAGTGGAATCAATCAATAATAGTTATGATGATGATGGTAATGAGAACTTTGGAATAGCACTGAATATTTACCAACCCTTGTTCCAAGACATGCATATAGTAATTCATAGAGCTCTCAAGATAAATTTTCTTGTTGACATCACTTTACAGTTGAGGGATATTAACAACTTGCCCAAAAATATATCAGAAGCCCACACAGACTCTGGATTGGAATACAAGCCGATTGGCTATAAATGAATGTTCCTAATCACAACATTCCACAGAGTGGAGACTTCTACTTGGGAGTGCAGCACCAACTTCCTGGATTAGACATTTACTTGACTTTAAACTGGTAAGTAGGATTTTGAATGAGGAGACTCACAAGACCACTTTGTGGCATTAGTGCTGTGGCAGTGCCTTGGGACCTCCTCTGTGCTTGGGAGTGGTGTTTGAATTAATGCTATTTGGACAGGCAGAATGCCCTGGAGCTCATTTATTTCTCTTCTGATCCACAGGGAACACAAAGGCCAGAAGAGAGTGGAAAGGGGCAATTTTATAAAGCTTATTTTATGAGACCAATTTATGGTTTGACTCTCAGGAAGTTGGTATTTATTATATGTTTATCAAATTCAGAATTATTTTTTCCCTCATCTTTTATTTTCTCTGTGTGGTGCTGGGGATTGAACCTAGGACTTAGCACAAATTAGACAAGTGCTGTTCCACTAAGCTGTATCCAGCCCTCCCTCAACATTTAACTTGACTAACTCCTAACGCTCTGGAATCAGGACATAGCCTCTATCTGTGCCCACCTAAACATCTACCAAGGGGCCTAATTCAGCACAGGGCCTTACTGAGGAAGAACTCAGTAGATGAATGAACATTTGGGTCATGGCATATATTCCTGATATTTCATTAAAATTGTCACTTTGTTTTCTCAAAAGAATGCTGGTGACTTATGCACAGTACAGAGCAGAGAAACATGCACTTGCCAAACCAAATGGAGTCTTTGTAAAAGTTTGGAAGCCATATTTCAGCAATTCCCATCCTCTTTTAAGAGTGATGGTGGTAAGAGCTGTGTATTTAGTGAAAGGCTATGGAAATCTCTGAAGAGATGGACTGGGCCAGGTCCAGCTGGGCAGCTGTGTAATCATGGACAGTCCCATGACAGGAATGCTGATACGCCTCATCCTGCATATTCCTTATATTACACCTCAGAGGTGTGACATCATGCAACACAGCTTGAGCCCAGGCCAGATATACTGGGTGTCTCCCTATATCCAGAAAGCATGAATCTAATTCCTGAACTTAAAGAATCCTGTATGTGGGCTGGGGAGGTAGCTCAATGGTCTAAGCGCCTACCTGGCAAGCACAAGAACCTGGGTTTGATCTCCAGTACAGCAAATGTCAGCTCTGCCCCCCGGGATGCTCTGCTGGCCACAGAAATCGGGCATGGTGGCACATGCATGACTAATCCCAGTGCTGGGGAGGCTGAGACAGCAGGATCACCTCAAGACTGAGCTGCATAGTGAGACCCAGTACCAAATAGATAAATAAATAAGGATCGGCCAAATAGCTCAGCAGATTAAAGTGCTTGCAAGCAGGCTCAGGGGCCGGGATTTTGATCCCTGGGCCTGCCATGGCAACTGAGACCAGGCGTGGTGGTGGTGCCTGTAATCCCAGCTCTTGGAAGGCTGTAAACAGGTGGATCACTACGAGTTTGATTTAGTAGCGAGACTCTGAACACCCGGTAGACCCTTCCCTAAAATATAATAAATAAATAAATAAATAAAATAAAATAAATAAAATATTAAAAAAGAGTGCTGAATGCAATTTGACATTTCTTATGTCAAATGGTGAAGAATGACATTTTCACATCAGGGTCTGTTGAAGGTGAAAATCTGACACCAGGAAAATACATTGGAGTTTTGATTACCCTGTACGATAAATAAAGGTGACTCATCCACATCCAGTTGAAAGGGCAAGGGGCAAGCTTCATGAGGAAAACTTCCTGTGTCCTGCCTTTGAGGCAGTAACCTAGTATAGCCTATACAACACTAAGGGGCTAGAATTCTTTTGCACAACCTATGAGAATCTGAAAGCTAAAGCAGGCCCCACTTGGTGGTGGTGTGTTTTAACTGTGAGTACCACTGCACGAAGGGGCAGCCAAGAGAGGCTCCCAGCATGTGGCACACAGCTCCATTTCCAGCAAATTTTCTGATAGCTGGGTATGGTGGCTTATGCCTAGAGTCCCAGTACTCTAGAAGGTTAAAGCAGGAGAATTGCAAATTGAAGTGCAGCCTATACAATTTAGCAACTTAGTGAGACCCTGTCTCAAAGCAAAAACTAAAAAAAGGGCTGGAGATATAGCTCATTTCAAAGGCCCTGGCTTTAATCCCCAGTACCACACTCACAATAAATGTTTCTGACAATTACTTTTATTAAGACTCACCATTGTCATGGCAACTTGGTCATATATTCTTTTCCAGTGACCTTAAATATTTTTTCTTTTCTTTTAAACCAAAATACAATTCAACTTTAAAGAAAATGTTGTAACAATAATAAATCACCCATGTCTTTCTCTAACGCAACCTCCATTGTCATTGTTCTTATTCTTAATCCTTTTAATCAATGACAGATTCTCTCTTGTCTTATAGAAAAGACATCCTCAGTGAGAAAATGAAAATTGAAAAGGAAGAATTCTTCCATTATCTACTTAAAGTGATACAATCAACATTAAATATCACACAAAGGATTTTTTCGTATATAAACCTAGAACCATTTTTCCCTGCAGTGGAATCCAGCCCTAAGGCTTAGGACAAGTTCCTTTGAAATTTAGCAAATTAAAGTAACCAACATATGCATCTAGTTAAAGCAAGGAGCCAGAGAATGTGGCTGGCAAGGGCATGGAAAGAGCGGTACGTGCCTGCACAGACGAGCTTGCCTTTCTGGATTGGTGCTCTCTACCGTAATCTGAGCCCAGTTAACTTCCCAAACTATTCTTCTACCATTTTGCCAGGCAAGCCTTGGAATTAGACCTAGCCAGGCTTCACAGTCTGCTGTGGTTTGACTCTATCCCCTTGACAACTCAGCTGTTATCAGTGGTAAAAGAGAAGGGTCCTTTAAGAGGTGATCAGACCACTAGTGCTCTTCCTGCTTAGGGGACTGAGTGCCTTAGAAATGACGCTTCCCTTAGCTACTTGCCTTCTGCCCTGGGAAGATGTAGGAGGCAGGTTATCAATGTGCAAATGCTGGTACCTTACATGTCCCAGGTTACAGAACTGTGAGAACTACCTCTCTGTTCTCTATAAATTTCCCAGACTGTGACATTTTGCTACAGTAGCACCGAGGGGTAGAGGCATCATCCTTACACTTGCAACTTACCTGCATCTTCCCCTTTGCTCTGGCCTTCCAGTGTCGCTCTCCTTGCACTTATGAGCTGTGTGGCAATGGCAAAGAGCCTTCTGTCCTTCCCACATCGAGCATGGAATGATAATTCGCACTTTTTTAGCCTGTCTTCTAGATATAAGAGACCGAATGACTTCTTTCTCAACAACAGGACAAAGAAGTTTACTTTTCTTGAACAGACGTTGGTTCTTTTTTAAAAATATATATTCTTTTTCTTTTTAAAATTATTTATTTGTTAGATATAGGATCTCGCTACACAGTTCAGACTCATAGTGACCCTACTATCTCAGCCATCCCAACACCAGGGTTTTGGGACCAGCACGGCATGTGGTACGGGGGATCGAACTCAGGTCCTTTAGCTTGCCAGACAGGGGCTTAGGCTGCCGAGCTATCTCCACAGCCCCCGGAGGTTGCTTCTGAGGATCATTTTTTTTTTCTTTTAAAAGGTAACAGTGCTGATGTCAAATTTTCATTTTTTTTCCTTCCTTGAGTACAGATGTGAGCTCCAGAGGTGCATAGCCTTCTTGTAACATGAAGAACCTTAAAGAGGGCTGGGGAGATAGCTCAGTAGAATAAGCATTTGCTTGGTAAGCACAAGGTCCTGAGTTCAATCCCCAGTACTGAAAAAAAAAAAAAAAGAGAACATTAAAAAAGGGCAAGAAAATGCTCATCTTTCACTGAGCTATAACGTGTATTTCCACCACTGCCTGCTGCCACACTCCTTCTCCAAAATCAGCTATTTGCTTAAGTCACAGTAACCTTGGGTTTTTTTTTGTTTGTTGTATTACTTGTAACCCTAATTCTGTTAACCGATAGAACATCTTTATCAGTTTCCTGAGAGGCAATGAATAGAGTAGATTCAAACTTGTCTAGAGCCAATTTTAGTTTTAAAACCTGGCACTGTCACTTACTAACTATATAACCTTGGACAAGTTATCGAATTTGTATAAAGTACTTTTCCAAAATGTGGGAATAGGGTCGGGGAGATGGCTCAGTAGAATAAGTGCTTCCCTGGCAAGCGCAAGGGTCTGAGTTCAATCTCCGGTTCTGCAAAAAAAAAAAAAAAAAAAAAAAAAATGTGGGAAAAATAGTGGTGTGTGCTTCATATAACTGCTAAGAGAAATAATACACATGAAATATGTACAGCACACACTGGCAGGTGCATGTCGAACAGCCCTGGCGTTCCGGTGCAGGTGCTTCCCTGGTCCTCAGCTTCCAGGGAAGATCAGAGTTTCTGAACTTCTCTTGTTTCCCAGAGTGGGATCCACTGACCCAGGCATTATAGCCATGCCTCTGACTCTACTGCATGGAGAGACTTAGAAGTGTATATGACCTGTGTCCCCTGCCAGTGACTTCTGGGCCTCCAGCCTGCAGCCAGCCACCTTGGCTGTAAGGAGCTTTCACAGTTGTTAGTACGGGCCCCTCAGCTGAGAGAGGGTCTCTTCCTGCTCTACCCATCAGAGTTTCTTTGTTTTTGTTTTTGGCAGGGCTGGGTATCAAACTCCAGACCATGTGCATGCTGGGCAAGTTCTGTGCCAATGAGTTGTATCCTCATCCCCTACCAGTGTCATAAAGGGAAATTTTGCAGCAAATGGAAGAAGAGAGTTATAGATCCATTTTCAGTGCCCTGCCTCCCAGGCCCCGTGACTGGGCAGCTCCGAGGCCTGGCCGTTACCATGGTAGTCAGCCCTGGGACCCCACACATCAGCCTCTTGGTTTCCATCACATTTCAAGGATGGGAAAAATAAATTTTTCAAAGAGTTTCTTTACCCTTTGGGAACTAGGGATTATGCTGAAACTTTATTATTACTTTAAATAAATAAATTACTCCCTTGAGGTCAGATGAAAACACACTTTTATTAAATTTTTAAAGGAGGATCAGAATTAGAGAGAGCAAAATTAAAGGTGCCCAAGCAGATTGAAGTGGCTCCTTAGAAACTGACAGAATAGCAATTTGTATTTATATTATGTTTCTCATCAAAGGACCATTTCACAAAGGCCTAATTTTCCCAGGGCTGCCCCACAGTGCTCAATACGGGGGATGCTAAAGACTTGCCAGACTGGGTTACCAGACCTGGGGCTCTGTCCAAGGTGTTTGACCTCTGGTCCTGGCCTGCAGGGTTAGCTGAGTCTCAGACCCTGCAGTAAAGCTGAGAGGGGGTTTCTGTGACTCCACAGGTCAACGAGAAGGAGAGTAATTGTCTTCTACATAAGGATTCCTGCTGGAGACTGGTCATGGAAGCACAATCTGGACTGAGGGGATATCTACCTCCTGTCAACACACACACACACACACACACACACACACACACACACACACACACAGAAACTCTTGGAAAGAGAAGCTTATCTGGGATTGAGTTAACTTTTCAACAGTCTGTTAGCAGGAGCCAGAATTTCTGACTATGATTTTCCTTATTTTTCTGACATGGCAGACAGTTGCAGACTACTTTTCCTTTCCTTTTGCCCTAAGAGAGACACAAGACATAGTTGAGCATCTGTCGAAAGATCCTATTTAGTCTTTGTCTCGGTAATGCTTGGTACATTGTAAGAATTAAGTAAGTGTCCAGCAATGAAATGACTGTATATGTGGATTAGTAAAGGAGCAGGTAGATAAATGAAGTAGGTGGTAGGTCCAAGTTTTCAGGTAGAAATGGCCACTCTCTCTGCTCCTGGGGAGCTGGAGAGGATTTCACTCTTCAAACACAGAAGCAATGAAATGATATGAGAACCTCTTGTTGAAAATGTACTCTTTATATGGCATTATGATACAAACTAAAGATATGTTTAAAGTTTGTAAAAAATTATAATCCTCAGCAGAGTCTTTCCAGTGCCCTCACTGTATAGGAGAGCAAGCCAAAGCTCAGAGAGGCTGTGAGTTGAGATTGGCTTGGTATACTCAAGTCAGGAACAGAGCTCTTCCCGGGTATAATCCATTCTTTCCTTCAGGACATCCTGCTTCCTTCCAATCTCAGTCCTGCCTCATCTTTTCGAGGCAAAGTTTATGTCCATACTTGGTCTGTGGAAATTCCATATTTTCCATTCTCTCTCTCTCTCTCTCTCTCTCTCTCTCTCTCTCTCTCTCTCTCTCTCTTTCTGGCAGAACTGGGGATTGAACTCAAGCCCTTGCCCTTGCCCGGGAAGTGCTTATTCTACTGAGCCATCTCCCCAGCCCCTCCAGGCCTTCTCTTATTTAGCAAAAATTCTGCATTTTATTTACAGCCCAACCACATCATCATTCTCTCAGGCTTTCACAGAGAGCAAATTGGTCAAGCAATGGCCGTGACTCATCCACATGGCTGACACTGACAAAGGATCTACAAACTGTGGTAAAGGGTTTCAGGATAAATCCTGAGGGGATTTGACTGATGTAATCAGATACAAAAGTTACATTTCTTGTTATATAGGTCTTGCTTTATCTTGGTCTTAGCCATCCGGGAGAAAAGTGTAAAAATGAAATATAAAAAGTAAAGCCATATTAATATGCTGAGCTATAAAAGGCTCAAGTCAACAACTTCTAACTTTGCCAGTCTTATGAATAGCCCACTACTATTATGTATTACTGGACTATATCAGAATATTTTGCTGAATTCACTCACCTACAATATTTAAATGACAATGGAATCCCCTTCTCTGACAGAACTAAACAAAAGAGGGGGATATAAATGAAGGACTATTTTGTATCTGTATATTCAAAATAGGGTAGACATACAGCTACATTCTCTTAATTCAATGAATAGAGAGATTTGTTCTAATAGTGTCTGTGGACAGGATATCATGTCTGCATCTTGTACAATGAATAACCACTAAGACAACAATATGCTATGTATTAATTATTGACATTGTGCTAGTAATCGGTTGTGAAACTGTCTCATTGCTATTGGTTTCTCAATAAAACTATTAAAAAAACAAAACAAACAAAAAACCAAAGCAAGTCTTCCAGTTTTCAGACTATCTCCCACTATTGCCACCAAAATTTTATTTTATCAAGAAGGGATGGAGAGGAGTTCTGACTTCAATTAATAGCAGTTTGGGTAGTCTGTGCAATGACAGGTGATGTCCGTGATGCATGGGTGGGCTGTTTTCCTTCCCGAGCCTCAGTATTGCCTCATATACAGTGTCTTAGTTACTTTTCTTTCATTTCTGAGGCAAAATACCTGATGCCCAAAATTAAGGAAAGAAAGGCTTCTTTGACCTGCAGTTTGTGGAAGTTTCAGTTCATAGTTAGCTAGCTCCAAGGCGGAGTAGTGCGACAGAAGGACAGCTGTTAATGGTGGCAGGAGACAGTGAAAACAAGATCAAAAAGGGAGGAGCAAGCTTCCTTTCCATCTCTTGTATTGTTTGCACACTACCCACCCTAGGAAAGGTGTAGCACCCATACCACTAATCCTAGCAATAGACAGTGAACCAATCACAGACTCAAAATTTAGCCCCTTCTAAAATGCTTGCACCTATGACCCATTGAGGATTTGAGGGAACATCCAGACACAAACCACAACTCACAGTGACTGTGAGCTCCCTGCATGTGGCACCCCATCATCATCCATTATCCCTGCATCCCCTGAGGCAGGTCACTGCATCACTCTAAGCTATAGTGTTTTCATTTAGAGAAGTAAAGGTGACAATATAGACACAAGCTCACAGGGCTATTGGAAGAGTTCAAAGCTTCAGTAGAGAGAGAGGGCCTGGTATGTAATCAAGCTGACCATGGTGATCCAGAGTGAGCGTAATGGTCCAGAAGCCTGTTCTCATATGGGCAGTGTCAGTCTCCATGGGTTAGTGGAGGCCTGAGGCTGAGTGGGCATCCAAGGGTTTTCAGTAGCCCTAGTTGAGTGTCATGGAGGAAAGCAGCAGCTGACAGAAGAGGAAAGCTATCTGGTACCAACTCCTGGAAAGACTGATCCTTCACAAGGTACTTAAGAAGTATTAGACAAAAATGGGGTCCAAATGGCTTACAATATTTAAAAGAGATGATAAAACTCTGCTATATTAGAAGGGCAGTAGGCAATGTTTGTTGGTCTGAGTGTCTCCTTGGATAAACATTGTTCTTTCCCGCCTTTACTTCCTTGCTCATGGCCTTCCAGCTGCTGTCCAACCCCATCTTCCCTGGACCCCCATTTTTGTCTATGTGAGTCGTGACCATCCTTGGCACCCAATGGAAATTTAGTTGCTCTGTGGAATCCTTCTCCCTACTGCACTCTGAATGTCCTTCTTCCTCCTTCCTCTGAGCCCTTACATCAGCACTGTGTATCTCTCACACATCAGTTTCAGTATGGGGTCCACAAACTAATATTCCATTGTTTATGTTAGGCCCTGGTGATTAGTTTGCTCCTCTTCCTCCTCCTTCTTTTTCTTGTACTGGGAGTCGAACTCTGAGCCTTGTGCTTGCCAAGTAGGTGCTGTGCCACTGAGCTATATCCCTGGCCCAATTTATAGTTCTTGTAAACAGGGCCTATACCAAGCAAGGGTTTATATTCCAACATCAAGTCAGTGTTGAGGCCAGATGAAGTTGATGACCACTTTTTAAGCTATGTACTTATTGAGCAGAGAGAGAAGCACCAACCAACTGACCTGGCAGAGTCCTAAAGTTTTAGCCAGTTCAAATCCTTTCATCAGAAATAAATAAGTAGAGGCCGGGAAGATAGCTCAGTTGCATAAGTGCCTACCTGGCAAGCACAAGGTCCTGAGTTCGAACCCCAGTATCCTCCCCACCAAAAAAACAAATAAATAAGTAAATGGAGAATCCAAAGGGTATTTCTATCTCAGAATCATGGTTGTTGTCATAGAGCAGCCACCAACTGTAGCTGTACTTGGGCTGTGAAAGTGCCCTAAAATTTCTAAGAGACTCAAAGCCACATTATGCTTTCTATACTTTCTATCTCTTTTTTCTTCCCTCCTTTTTCTTAATGGAAATTCCAAGCTTAGCTGTTTAATTGGAAAAACAACCAGAAATGTATGCTCACTTTTGATCTCTTGTGGGTCTTCTAAACTTGCTCTATTTTGCCCCTTTACCTTCTACTCCATGGTGCTGAAAATCCTTCAGTTCCCCAAGGCTCCCATGGAAGCCTTTGCATACATTTCCCACTTGTCACTTCACCCTTGCCAGGCTTTGCCTTCTTAGTACTTGTCTTTAGGATGATCACCTATGTAAAGTCCACCACCACAGCTTCTGCTGAGTATTTTTATCAAGTACTAGGATTCCTTTCATTTGTCCTGCTGAGAGTCCAATTAGATTGCTATTTAGAGCCCTTATTTTATTGCATTAGAACTCCCCAGTGTCACACTGAGTATCTGTTCGAGTTACACTTCCCCTGGAAGTGTTCTTGTTTGGGAGAAACCCTCTTCTTTCCATCACACTCATTTTTTAAGTATGCTTCAAAGAAGGGCTTCCATCTTGCTAACAGTCTGTGTCTCTCTTTGGCTAGAGTAACAAATGTGGCAGTGACCGCTATTAGAATCTACACCAATCAGTGCCTCACTCCCACACTACACTGATTGGTCTATGGGAGTTTACTTATGAAACATGTGCCAATCAGAAGATTGCCCATGGAATTTTTAAACTCAAGCATAGAGTTAAGTATTCCTTTTGATCTTCAATGAGGCACTAAAGATGTACAGGCTGACATGCTGAAAAGCCATGATTCTCTCCCACTAGAGTAACTATGCTGGAACAACAAAGCAGACTGAGAGAGAAGAGCCAACACAATATTTGAAGAAAGAGATTCAACCATGTTTAATTCTTTAGTTTCTCAGTGTAGCTACACCCCTGCCAGGTAAGTGATTTGATCAGATTATGCTGATGTAAGATGAATTTTCCTCTGCCGAAGTTCTATGTTGAACTCTTAATCACCATTTCCTCAGAATGTGACTATGGTTAGATGTAGACATTTAAGAAGAAATTAATTTAAAATGAGGGAATTGGGGTGGGTTTGTATTCAATATGCTTCATTGTCTTATAATAAGATGGAAAAAGTGGACCTAAAAAGTGACAGCAGAGGCGCACATTCACAGCAAGCAGGCGGTCTCAAGCCATGAAGAGAAAGTGATCATTTGTAAGGCAAAGAAAGAGGCTTCTAAAGAAATCAACCCTGCCCATTCTGCCAACTCCAAATTGGGGATTCATGGGAAAATAAAACCTGTGGAACTCTGAGGAAAGTCTTGGCAACTGAATACAGACCTTTACCTTCATTCTCTCCCTGCCCTTTCCTTGTTCAATTAGCTCAAGATCAATCTTTAGGTCTTGCAATGAAAAGTGGCAAGTACAGGCTGTCAAAATATCTTGAACAGATGTAATGGTGACTGTATTCCAGATGGTTTCAGGTCCTGTCCTGAGGCCCGAGGCCTGAGACATTAGGGTGATGAATATGTAAATTCATGGATTCATTTTGGACTCAGGTCAAGCAAAAAAAATCACACAGCTAATACTGCCTCAGTTTGACGAATTAGTGGCTGCCTGAAACATTTTGTTTGTTAAACAATTTTTTTCCCTTAATAGAATCCAGAAAGCTAGGACTGAAAACTACAAAACTAAATTTTAGTGAGTAATAATGATCTGAACAACTTTGATTGCAAAAAAGCCTGACATTCTTTCTGCCTGGCTCCAAAACATCTAGAACTTTCTTTCTAGTTGGCCTTAGACAAGCTCTTCAGTAGGAAAATGCAGTGTAGTTGGTCAATTGTTTGAATCTAGGTGATTTGTATTAATTTTTAAAATTATTTATTTATATATTTGGTACAAGGTCTCACTTCACAGTTCAGATTCATAGTGATTCTCCTATCTCATCCTCCCTAACACTGGGATTATAGGCATGTGACATCACACCCAGTTTTGGTGGTCAGCATGGCTTTTGGGGCTGGCATGGAACATGGTACCAGGGATTGAACCTGGGGCCTTGTGCTTGCTAGGCAGGTACTTAGACAGATGAGCTATCATTCTAGCCCCAGGTGACTTATTTTAAATAGAACTGGATCACACTTTCTTTTTTAAGCCCACTTTTCCACTTCAAAATCAGTTATTTGATTAGGAATAGGCATTCCCAAGTCCATTCTGAAAAATTTAACCTGGTAAAGATTAATATAATTTTTTTTTCATTTAATGATATTTTTAATTTTTTATTAATTTTATTGAGGAACAAATAGCAATGAGACAGTTTCAAAACAGATTTAGGACAGTTTTGATAATTAATATAGTGCATATTGTTGTCTTCATAGTGGTTATTCATCGTACAAGTCCCAGACATGATATTCTATCTGAACACTATTAGTACAAATCTTTCTTTTCATTGAATTAAGAGAAAGCAACTGTATATCTATCCTAACTATTTTGTAAATACAGATACAAAGTGGTCCTTCATTTGTATCCCCTTTTTTGTTTAATGGTGTTTTCTGAGTTCTACATTAGATCCTGATTCATTCACCAAGTAGTAGCTACTATGTTCCTATTGGTCATCGAGAGACAAAGTAGCCTGAGCACATCCTACAGAAAGCATATCACTGAACTACGATGTGGTACTCTATTCAAAGTGCCTCTATACAAGAGTCAGCCTTGGAGGCCACCTCTCCACTTTATCTCTCCCTTTGGAGTGGGGATTGAACCCAGGTCCTTCACAGTGAATACATCCTCAGGTCTTTGTATTTTGGAGACCAGCTATCATTACATTGTCCATGTGGAACTGGAAATTGCAATCTCTCTTTCTCAGTACCCCAGAGTGCACCATTGTGCAGAATCTGGAGAATACTTCTTAAAATTGAATGCCTGCATTATCTATTACCATTTGATTTTGTTGCTTGGTTGGTTTTTGTCCTCTGCAATCTTTATTTACTATTTCCCACTCATTCTATTCCACTAAAAGGATTTTCTTACTCCTAAAATATAGTTTCTGAGTATATTTTCCTTCCTTCTTGTTTTTCAACATCACCACTGCTTGTTTGAAACTTTACTCTGAAAAGTTCAGAAAATAGGTTAAAAACAACTGGAAATTTAGTATGTTATTGAAAATATTCACAAACTGACAATTTCTTTCAAATATGGCAATGGGGAGCTGGTTTTTTACTACTTTTTGCTCTTTTAGAAAGGGACCTACCTACGTGAGTTTCACTCAGGCCTCTATCTTACCTATGAATTTGATAACTCCTTCCCAGTTTTATCTCTTCGTCTTCACTGGATTCTCTGAGTCTTCCTTCCCTGTGAACTTCCATCTAACAAAGGCTTTAACTATCCACACATTTTTTTTTTGCTTCATGAAGCAAAAGATTATGATGTATACTTTATTTCAATAAGATTATTTAAATACCATTACTATGTCTGCTGCAAAAAGACAGATAAAAATACGGAAATTATTTACAACATCAATTTCTCAATTTTCTTTATGTACAGACAAGGTATACTCTAAAGCTCAGCGAAAGGAATTTCAAAGCAAATAGCAAACAAATTCCCTGAGTGAGAATATAAGTGCCTTTGTCCAAACAATGGGAAAATTGAGACAAATTTATTTATCTGTGGATCACAACCCACTCAGTTCAGGGTTGAGAAACCCACTCTTTCACTTTTGCAGCTGCTCTTTCCTTTTTGTCTTCTTAACATTTTACCTTGGTTTAATTCAGAATATTTCAAAGCATTACTGAAATAACAACTAAAACAACTGATTTTGAGTTCAAATGTGCTTGGAAATCACTGAGGAAAATAAGCCACCCCCCCTTTTTTTCTTTAATCAGAGTGTTTTCTCAAGACTTGTAAATGCTTATGTATAAGAAAACCTATGAAGGAAGCAACACCCATGAGTTTACCTGGCATTTCCTGCCACTTCTTTTTTTCTTCTTGTATTTTTATGCATTTGGTACAGGGTCTCACTATGCAGCTTGAATTTGAAGTGATCCTTCTGTTATCAGACTCCCCAGCTCTGGGATTAGAGGCATGTGCCACCACGCCCAGTCTTAATAGCATGGCTCAGCTCATCCTGGCGCATGGCTGTCACACCAGGTGGTGCTGGGTATCGAAATCTTGCCTATGCAGGCACTTCCTCCTCTGAGCTATCTCGCCAGCCCTTTTCATGCCACTCATGTGTGTGTGTGTGTGTGTGTGTGTGTGTGTGTGTGTGTGTGTGTGTCTTTTAGGATTAGTGGCTAGAGAACACTGGCTTGATAGCAGAAGCCACTTCAAAAACTTAAAGAAGAAAATGTAAAGATGCAAAAAGTTTTGTTCTTTTTTTAAAACATACAAGTTATTACTTTACTTACCATCAGAACTAATAACTTCCTGGGAAGAAATACAATTTCTAGTTGGCAACATATGGCATATTCTTTGTAAAAAGGCTGTGTTCAAGACCTTAAGCCAAGTAGGATGAAAATTGAGGATTGCATCCATAACGACAAAAATAAAAACAAAGAAAGAAAAGGTTCTGAAAGCCAGGCTTATCAAAATAGAAAGTCTTTTCTAAATTCTAAAAGGTCTCCTTTCTAGATCCAAAGCCAATCTTGGCAAATTTAATGACAGAATTTTACCCAAACTCATAGTAACAAAAATACACAAAAGTAGGGATGTTTCTATCAGATAAATAGTGGAGAAAAAATTCCCAGGAATGAGAATAGGGCAGATTCCCCATGTAGGAGGCAGATGCCCCAGGTCAGAATCTAATCTCATTCTCAGAGAACCAAAGGCCCTGACCTTTGGGTGTTTGGCTGAAGATGGGAAGTGGGTTGACTGAAACATCATACCATACAGAACAGGTCTTCTGGAACAACCATGATATTGATCTCTGCCCAAGATATCTAGAAGATGTAGGGACCCTTTGACTCTCCATCTACTTTGACTGGAATTTGGGGGAGACAGGGATGCTAAGACCAAGCAACACCAGTTTAGATGAGGTAAATAGCAATGGAAGGACCCTATAAGCATGTTTATAGTTTAATAACTATGGGTTTTCATTGTAACTAGCAACCCATGATCATAGAATACCCGCTGAGAAAAATCACACTGGACATTCACCAGCACAGTGTGTCTAGGAGTCCGCAAAGACCAAATCTCTGGTGTTTAGCAGTGAGGAGCACACACATTGTTTCCTAGCCCCTGTAGGACATCTCAGAATTCCCTACGGTCTTCTAGTCGTCTTGGAATGAGGTATGGAGATTCTTCTTTGAAAAGAAAGATAACCTCAACTGAACATTTAGACTTCAAATTCATCAAACATTTACCCAGATTAGGTTTAATTAAATATAAAGCCTAGTCTAAAATGAAAGATTGAATTATGAGGAGGACAATAAAAATATCTTTTTTGAACCATTTTAACTTAGAATACATGAATGCTCACATGTCACATGTCTAATAACAAGCTGACTGGAGTACCCTAGAGATTCATGATATGCTTTATACTATTTTTAATATCTGTCCCTTTAATATATGCTATATAAAAATAAAAAAGGAGAAAACATGGATTTTGTTTCTTCCCTTCCACTCATTCCACCAAAGCCAAAATAAATTTTAAGACAGTTTTATAAAAGGATATCACAGGAAATTATAGAGAGAATCCTGGGAAAATCGGTCCTGAAGTCACAGGACTTAGTTTTAGAACAGTAGTAGTTATGGCCACAGTTTTCACATGAAGCATTCTGTTAATAAGCTGAGGCAAATATCTATCTGGACTAGTGAATTCCAGTGAAAGTAATAAGTGAAGTTTTCAATCTTCAAAAATGTTTGAACACCACTCCTTTTTAAAGGAGGAAGCCCAGAAAGTCTCATAACTGGATATTTCCCCTGGGGAACTAATATTCTCTCCCAGGTCAAACTTGAGCTCTCTTTACCATTCTGTGAGGCAATACTCACAAGAAAATGATTCCTCCTATTTTTTTTCCTTCCTGCTCTTTTACATTAACATTCACTTTGTTTTAAGAAATCACTGAATGTCTATTTTCTAATTAGCACTTTCAAGAGGAGACAAACTGAAGACACAGCAATAGACAATTTTAAAAGTTGACAACCAGGCCTTGGATGTTGAAATGACAAAGTTGACTCACTGGTGGCTCTTGCTCCATGTGTAAGATGAGGTGGATAAGACGTTTCATCACAGAACTAACTCTGCAAGCAGCACCATGCAAAGCAGGTGAATATTGATTCTTAGTCTTAAGCTCATACATAATTAATAATTCTACTTAAAGCTACAGGCATTAGTATTTTTTTCCTGATTCAATGGTGTTAAAAAAACTCATTATGTTTAATATTCCATAAAGCGTGACTTCCCATCTCCTAAGAAGTCATTCACATTTCTTCTTTCCCTAAGCCTTCTTTGACCATCCATCCCTCAACAGTTACACCTTTCTCTGAAATTCAAGAGCATTTATTGCTTATAGCACTCACTGGGCTTATGAAGCTATATATCTTTTTTTTTTCTTTAATCAACATAGTTCAATAGATAATAAAACCCTCCCAGGTAGGAACTACTTTAGGTTCCTCTTATTATGCCCAGGTTTCTTTTTTTTTTTTTTTTTGCTAGATCCTGATCTGCACCTCATAAATGTTCAATAAATGTTTATTGTTAATGATGATATGCTTTGGACACATCTGAAACAATCTGGATAAACACAATACAGGAAAAGTGCAAATCATCATCTAACAAACATGTAAGCCAAGAAATCAATATGAGAGCTGTCTGAGCACCAAGTGAAAGACAGAGTAATACCCTCCTCCCTGCTCCAATATGCAACATGGTGATGGATGATGCTACATAAAATTATCGATAAAGACCCAATGTAGTCACAATGATTTCTGAGCAGGAGCAAGAAATATTAGATACAGAATGTAACATTACAACAAAGGCAATAGAACAAAAAGACCGAACTTCGCAAAACAGATACATTCAGTTGATGAAGAACCTCTTTGCAAAGACGTAGTTCCAAGCATAATGAAAGTGTGATGCTTTCACATCCTCTCATCTACCTATCCAACATAAAGACTGATGTTTGCTACTCCCCTCAGGATATGAGGTATGTAGACCTTGCCACTTCAACAAAGGAACAAGAAGGCAAACTCTGCTATTTAACCTTTGCCAAAACAAACTTAAACCTTTCACATGAGTTAAATTCTCACAATATGAGTGAGGCTGAGTAAATTCATGCAATTTTTATCTATATGCATAAGAAAAGGTAGAACACTTGACTTCTGGTCTGAAATTCTGTCTTCATCTGTAAGATTTGGCTTCAATTAGCAGAAGAAAGTCTGTGCCAAAGCTATCCCAGCAATAATCTCCATTTTGTCTCTTTCTCTCATTTACCTTTCTTTACCATCCCTTTTCTTTAATCCAGGAAGGGGCTAATAGAAAGCTATATGAATTTGGCGAAAGTATAGGAAATATGCTAAGTGCTAGTATCAAAATCACTAATATGAAGCAGAAATGAGACCAATACAAATGTCTCCAGGTCCTGACAGACATTTGGGTTGGGGGTGAGAGAATGAGGATCAGTGGTCGATGCTTGCTCCCCAAGTTGTATTTAGCTTGCTATTACATGAGCAGCCCTGGGAGAATAATTGTTTCAACTCTTCACTTCATTGGAATCCATTTGACTGATTTTCCATATAATTTATTAGCCCCTTGGTTTAATTAACCAATCTACAAGACATGAATTAGTACACTTACTCCTCATGTCATCTATATCCATGCCTTTCAATTACTTTCAAAATTTTGAATTGGATAATGAACTTGCACAATTAATAGATTATACAGGTACAACTCTAATGGACAGATTTTTCTCCAATCTTAGTAATCTTTTCAGTGTATAAAATCCAGCGTCTAAAGAAATTGGAGATTGTAATCCATAGGTTGATAGATAGCAGAAATTATTTCTAAAACCAAACTATAGCCAAAGGAATACAAACACCATTACTTCTCTTTGAAAAGATGGCCTATGGCATCTTTCTGTGGACTACAATTCTCATTAAAACCAAGAGGTTTTGTTCCAGGAAAAAAAAAATCATGTATTCCAAAATTTAATGAATGCAAGAAGCCATTGTTATAAGATACAGATTTCTTTCTAGGTTCTGAAAATATAGTTTGAAATGACTGGCATACTCACGGTCTTCAGGTCCTGTTGGTGTGGTGAGCTGAAGTGCTGTAAGCCTTTTCCTTGTCTGTCGATAGAAGTGGGAACTTCTCAATGAGATGTAATCACATCCAGAAATATCCAAGAAAAGCAGTAGAAAGGGTCTAAATCAAAATACAGAAAAGCTTACTGACCACGGCTACGCCTTAGGATGATGGCGGCAACACCCACATGGTATGTTGGAGCAATGGTCAGAGCTAGCAAGGGACATTATAGGGTGAAAGGTGGGTTTGTCCATGAGATGGCATTAGGCCTCATCTGTGGGTGCTTTTATCAGGGCAGAGAAGAAGCAATTAGCTCTCACACTTTTGTAGTCAAGTCCTGTATGAAATATTATATGGATTAAAGTGTATAGGTAGTTATGTCATACTTCTTTAGGTCTGATGCTATTTTGGATGTTCTGCCTGAGGTGACATATACATGTGTTGTTCTCATGAATATAATTGTATATCTGGATATGCCTATATACAAATATCCCCATATACATGTATGAGTCAAAAGAGGAATAGACATAGATTGGGGCCATTTTTATGACAAGTGGACATTATGTTGGAAGAAGTAGATTAGATTCTGTTGAGTGTGTATTGTGTGCTAGTGATTTTTGTGCATTTTTTCCCTTAACCTTCATAGTAGCTATAGAAAGCAGTAATTTTGCTCAACATCTACCAAAGGGGAAACTTGTTGGATTTCATACAATTTAAGGAACTTGCCCAAGGTCATAAAACTGGGTAGATATGGGGCCTGAGTTAAAATCCAGTCCTGTTGAACTTCATAACTGTAATATAATCTTCAGACCATAATATAGTCATGCCTCACATCCTATACACTTGGTGTGGTTTCTTGTAATGTGCAAATAAACTCCAGGGAATATGGTTTGTGGTATGTTTGTGCAAACAATACTGACATATGCATTACACAAAATGGAAATAACATATATGCAAAAGTTTGATCTAGGGTGGATGACAAATATATATAAAAATTAAACAAAGCATTCTACTTTCTCCCTTTTTACCTCAAGACAATCACTGAAGAACACCATCATAGAAAAATACACAAGAATGAATTCCAATATGTAATTCAATAAACATAAGAGTCATTTAAAAGAATATTAAGCTCATTTTAAAGTTGACATATCAAATCCACATGTACACATAATTAAAGCCATTCGTTATTTGCCTCAAAATGCCTTAGCATTAAGGTAACAACATGAATTCCATTTATATTTCCTCTTTATACTGTAGGAAAAGTCATTTCAATTGAGATGGTTTATGCTCATGTGCTTTCTTAACTGTAGACCATTGTCAATGAAGACTTGGTTGTCTTTGAGTGGCAATCTTTTGATTGTTTTCTTGTCTTGAAAGCATTGTTTCATAAACTGTGTTTTTGTGACAGAGAAGAGAACAAAGAATATATTGAACAAGTAGTACAATGTCTGAAAAATAAATGCTGAATGGAAGTAACCAACAGTATTTATGATGAACATCAGGAAGAATAAAAAGGATCAGAGTACGGAGAAAGAGTTGAGAGGGAGAGTGATACAAGAAAATAAGAGAAGGAGAGGTAGATGGGATTCTAGGGAGACATATAGGATCAAAGTGACAATTTGTAGTCCTATTCTTAAATGTCAAAGATAAGCTACAAAAAGTTTGAAATGATATGGAACTGAAAGTATATACAGGCACCTTGCAAATCATCCTATTCTTCATCATAATCATTGTGCAGTTTTCTGTTTTTGTTGGAGGTTGATTAGCATTGCTGTAAGCCAAAGAAGCATGTGCTGCGAAATGAACCCATGGCAGAGATTGTGGGATCAAAAGTGAAGCAAAAAGGTAAGCAAAACTCCATCAAACTGTACTTTGGGCCCTGGCAAATATGTAAGTTGTGCTGTTCACAAATCATCTTTTTGCCACAAGGTAGAGGTGAACTCTGGCACTTCAATGCCAGATGGAAACTTCCCCTTGAAAAATCAAAGCAAGATTGAGGTATTTTCTTGAATGTTTCAAATCTCCAACAAACACTATAGGAAAGGACAAGTCAGGACCTAGGCAGTGGGAGGAAAATGAAATATTATCTGTTGTCTTTAAAAGTAAATTTTCACTTAGCAAATTTCTCAAGTGTTTTTTGTCATATTAGGCCCCAGTTTTTGTTTCTTTCATTTATGCTGAAGAATACTGGAAATTTAATTAGTAAAACTTAGCAATCATAAAAGGGCTACCATTTATTGAAGACTTACTATATGCACAGCACTAATTTCCATGTTTTATATCATTTTATGTGGAGTATAAGTCTATAAATTAGGTACCGTGTTAGAGATGAGAAATGTTAGGTTAAGACAACTTAAATAACCTGGTAAAAATCACACAAATAGTAGGTTACAGAGCTAAAACCCAAATTCAGGTGCTAGTTGAAGCCAGAGCTCTTTCTGAGTTCTAGCCTTTCATGCCTAGCTGACACTTATATTAGTGCCAAGCAATCAGGAGGCAGGGGATAATGCTCACCCTTGCTTGCTTCCAGGGGGTATTGACCTTGGAGTGTCACCTCTTTCAGCAAATTCTATCTTAATGTGTTTACAGTTTGAGAGAGTATCACATTTCTGTTTTGGAGAGCCTGGGTCTTATTGTAAAAGTCTAGTATTATTCCCTGAGCTCAAGAAACCACGAATGGAGAGGTCAATAGTTGGAAGTTGCTTCCCACAATATTTGAAGAGGTCTGAAGGGAGACATCTGACTTTCTTTTTCTATCGCATTTTGGTACATTCATACTCACATAATCACATAAAAATATTAAGATGATAGATAGATAGATTGATTGATAGATTGATAGATAGCATGAACTGGGGGGAGAGTTCTGAAGGTGGCCTTGTTTTCAGCAAATAGTCTCCTGAGCTATTAGAGTACTGTAGCAAATTGTAACAATTCTATAGTATCTACCATTTAATCATTGCCTCACTAAAGATCATACAAATCAAGGAAAACTGGTGTTTGAATAAATTTTGTTCTTTTTATTTTTTCAGTCTCTTTGTCTTCTTATCCTAGAATGGCAAGATGAATGGCAAAACAGAGGCCCATAGATGCCTAAGGTTTACATTAGGTTGCAATTCACTAGAATATAGCATGCTTATTTTCTGGTCCAAAGTAACCACTGATTCAAGGCATTTCCACAGATTCTGAACAATGCCTTACTGGAAGTAAAAAGTGTTTGGTGGTCTGCGTTAGTTAAAATACTTAGAAAATGCAACATTTTCTCTCATTTTCCATTTTACAGAAATGTAAAATGTGTACTTTTGCATATTAACAACTCTCATAAATCCTGCTATAAATTTTTAAATTGAGTTCACTCACAATTTTCATTGTTTATTATTTTTGCATCCTTTAAACACCTATTACTATCAAGAAGTACTAGCATTCCTCAAAATTAATTTTGAATAACGTAAAAAAAAACCACAAAGAAAGATTCAGAGCCAATTCTTAGGATTTTACACACTACAAATAATGGTGCAAATTATAATGATAATTATTTCTTTTCACTGATATTTTATTTCAATATTCATACTATGTAATTTGAGAATGCTGCCATACCTCTGTATCAGGTTTCTCCAACCCCCAACTTCTGCCATTTGATTAACTCTCTGGATTCCTATACCCTTCCTCTTAGGTCACTCACCTGTAACACCCCTACTGTCCTCAGAAAATCCAAAGTCACGAGTAGGCATTTGATTTCATTTCAGCTCCCAAACCCTTAATCCGCTCTCCTCCAACATGAGTCCTTTACTGAGCTCACCAAGCCTTACTCTGATCCCTGAACAAGACACAGGCCTTCCTGTCACCCTGCCTTTGCCCATTGTCTCTCTTTGCACCTGCACACATGTATTTCTTGAGGAACTGTAGGTTTCTCGGAGAGCAGAGGTTGTTACCTGCATATCAGTGCTTCGCCCATGGCATCTGGCCTGGATTTGTACTCAGATTGCATCAACTGCAGCTGTCCATCCACACACCCTTTACTCCCTAGCTCATATCTCTCAAAACTGGATGTCCACAGAGTCATTTTAGGTGAGCCAAAATTTAGAAACACATGTGACTTATTTTTAAGTTGACGTATTCTGATAAAGGCTTGTTAGTATAGAAGTTAGAAATATATAAAATATTTGCATTTGAGGGGGAAAATCAATTCATATTTTACTGGTATATTTTAAAATTTTCATCACAAGTCTAGACCTTCAAGCCTAAGGTTTTGTGGGTTATAGGAACACCTCTGGGTGACTGTGACCTCGTGCCAGATGCACACTCCATCTTCCAGGCAGTTATATGTCTGCCTAATAGACATAATTGCAGAAATAATTAGTTATGGAGTTAACGAATGAGTTGATGCAGAGGAAGAGAAGGAGGCTGAGAAAAAAGACCATCTATAGTCAGAACATGTGGCTTTGGGTCCCAGTTTTGTAGCTGACATCTGAGTGAACCCGACAAAAGCCATTTAACCCCCTGCAGTTCTTTCCACTGAAACATAGGAAGTATAATATTTATACTCCACGAGTCATCGTGGGAATTAACTGTGGTGATTGTTGTTCACCCATATAAATTCTAAGGGGTTCCGCAATTGGTAGTTATTATTACGGAAACATTCTGAGAATATCCAGTTTTTTAAAAAGTATCATTAGAATTGTTTCTAGTTCCTTCAAAATGATTTGTCATAAAATGTGTGATGATTTTGTTGGTATTGACAGTCAGCAGAGTCTATGTCTAATTAAGAATTCTCTTTTGTTTTTGAAGGTTGATGGCTAAACTGCTGTTAGCAATACAATTAAGTAGTAAGGCTAAAATTACCATTTCAGATGCTGATTCTGGCTTTGAGTTTTCAACTACACACACACACACACACACACACACACACATGCACACACACACTATGGAGTGTTCCTCCTTCTTTCCTCTTCCTTTCCTTTCTCTTCCTTCCTTCCCTTCTCTCTCTTCTTTTCTTCTATTCATTTTTCTTCCTTCCTTCCTTCCTTCCTTCCTTCCTTCCTTCCTTCCTTCCTTCCTTCCTTTGTTCCTTGTTCCTTCCCTCCTTCCTATTTTCCATCTGTCTTCCCTTTCTCTTATCTCCCTTAAGCCTCCATCTTTTCCTTTTTTCTAACAAGAGTCACGAAACATTCACATGGAAAATGCCACATATATCTTTGATTAATGTCATATCATACTTCTTCCCTGCCTAAACCTGTCTGTAACACTTGTGAAGCCCCCTCATTTTCTTTAGAGATAGACACTAATAGATAAACCATGCATAACTGTGTTATTTACCAATTAGGCTTGAAAACAGATTCCAAAGTTAATGTATAATCTTCTATTCAGGCTACTTGGTTACTTCAGAAAGTTTCTAGAACTCTTTGTGGCCTATAGGGATGATATGTTTCTATGATGTGGTGGAAATTATTGGTTCACTGGACCTAAATGCTCTCAGAGTCTACATAAAGGTCCTTATTTCCACAATGCATTGAAAAGACAGCAGCTCTAGTTCCCTGCATACTCACAGCCTGTAGAGTATTGATCTGATAATATATCAACTCAGCATCCTCTGGGTATCCTTAGCTCCCCAAATACACATGTCTCCATCAAGAAACTTAAATCCACATCTACATGACAACCTCTTATGGCCTCTACTGATCAGATTATTCTTGACATTAAAGCATAGTATTTCCTCTTTCCCTGAAACATAAGGTCATGAAAAAAATATTCCCTGAGATAGAATAAGAGCAATGCCATAGATGTCCAATTATAAACAAGAGAAATGCATAAAAATATGATTATAGTTTCCAAAGTGTAATAAAACACAGTAAAATTACTGGCAAATTGTTGTACATTATGGATAACCTGGGGATATTAATGGAAAGACTTTTTTTAAAATAAAGCTTGTGTGGATGAATTTTCAGTACTGATTTCCCTGAGGGGACACTGTTAACAATTCTTTAATCAAATGTACTCATCAAACAAATGAAGGAGGGGAGAGCTCAAGTAAAGGAGATGGCTAGTAAACTGGTCTTCCAGGTTTCCAGAACTGTAGTCTTCTGAAAAGCCTATCTTCCAGTGAGTGACATGCGAGATGGGCTATCTGGAATATTCTGGGAAAAGGCTCAGAACTTGATTGCATTCCCATCTCATCTACTGGGACATTACTTTCTCAATTTCAGCATACAAATCAATTGTTTTATATGACCACTATGTCACTTATGCACATGAAACTACACACTTTCCTCCTGTATTTCCATAGGCTACTTGTCCACAGTGGCCTCTCCAGGTCATCTCTCTCTTTTGCTTAATGCAGAGCTCCAACTAGGATTAATGATGTGATCTACTCTTCCCTACACTCTGTTGGCTTTACAATTTACCCTTTCACTTTCTGCGCACTGGAATGGGAGGTCTGCAACAGATCCTTTTGTTTAAATCACAGCGCTTCACATATGTTAAGTGCTTACTCTGTATTTGTTGAGTAAAAGAATAAATGGATTCAGAACATGTGTAGCCAGGGGTCTGGATTCTCTGAAGCACTCCATCTTCCACAAGATCTTATATTTTTAATATGTGAGAGATTGAAAAGATTTCTAAACTCATAGAATTGGTTCTGAATGGAAGGAATTTTGGCCTCAATGTAAGCAGTGAAGTCTTGAGTGGTGTGTCTTTGAATTGCACCTACTCAATCTAGTTTTCCAGCAAGGGCTCATGCGCATCACAACAGCAGTGACCTTTTCCCTACTACTGCGTTTAACCCCCAATGGTCCTCATTATATTGCTCTGTTCAACAAATGTGAATGTCCAGCTCTTTCTGCTCCCTGTATCCCCAGATAATTTTGAGTTGACTCTAATAAAATGTTTTGCAACTTACAGCATGAAGTCGTTAAAGATTCTCTGTCAGGTAATTGATAAAAGAACAGTCCAGCCTGTCCTTTGCATTCACTAGCTCAAAGTTCATGTAACCTGTACTTGTACAAATCATACCTAAACCACCTTTGGCTTGTTCCTGTGCAAGTCTCATCCATCAGCTGATGAATGGTGATGCTGATCTCTGGCCCTTTATATTGCCTGACAGCTGGTGCTGCTAGAGGGGAGTCCAGGCCCCCACTGCCTCTAGGATGCTGGGATGCAAGAGGAAAAGTGCTTGACACAGAATAATGTTCTGTCCCATACTTACTAAAAGCTTCCAGTACTGACTTAGTTTTACACGATGCTCAAGATCACAGTTGTACCTCTATGGATGCATCTCCTACCTAAATCTTTTGACCAAAGCCAAGGAACCTGTAACCCAAAGCAGTTCTGTTCTGACTTAGCTATACCCCCACCCAATGTCTTCTAACTTTTTTCTCTTGCCTTTTCATGCAAAATTAATATGAAGTATAAAACACAAGGGAATTTCTGGGAAGCCACTGGGTAGATAGTTTCCCTGAAAATATTGTTTGAACTTTAAGCTGAGGTTTAAGAATTTGAAGCTGCTTTCAATTCATGAAAATGGATTGGTTGAATCTGGCTCACTAATATAACATAGTGGCTTATATTCTAAGTGACATCTCCCTTGGTGTCAGCCAGCTAACTTGAACACAAGGTAGCAATATTCTATTAGAAGTGGCATGGAGCAGTCAGCTTATCACCTATAATAAATTTACAATATCTACCTTATTTGTGAGGATGTTCTTTATAAGACAAACTAAAAATACATGTTCGTGTTCCTTGCCTGTGAACCTACAGTTATACAGAATATAAAGACACCATCATACAATGTTCTCAGAGGGCCCCAGATCCCAGACTCTTTCAGAACAGTCAGAAGTTTCCATAGTCCACAGAGAAATGCAATCATCAGCTTTACCACAATATTGTGGCAGACCAGAAGATTTCCATTTACTAGTCATTCAGTAAGGCCAAAGAAGTAGAATAGATTGTGGAACTCCCAGGAGCACAGATAGAGCTCTAAACATCTTACTCTATTGACAGGAGCTTCAAGGAAGTGGCATTCATCTGTCCCAAACAAACTCACTTTAACTTGTGGGGAATTATCTTTAGCTTTTGCATTATCACTCTCTAATGATGTACAAGTAATTAGGTATCAGTTTGCCTAGTGCTTGACTGAGCATTAACATATGCAAGATTTATCACCTATGTTATATTCTATGTGGATTTATGTACCTTCATGATAAGTTATATTCTCAACCTCTACAGAGAAAGGATATGAATTATTAATATTCACTCTAGATCTCTGTAAAACTAAGTCTTATACTATGGTACTAAACATTCAACAAATGCTCTGGCCCACTAGCTGGCTGTAACATCCACATTTTATCATGTTAGACATGCTCATTCTCTCAGGTGAAGTACTTTGGGCAATACTGCATGATTCCTGAAGCTAATACAAGAAGGCCAAGTAATTAGATAATCTCTTCCTACAAGGCCACATTTTATGGTGATCTTTCTAACAGGATAGTCTAAATTAGAGTTGGTTTGGATCATCGAAGAGGCTTTAAGGTACACTAATTGAAAGATACCATTTGTGAAATAACAGCTACATGTTTCCACATCAACGAAAGAAGGATCATTTCCAAAAGGCCTGAATACTATCTATATTATTGAATAATAAGACCTACAGATATTTTAATGTCAAGAAAATTATTACATATTACAAGTGTAACATACATGCAATGCTGCAAGTATTACTCCCACAAATAGGTAGAAAGCAAAAGAATTTCCAAAAGGTACCATGAAGGATCAAAGGTAGAAAGAGCTTTGTCTTACCCTCTCGTTTCTCCTGGGCTTCCAAATGACGGTTTTGAGAAGAGCAGGCACTGTCACCACAGAGACCACACCAAGCGTCAATTTGCAATCTTTTTCAAATGGTCAAGGTGAAGAACACAGCCGACTTGGAGAATGCATGAGTGTCCAGGGATTTGTTATCCTAGCCACTCAGTCTCTCCTCGTTCTTCTCTGGTTCCTCAGCACTGAAATGGGTCCGTCATTCCAGAAGATTTGCTTTTGAAGTGCCAATCTCATTAGCATCAGGTTCTCCTTCACTGGTTCAGTGATATTTGAGGACCAGGTCATTTTTTGATTGGAGAATTTGTTTCTTTTTAAGTTGCCAAACAAGCCATCTCAGGGGCCCAGCCAGAACCACTGGAAGATCATGCTGGCCACTCTTGTTCTGGTTGACTTTCCCTGACCACATTGTTTCCTCCTTTTATTAATCTTTACACATTACTGAGAGGTTAAATTTTTACAAATCTTGTATTCATCTGACATTTTGTCTTCAAGATGGTAGAAGATAAGAAAAGTTTGTACACCTGGCCTTCCCCAGGTGGAAAACTCCATCGGCTGTCTTGGAATGTCAGTCCATGAGCAAACTGCATCTTACAATTCAGGTGGGATGGGTAAGTCCAAAGAAAAGACCAAGGGTAATATTTTCCCAAAGGCTCTCAACTCTTCTGGGTGAGAATAGACTGAGGTTAAGTTGCACAGTGAAGATGTTGCACACTGCAGTTGTTTTCACACCTAAGCAACTTAAAACTTGGGGGACTAAAATTTCAGCCTCTATCACTGTCATTTCACTCTCTCTTTGGTATTATCATCTATTTATAAAAAGCTTTTATTCCTCAACATTGAGTAGAATGACTTGCAAAAATTTGCCTTAAGCATGGAGTAGAAACTAAGGCTCACTTGTGTTCACAAGTTCCTTTGAACATCACATAATTGGTCCCTAGATTTTACTGAAATCTTAGATTTTATTCTGAAAACCTTACATTAGCTATGACTTTATCCTAAGGATCAACTCCCTTTAAGCCTTTATATATATTCGTTGCCTTTGGAAATGGAACTGTTTTTCCAAAGGCTCAGCATGCTCTCCTTTGGGCTTTTCTATATCTATAGCAACCACTCTGTTGGAAAACCTTACAATACAACTAAGCTTTGGAGTCTGGGCACATATAAAAGAACCACTGCAACAATAAACATTTTAAGTTCTTTGTTTAAAACAGAAACAATAACTCATTAATAGCTACTGAGGTATTGTCCTTGGTTCTGATGAAAGATAAAGAGATTCTATTTCTTGAAATTAAGTGTAATTCCAATTCAATTTGCTTTCACATTTAAGAAATTTCCACTTGGTGCTATAATATTAGACATGTATTTATAAGAAATATCTAACTTTAGTTGGAAATACAAGGAAATGTCCTCTGTTATCTTTGATAAATTTCCTAAATTTCTCCAGAAGTTGTATAACTCCATTTTGGGTGTATCACCTTTCAAAACATCTAATGCCTTCATGAGGACTTTCATTACATTCTCAGCATTTCTTTGACTTTTATAGGAGAAAAGCATTAAATATTTTAAGGTGAAGATGAATAAAAAATGTCTACTTATGTTGGATTCAGTGCAGCATTTCCTCTTAGTTAATAATTACCTACTAAAAGAAATCTGGGCTCCTTGAACAAATTACTGATTTTGAGAATGATACAATAAGCAAACATATACAAGGCAAAAGATGCTTGTAGTAATAAAAAATAAGAAATCATTTAAACACAAACACAACACCTATGTCAAAGATATAGGAGGGCAAGAGCTCTCAATGGCCAATGTTGGAACAATTTGAACAACAAAATGGAGTCGTATCATATAATAACTGTCTATGATTTCATAATGATATCAGATAATTATTAAATAAATAAATGTGAAGAATAGAATTTCCAATCAGAGCAACTTCAAAGGTACTCAGTGATTAAAAAGGTGAGATACAACTTCTTAAAATGTGGGCTATTGATGGTGACTTTCTTCCAACCAGTACACAGAGCATGGGCAGAGTAACTTTCCACTGGAGAAACCTAAAGCTTCTACTTCAAAATAAAAAAGAATGTAATCATTGCTAGTCTTGGTACAAAGGTAACAGAATGGTGCTTTCCCTGTGTGGGCTTCCTCCCAGTACCCCAGTTCTCAAGTGTAATCAAGATAAAACCATCAGACCACTCTATAAAATGTCTGACTTACCATTTTCAAAACTGTCACAATTATAAAAAAAAAAACAGTAAGACTAAGAAATTACCAGAGTGAAGAGAAACTTAATGGGAATGGTGACCACAGGTAATGCAATAGCCTGACTGGGACCCTACGGGAGTAAGATGAAACCAAAGGTGATATGAACAGAAGGGTGGTAAAACGATATTAGTTTGTTAATTGACAAATGTACGACCCTGATATAAATATGGGTATAGCAAAAGTGGGTAGAAGATAAATGAGAGTTCCAAGGTCTCAACTTTTACTTAGATATAAAATTGTTATGAAACAGAAAGTTTATCTTTTGAAGATCTATATATTTCAGGTGCCACAGACATGCGTGGGCACATTGGCATCCAAAAAATGTTTGTTAAATTGCGAAAATGAAACTTGTTTCTCAGTCTTCAGAGTCTTCCCTTCTATATCACCTTCCATCCGATAATTCTTCTTTTGTGGTATTCATTTGCCTTTGCGGTGCTGACATTTGAGCCCAGAGCCTCACCCATGTCAGGCAGCTACGCTAACAACAAGGTACAACCCAAATCCCTGGTCTTTTATTTAGTTCCAAAGAAGACTTAGATGGCAGAAATGGTACATAAATAAAGCAGTTTTTCTAGTGGAAAAGTCAGAAGTCATTAATAAAGGTAAATATTGTTATTTATAATCACAACAGAACTTTAAAAAAATTTAATGCCAGTGAGATTCGATATTATTTTACAAGTACTTTCATATTTATTTGCAATAATAATTCTTGTACTAATGTACTCCAAAGACAAGATAGGCACTACTTTCTCTACTTTAAATATTGAAATCTTCACATGAGACAAGTACAATGTATGTCAGGTTGAGAATTGCTTTAAATTTACATACTGGCAGTAGTTAGCTGGGGTTCTGGCTAGCTCTTTCAGTTTTCTGGAATTTAGTTTTCCTATCTGAGACATGGTGAACATCCCCATGGTAGAGAGGTTATGTATAACACTTCTCCAATACTGAATATAGAGAGTATAATAAATTTATTCATATTTTAAAATAAAGAACTACACTATTAAAATATTTAAGGATGGAAATCAAAAAAGAAAATCTACAGAAGTGAGCAAAGGTATAGAAGCCCCGTTGTCACAGGGGGTAAGACTAGCCCTGCATGTGTGGTCACCTCTGGCCTTCAGATGTGGGCTCCTGACATGGCTCAGATTGTGTTTTACCCTTATGTCCCCTCTTGTTTTCCCAAAGAGTGTCACCAAGGTCAAGACTGCTATGAGGCTGATTCTCAGGTCATGGCAGTGAGGCACAAGCACAGAAAATGGGGCTGCAGTTGTGTTTTGAAAGGGGGATGTCAACTGAGCTAATGACTGAGCTCCCTGTGGATCCAGACAATCAAGGTGTGTGGGGTGTGGCACCCACAAAATAGCCTTTCAATGAGGAGGCACAGAGAAACCCCTGTGAGATTAGCAAACCTGAAGAAATGGGAGAATTCTTACTTAAAGAAATGGAAGTAATGGGGAAATAATAGAAAACGTTGGAAAGCAGTTATAAAAGATGAAAGTGAGACTCTCAATAGTAAGTGTAATGAAAGATAGAAATGAGTTAATTTCTCAGAGAGACAAAATGACATAAACACTGAGGAAAAAATTAATAGACACAGTGGCTGAAAAGCACCAACTTGAGTCTAATAATTGCAGTAGAAGAAAAAGAAACTATAAAGAATGGAAAAGATGATCTAAAAGATTTGGGTAATAGCTGTAGTTTTCCAGAATTAATTAAAGGACAGAACTTCTCTAGTCTCTAAGCCTAGAGAACCCCAATATATGCACATAGCCGGGGAAATAAAAATAAGCCCACACAGAGACATCACAAGGGACAAGAGACCATAGACCTGCCAGAGGGGACAAATGACCTTTAAAGAATGGATGGGGAGTTGAGTATTAGTCATTTCTCATTAATAAAAGAATTTGTTCAAGTGCTATAGTAAAATAATATTGAATGTAGACTCATATCTTTAAGAGTAAATGTAAAATGAAAACATTTACAGGCATTTAAGCATAAATTTAATTTTCATGATACTCACTGCAGGAACTATTGAAGGATAGAATTCATCAAAAAGATATATTGAGAAGGAAGGGCTAAGTTTCAAACAAGTTGACAAGCAAAGAAAGTAGATAGTTGAGTGATAAAAAATATACTATTTCTACAGTAAATAAGCAAATATGCTTATTATTTTCTAAAGATATTGAGACTGAAATTCTAGACATTGGTATTATAAAAATTGAAAGGGAGAAAAATCTAATGAGTATTGAGGTATACTAAGGGCTTACCTAGTATATACTTTTTCAAAAATTTAGTAATGGCTTAAATGTAATAAACTTTGAGAACAAACTGAGATAATTTTAAGAGACAAAATCATGTAAGCAAGTTTAAATACTACATGGTTTCTCTTATATGAGAAACTTAAATTATAAGCAAGTAGCAAAATAAAAGCTAGATAATCAGAAGTAGGGAGACAGATCTTTCTCAAATGAGAAGGAGCTCAAGAGATGGAAGGAAACAGAAGGGAGTGATAGGGATGAAAATAGAAGTTAAGATGTACTGGATGTATGTCCCACAGCCTCAGAAGGAATATAAACATCATGTGCTGCAAGTAGGTACTAATAAAATTTTAAAATGTGTAATTTCAAAATGAGATAAGAAGGAAAGGGGCACAAGAAAAATATTCAAGGGGCTGGGGAGATGGCTCAGTGGAATAAGCACTTCCCTGGCAAGCACAAGGGCCTGAGTTCAATCCCCGGTTCTGAAAAAAAAAAAAAATCTAAGAAAAATATTCAATAAAAACTGATGAAGAAAAAAGAAGTAAAGCAAAAGTCTTATTCAGAATGCAAAATAAGGTGGTTGAAATAAATGCAAGCATATATGGAAGGATTAGATTTTAGAATGCTACTTACTATATAGAATTCATGTCTCATTTAAATTTAAAATCTCTAATAACACAATTATAATACAGATAAACCACATATATGATCAATGATGTAGGGCATCTTAAATAGACCAAAACTTCAAAACTTATCAAATTTGCACAGTGGTTGGTTTTATATGTTGGGTTAAGGGGACCAGGAAGACTTAATTTTATAATATATCAATGCTTTGTATACTAAAAATGGGACAACATCAATATAGCAGAATATTCATAATAGTTAATCAGGAGTGGTAAATATCCAGTTGTAAAAATCCAGTTAGAGTTTTATTTATATACTGTTTGTTTTCCTTTCCTTTTTTTTTGTTTTTTTTAACCACCATATTTCAGACAGGTTGTTTATTCTGTGTATAGTAGTGTATATATCCTGATTCACCCCAAAACACCTGAGTAGCTACAAGCAAAAACCGACCAGCACCAACATTTCCTAATTTCAAGTCCACAGTTCGTTCATTACACCAATGTCATATGAGTTCTAATTATAATCAAGTCTAGGTTCTTCCTGGGATCCTTAGAGATGACTTTTAAAAGTTCTTTCAAGCTTTGGGTTTTCATCATTTTTTTCTTTTACTCTCAATGCCTAGATTGGCACCAATTTACCCTGAAGAGGTTCTTGTGAGCTTTAACTGAGAACCACAAAAGATAGCAAGATCTTTAAGTGCGTAGCTCTGAATGATTTCCCCAAGCAGATCACTCTGCAGAATTTCATTTTCAACATGAATGGTCACACTTCAAGCGCTGAATGTGATGCATTGTTCAGAGGGAAATGACGCACTCATTTCTGTAGAGCTGCTCAACAGCCCCAGATCAGCTTAGAAGTGCGTCAGCGTTTTCGCTATAAACCCATCAGCGGGATGTAAGTACCCACAGTCTGCCTTGAAAATCAATTTGCTGAGTCACTGCCGAGACTGGTCAGCATGATCACAGCCATGAGAAATCACAAGCACTAATGTCCACTTCTCCCAGAATGCCTTTCCTGACTGGATTGCTCCTCACCCTGACCTCCTTTTTCATTCTGAATATTTTCCTTCATGGAGCATTTTTTTCCTTCTTGATGAAACTCACTCATTATCAGCTCTTATTGACAGGCTTTTACTTTTTTGAATGGGTCACATTTTCTCTCAACAAGTGCATGAAGTGTCAGGTAGGTGGAATGTCTTTTATCTATCATGCATTCTCTACTGGGTCACATTACTGCTTCACTTCACAGGTTTTTGAGATAGAGTCAGATGAGGAAGGTACTGTGATCAATATTCTAAAATGTGATCATGCATTCAGATGCAATGAAAATTCTTCATGGTGCTGGCCTCACTATCAGATTAGAGACTTCGAGTAGATAACAGGCTGTTTTTTTTTTTTCTTCTTCCTGAAATGTACACATGATAGAGGATAAAATGTATGTGGCATATCAAAGCCATGAATTAATGCCTTCTGACTTTGGAGTACTTCCATCTTTCCATCTGGGTGTCTGAAACCATTCATGAGTGTCCAGGACTACCTCAGACCTTAAGGTCTTCCCTATCAACTTGTTTCTTTCCTACTGACTCTGAACTGCTTATATTCATTACTGCAGCCTTTGTTTGTATGCTGTCTTCTCTGTGAGTTATTTCAAGGGTGCAACACTTGCTGAACACATGGAAGGTTGTCTACAGAGCACCCCCTTATCTCAGATAAGAAGCCTGAGTTGAAAAGATCTCTGACCTCTTCTGATCCCTGGAAAATTAACTCCATGTTGATCAGTTGCTGCCCAGAGCATTCTAATTCAGTGAAAAATATACTGGATATGATTACAAATTTAAGACTCCAATATACAAATTTTTTTCTCATATTACAGATAAGAATTTTCTATGCCCATTCCATTTAGTTTCTGATTTAATCTTTTACAGTGATCTTATAATCTGTAAGAATTTTATTAGCATATTTCCTAAGATTTTTCTTCCATAACTTCTGTACTCAGATGCTCTTTAGAGTTTTTTCTACTCTCCTAGATTGTGACTGAAGACAAAGTTGTAATTCAGTTTGAAACATTAGAACCAATTCCTCCCTCTTGAGTTTCTTGAGAAACCTCTTGAGAGGCCCCGTTTCCTCTCTCTGCTCCTAGATTTAAGTAGGAAGTAGGAAGAAGCTATAGTAGCAATTTCAATAAGGGAATTACAGTAGGAATACCTGAGACATTTGCCTTTATGGAAATGGGCTGCTGGTGAAGACAATGTTTCCTGGCCTGCTGTGCACACCTGAAGCAAAGTAATGAAGATATTCAAAAGGGTTCTTCATAAAGATGTGAGCTGCTGTATCTGCAAGACATAATCCCAGGGACACATAACAAAGGAAGAACACTGCAGAGAAATATCCCTAGTAAATAGATATTCAGAAATTATTAATATAAATTTAGTATAATGAAACTTAAAAATATCTAAAAAGGATAATATTTCATGATCCAGTGGGGTTTAGTCAGACTGCAAGGTTCATTTACTGTTTGAGAATAAACACAATGTACATAGTGAAAGTAAATATGTATGATTTTAGCAAATAAGAAAGAAGATACATGATGATTCATTCCAATAGTCACAGAAAACACATTTGACAGAACCCAGTACTCATTCTTGGTAACTCACCAAGTAAGAATAGAAAGAGACTTTTTCAAACTGATAAAGGAATCCACAAAAGGACTTTTTTTTTTTACTAAAGGAAGAAAAGTGAATTATAGTTATTAAACTTTAGATCTGATAGAGGATTTACATTCAGAGTATATAATAAAGAACTCTTGTATGGAAGAGAAAAGAAGTGACTCAGTACAAATGCAAGCAAAAAATTTCAGTAGACATTTAGAGATTTAATAAAAGAAGATAAAATTTTAAAATAAGTACAGGAAAAGATGTTCACTATTTTTAGTCCCCCAGAAAAGGAAAAATAAAAATATACATTGAGCGTTCATTATTCACCTGTTTTTAAAAATTAATTATTCATTTGTTTTTTATGTTTTTATTCTTTAAAGAGAGTACAAATTAGAATTAAAACAGAAAAAATTACAAATGATACAGAATTTCACTTAGCAGAGTAATATGAATTTCACAGTGTTTGTTGTAATACATAGTATTGTCTTCCACTTACTCATATTAACAGATATATGCATGTAAAATTGGAAAAGAAAAAAAAAGAAATAGATGCATAAGAAACTAAAAAATGTACAAACAGCTGAAAAAAGGAGACAAAACAAAGTAAGCATTATCTGCTTCTCTCCATAGACCAGCAGAAATGCACCGTACAGTTGTCCAAACCATCCTGCTTAATACATAGATAAATCTCTTTCCCTACTTCCTCTCCTGTCTGTCTCCTCAACTCCGTAAGTCTTTCCTTTTGAATAAGATCAGTCCCTTTCCCCAGTGTCTACTGTACCTTCAGGTTTCATTCAAGCCAGCTATTCTCCTCTTGGATATTTTTCCAGAAGAACTGAAAACCTCATACCACAGTGATATATGTGCACCCATGTTTATAGCATCACAATTTGTCATAGCTAAATCTTGGAAACAACCCAGATGCCCATTAACTGCAGACTGGATAGAAAAGATGTGGTATGTTTACACAGAGGACTTTTATTCAGCTATAAAACAGGATAAATTTGTGTCTTTTGTCAGGAAATGGATGCAACTAGATAACATACTCTTAAGTGAAATCAGTCAGACCCACATGTGCAAGTATCATATTGTTTCTTAGTGTGAGACAGATGGAGTCTGAAGGGTACTCATTTGTTTGATACACAGTTCAGGCTCATATTGATCCTCCTGTCTCAGCCTCCTTAGTGTTAGAATTGCAGGCACGCACCACAATGCCTGGTTTTGTGGTCTGCAGGGTGTGCCTAGAGTTCTGGGGCCAGCACTGCATGTAGTACCAGTGACTGAACTCGGGTGCTTGCCCATCTCAGGCAGGCACTTAGACCACTGACTTAGCTCCCCAGCTCCATGAACCTGTTAGAATGGCTAAAATTTAAAAGACTTGCCACATAAAATTTTGACAAGAGAAACTGGGGGACTATGAAATAATATAATCATGTTTCAAAACAATTTGATGTTTTAGAAAGTTATGCAACACTTATTACATGTTCCATCCACTCCAGCCCTAATATTTATTCAACAGAAATAAGTACACATATTTACACAAAGTATCACACATGGAAGTTTATGTGGGCTTTATTTGTAACACCCACAAACTAGAAATAATTCCTGTATCTATCAAGAGGAAACTGGAACCAGCTCAAGGAAGCCCACCTCTCTCTAGCCCTGGCCACTGTCCACCCTTCACACTGAGTCACTTCCAGTATCCTCCCATCTGTACCATGTGCCCAATGCCAACCAGAAACAAGCTCTGTTCTCCCTCCAAACCTGGGATTCTTCCCCTTTGGCACAGCCTGCGCTCTCCCTACACCCAAGCTGAGGCAGAGCCTTCAAAGGAATGTGGCCAACCTGAGTGGAGCTACACTCTGCTGCAGGAGGGCAAGCACCCTGCCACACATGTGTTCTGCCTGTGATGCTGTCCAGATGACCTGTGCCTGGCTCCCTATTTCCCTCAGGACTGAGTATCCCCCATTACAACTCCTTGTACCCCTCTGCATTTGTCCCACTTTGTCCTCCAGGGCTAACTCTATACTCTGTGTTCCAACCAAACTGAAACTCCCCCCACCAAATCTATGGTATTTTATTCTACACCAGCTTCTGCCAATCTGCCACAAGTGTCTTAGTTACTGTTCTCATTGCTGAGGCGAAATACCCAACATGAGCTAAAGGGAGAAAGGTTTATCTAACTCACAGTTGTAGAAACTTCAGTCCCTACAGAGGGGCAAAAGTTCATGGTGGATGGAATACAACAAAAACAACAAGGGACATCAACAGCATCTTTCCTAGCATTACACCATAAATCAATTCCAGGGCTACACATAATAGATCTAGGCACCTATTAAAAACTCTACCTAAGACTGTATGAGGCCTTGAGGGGACATCTAAACACAAGCCATAACATTTTGTCCCAGATTACCAAAGACTCATGTATACTCTCTTATGCAAAAAAGCACCTAATATATCTCTAAGAGTTGCCAAAGTTCTAACAGTTTCAGCATTGATGAAAAGTCCAAGTCCAAATTCTCCTCTGAGGCTTAAAGAAAACTCTTAGATAAAAATCCCTATACAAATGAAAAGAAAGTTAAACACTTTCAACATTCAATGGCACAAGATAGACATTTCTATTTCAAGGTTACAAACAGGGATACAAAACAATGGGACCCAAGCAAGATCAAAATCTAGTGGGGCAAACGTTAAATCCTACACTTTCACATCCAGCATCCCCAGAAATCTGTGGCAAGTTGTGAACTCCAGAGGGCTTGGGTGGCTCCTCCCCTGTAGCACTACTGGTGTTCGTAGCTCCCATGGCTTCTGGCTGGGGCTGGCTCTACTCCCTCCTTATAATTTCCTTATAGTTTTGCATGTTCCTGACTTCCCCAAACTTCTGTAGTCACCACTCTATATTTAACTTCACATTCACAGCTTCACACACTGCCCTCTCAGGAGTACACTGCCTGGCCTCCCAGGCCTCCTTCTAAAATCTATCTGGAAGCCTTCCTGACTCCACAACTCTTGAATTCTGCATGCACCTAAAAACCAGCACCATATGGATGATGCCAAGGTTTGCCACCAGATGGAGCCATATCTTGGCTTCTTTCTCTCTTATTTGCAGGGGTGGACTGCCTATGAACCAAATCCTGAGGCATAACTTCCCTAGGCAATCACAGTCCTGGAATATTGTGCTCTATGACTCTCTTTGTAAACTGAATTTGGAGCCAAGGAGATAGCTCAGTAGAATAAGCACTTTTTGGGCAAGCACAAGGTCCTGAGTTCAATCCCTGGTACCACCAAAAAAGAAAAGAAAAGAAAAGAAAAGAAAAGAAAAGAAAAGAAAAGAAAAGAAAAGAAAAAAAAAGAGGAAACTGGAAAAAAATGATGGTATGTCCATATAATTGAATACTTTAGACTTATAAAAAAGAACATTTTATGTGCACTACAATGTGAAAAAAATCTCAAAGTATGTCAAAATTATGTCATCTGAAAAGGAGCTATAAAAATGCACTATAAAGTGTATATTTCCTTTTTCATTATATAAATTGATATAGAGTGGCAAAACACAACTGAATGAGGACAGAAATGATCAAGGATGAGAGAGACTGCAGTGGAGCACCAGAAAACTTTTTGAAAATACGTGATATGTTTGCTATTTTGATTGTAACTATTATTTTCATGAACATATGCATATTCCAAAAAAGGAGAAAGAAAAAGCAAGGTATTACAACCTAGCACAGATAATGTATCTAAAAGTGTACTTTTACTCAGTATAATTTCTTATGTTTTTATGCTCTTTGTGCTAATAGTCTGGTTTTCAATCTCTATATGTGAAAAATTAAGTTTATGAGGTCTTATAAAATAAATAAATAAATCTGATGCTGGGAAAGTAAAAAAAGGCTGGAGGAAGCGGGAAAAAGGAGGAAATTGAGATGCGTTGTGCACACGTACCCATCCCCTATACTGAATGGAATTATTATGTATTGTAAACGTATATTAATAAAAGCTTAAAAAGTGAAAGAAATCAAAGCCTATCAAATTGCCTTCTTTAAGTATAGACAAAATATCAATTATACTTCAATAAAACTGAAAAATCATATGTTAAATATATGCTTTTTATCATGTATCTTCAGGTCTACCAAAAAACCAAGAGAGAGGCTGGCAAGATAGCCCCACAGACTAAGCTCCTGCTTAGGCAAGTGCAGGGAACCCAGTTCAATTCTCAGTATCACATGCCGCATCGGCGCTGCCCCTGGGCGCACTGAGCCAGCTACTAAGTCCAGGAGTGATGGTGCACACCTGCAATCGCAGCCCTGCAGAGGCTGGGATATATATATATATATATATATATATATATATATATATATATGAGAAAATGGACAAAATTGTGCTAGAATAAGTTTTACAAAGGAAAAGAGTCAAAATAGTAATTTTAGAATTAGGACAAAATATCTGCTCTTGCCCTGCAGTGAGGAAAGAATTCTGTGAAGTACAGGGGAAACCTGAGGCCAGAAAAATACAGTCTGGTATACAAATTTCCCCTTGAGTTGCAAGATTATAATAGCTATGTTTTATTTATACATACAGATTATAATTCCCCCTTTGAGACTACTCCTTCTTGTTCATGGCACTTCATTAAGGCAGTGGTCCTAAAACTTCTTTTGGCCTCTTGCTCAGAATAAGCATGTCCAGTTTCTGTAGAGGAAAGAGATGACATCTAGATCTGCTCATGTTTTTCTTTTAAATCTTTTTTCTACTTAATTTTGGCTAGTTATTACATATATTTCCTAGCAGGTGGTTAGATCATATGTGCATTTTAAAGCTTCCAGATCTCATGCTACCAATGAGGGAACATTTCAAGAGTTTCAGTGTTGACAAAGATTACAACAAATGCCCACAATTCTGCTCTAAAGTCCTAGTTGGTAAAAACTTAGAGTGCCTTGTCTGAGACCCCAAGAAACAGCTGGACCTGGAATTGAAGATCAGGATATGTTATTTAACTGAGTACATAAAATATGTTTACTTTGGAATAGAACATAGTAGTCAGCTCTCTCCCCAAGGTATTCCAAAGCAATTATTATACATGGATGTACACACACACACACACACACACACACACACACAGAGGCTCTTGTTCTTCTGAGTTTCTGGGAATGCTGACAGAGCTGGAGATACTGTACCTTGGACCATGTCTCTCTGATTTAGAGATATTTGAGACACTTGAATTCATACTTTTATGTTATTTACCCTCCAACACAACAAATCTTTCTTATATGTGGCTGTGGTGCTGAGGCCCACGCATGAGATGCGCTTGGATGAGCATGGGCTCGGTAGGGCTCAGCCCCTGCCTGCAAAAAGCTTGGTCTCCTGTGAGAGAAGATTGGGATCAGACAGAATCTTGTAGAGTGTGCCTTAGGAAGAGGTGAAAAGAGGAGGGAAGTTCAGAGGACACAGAGCTGGCTGGCAGCTGAGAGTTGGGGCTGCCCTCTTCAGTCTCCCTGTGGAGCTGGAAGCCTCTCTGTTCAGGGAGTATGTTCTCTTCCTTTGTGACATGTCAGCAAAAGCCAAAATGCTCTTCCTGGAGTGAGGGACATGCGGTGCATTTCTCTTGTTTAAAGGCCACATGGAGGAGCAGGAAATGGACTTGGCTTGTCATCCAGTGTCTAACTATGAGGATATGGGTGAATTATTTTCCATTTTCTGAGTAAGTTTTCTTGTTTTCAATGCATGGATAATAACAGTATTGTTGTTTCTGGTTGATGAATCAAGTGATATCTCTTCAGTTGCAAAAAGTGCCTGTGTCTGTACAGATATACTGAAGTTAGGCTGGTGAGGTGGTCATCTCTTGTGTCGTGGAAGAGGGATGAAGGGGTCTGGTTCTCACTAAGTTAGATGCAATCGGGCAACATTGGCTTGGGGGTCAGAAACTGTGGGTTCTAGTGAACTTTACGTCACTACCACAGACCATCTCTATTACAAATTGGGAGTTAGAACAATGGATCAATTTGGTCATTGATTCAGTGGCAGAAATTCCACAGGGTGACTTGAAATGGTGAATCTCAAACTCAACTGGTTACATGCTCCACGTGACACAACTTTTAAAAACGTAGATTAGATTCAGCCAGAGATTTTGTTGTGTTCAGCTAGGATGGGGGCAGGGCAACTGTATTTGAAGTATCTACTCCAGCAATCTGAAGCAGCATTTGGGAATATGTTCTCCTGTGAGGTCTGTCAGTTTCAACATAAAATGTCAGCACTCATTTATTTGTCCAGTCTCAGAAAAGAAATTTGCAAACTTTTGTAGTCTGACTTGCTGATTCTTCAAGCAAGATCTAAAGGAAGAGTTTGCAGAGAAAATTATTGTATAAACAGGAAAGTGTTTAGCCTACTAAAGAAAGGTCAACAAATGGCTCCCAAGTAATTATACAAGCCACTTTGTTTGCAAATAATATTGCTAAACAGGGAATGTGCTAATTACAAATGCTTTTTTTCTCACTTGTGAAGCCTTTCCCAGTGTTCAAATGTGAGCTCCAGACCTTGCCCCTACCAGAATCCAGTCAGCAGCTGTGTGTTAGGAAAACCAATGTGATAACATCATAAGCTGTGGCTTTGGAAATTTTCAGGGGACAGGAAATGAAGATGCAGGCATCATCTAAATATATATATTTTTTTTATTGAGAAAAAATTGCAATGTGACAGCTTCAAAACAGGTAGGTAGGAGAGTTACAACAATTAATACATTGCATATTGTTGTCTTTGTAGTAGTCAATCATAGCACAAGATGCACACATGATATCCTGTTCAAACACTATTAGTATAGATCTTTCTTCTTATTGAATTAGGAGAAAGTAGCTATATATCTATCCTAACTATTTTGTATATACAGATACAAAATTTTCTTTCATTTATATCACCTTTTTTTGTTCAGTTTTGTCAGAGATGGATATTCCATTGCCATACAAATATTGGAGGTGCATGAATTCACCAAAATATTCCAATATAGTCCAGTAGTCCACAATATTAGTGGGTCATCCACAGGACTGGCAATGTCCGAATCTTATGACTTGACCCTTCCACAGCTCATCATATTAGCATGCCTTCACTTTTCATACCTCATTTCTACATGTTTCTGCTAGTTTTATTATATAACAAAAAATGCAATTTTTGTATCTGACAATGTCAGTCAAGTCCCCTCAGGACTTATCCCGAAACCCTGTACTGCACTTTGTAGATCTTTTGTCAGTGTCAGCCATGTAGATGAGTCACGGCCATTGTTTGACAAATGTACTCTCTGAGAAAGCCTAAGAGAATGTTTTCTGTCCATGTGACTCTCCTTAGGCACACTCTACATCATCAATCACTTTCTTCTGTGGCCCCATAATCTCCTTGATCAGATAATTTGGGGCACAACTGAGTTATATGATGTTATAATACAGGTTCTCCTATGTCCTGAATCCTCACTGACTTTGGAAGGCTAGGGCCAAAATGTTGGCTGTCCTTGCAGCCCTTCTTTTTCTCTAATTTTTGGTCTGCAAACTTAAGTTGTTAACCCTCCAGAAGAGAAGCTTATTATTGCTCTACAACATATGCAGTTGGATTTAACCTCACTATCTGTCTGAATATGAAACATCTTAGACATAAGATGGAACATCTTTTTTTAAAACAAACAAACCCCCCCAACATTTACTTGAGATATAGTCTGACCATAATTGGTATGTCATGACAAGCAGTATGTATTTAGAAGACCAGAATGACAGGCATTCCAAGCATGACCCCACTATTACACATTGCTATCTTTGGTGCAGTCGCTCAGTTCACATGTATCAGCATATATAGTTAGTCAGGGTGAGACTCCCACTCAGTAACTTCTTCTAGATTCAACAACTACTGATAGTTCTCAGGATTATTGCCTTACCCATCTTGTTCATATAAATATATGGCTTTGCCCCTGTCATGTTTCCTAGCTTTTCTCCTTGCTCTCTTTTCATTGTCTAATTCTCAAAGTTCTAGCTTTCCTTTTAATTGTGTTATACCTTTCTATTTGTACTTCTTTTGAGTTCTTATAGTAGGGAGACTATATGATACTTACACATGTGTGTCTGGTTTATTTCACTTATGAATATATCTTCAAGTGGCATCCATTAAATATGAAGGCTTTGAGTTCATCATTCTTTATAGCTGAATAATACTCCATTGTATAAAAATACCACATCTTTTCCATCCATTCTCCAGGTGACAGGCATCTTGGTTGTTTCCAAGATTTGGCTATCACAAATTGTGCTGCTATAAACATAGGTACATATATATCACTATGATATGACACTTTCCGTTCCTCGGGGAAAATTCCCAGTACAGGGATAGCAGGTTTGATTAGGATTTCCAGTCCTAGTTTTTTAAGGAGTCTCCACACTGATTTCCATAATGGTTGCACCAGTCTACATTCCCACAAGTAGTGGAGAAGGGTTCCTTTTTCCCCACAGCCTCTCCAACATTTATTTTTGGTTGATTTCTTTATGATAGCCATTCTTTGTGGGGTGAGATGGTATCTCAGTGTTGTTTTAATTTGCAGTTCATGGATGGCTAATGATGTGGAGCATTTTTTCATATATTTATTTGCTTCTGTAATTTCATCCTCTGAGAAGTTGCTTACCAAATTGCATGCACTCTCTACACTTTCCCCTTTAGTTGTGAGATTAGTGGTTTTATCTCAGTCCTTACCACCCCAAGGAAAGGTTCTAGGCTCCCCTCACTTAAAACTGGTTCCTTTCATGACTAATTCCATTGTCTTTTAATGAGCACTTACTCAGGACTAGGCCTTGCATTAAGTTTTTAACATACTTTATCTTAATGACTACATAAATCATATGTGATTTCATGCTTTGAAGACATAGCAAGTCAGGTTCTGAGAGGTTAAACAGTGTGGCCAATGTCACATAAGCAATGAAACAACAGAGGCCTAAGACCCAGGGGATTAACCATTTTGTACAACTTACTTCAACCTCTACAACAACTTTTTTATTCTATGAATGATAATTTCTCCACTGGATAAATTATACTACATGTAGCAGTCAGATATATTTTTTATTAACAAGAGGTCCAAGATACACAGTAATGTGAGGTCACCCTCCAACCACATTTGTAGCATATCTCATTCTACCCTGATAAGAAGGCAGTAAGATACACTTCCTTATTGTCATCACTCAGCTGAAAGTGACAACAACAACAACAACAACAACAACAACAACAACAAAACTGACCCTCAGAATTTTGCTCTCTGAATGTAGAGCTTTTAATTTTTGAATTTGGATTTGATTTCAAGTTTTCTGAAAATAAAAACTGAGCACATAATCTTCAATCATACTTTCTGTCTTCTAACTATTCTTCAGTGTCTTTCACCACATACCACATTGAATTTAACATACTCACCTGAAGCTGGGGATTAAATATATGGATGATGTTTAAAGTGGAAGTCAAATTGTCACTTATCCACCTCAGAATAGTCCTGTAAACTCTGACCAGAGCTTCCATCTTATCCCTGGAGATTGTTCTAAGGATTCCTTTGCATACAAAAGAACTTAGGTGAGGTGTCTATGACCTAGACCTCTCTGAAGGACTGGCTAGTGCTTATCCGCATACTTCCTAAATGACCACAGAAGCCTTCAAGTCTTAATGTAACACAAAGAAGAAATCTTGTACTTTGTTTCAGAGACTCTTAAAAAAAAACTTTATGGGTTATAATACCTACCAGCATAAAATGAATAAAGCTGAACTCAAAAGGTTTCACAAAGATAATCATTTTTCACAATACTCTCCAAGGATAGAAACAATCACTGAAACATTTTTTTTTTTAGAGACTGAGTTGGGGAGTTGGAGAGTTATCAGAAAATAGAAAAGAAGTAAGGCTGGCTAGATAGCTCAGTGGATTAAAGTGCCTGCTTAGGCAGAGCACAGTGGCCATGTTCAATCCCTGGTGTGTCATGCTGGCCCTGTCCCTGGGGTGCACTGAGATGGTGATTGAGACTGGATGTGGTGGCATGCACCTGCCATTCCAGCGTTTGGAAAAACACAAGAATCACTATGAGTCTGATCTGTGTAGTGAGACCCTGTCGACCCTGTAGACCTTGTACTAAATACATAAAAAAAAAGAAAGAAATAGAAAAGAAGTGATCTGGAAATTCTATCTCTGCCTCAAGACCTAGAAGGTTTTCCACAAGGGCATCAGGTGATTTTGTCTTCTTCTTTGGAACTATTGACTCCTATCAATACCATAAAAGTCCCAAATTTGGGGTGCCCCAACAGTATAATGCCAAGACTACTTCCTTGTTTCCTTCAATTCTTAACAATATCATTTTTATTCTAAGAACAGTGCCCCAGGGAACATAAATCTTAGGTCACAATTTTAGGTCTCTGAAGAAAGATTTTTCAACTAACTTTATTCTAGCTATGAGTCCCGTTCTGTAGGGTTGGGAGCAAATACTTAACTTTATTCATTTTGTCCTTCTCTTTGCCCCTATCCCAAAGATTGTATTTAAAATTAAGTTGGATACATGATCACAATCCTTGGGTTGGTTTCTTCTAAATTTTGTAGTTTCTGTCTACCCAGTCAACCACAGCATATCCCAAAACTTCTGCTGGTCTTCCATGATTGGCCATTGGTTTTCCTGTTTGTTACAGCTGCCAAAGTAGACTAAACACGCCATGATCAAAGAGAATGCAGAATGCTCCTGAACGGTGGGTTAAGGTTTAGAGCAATTCATGCTCTTTAAAAGAAAGATTGTGAGTCAGCAGCCCTGGGAATGCCATGGTAGGTGACAGTGATTTCTGACCACATCCTAATGGTTTCAGTTGTGTGACTACAGAAGAGTGTTTCAGTAGTGAAAATGATAAAGATTTCTTAGTTCATGTCAAGAAATCTCCAGGTAACTAGAAAGGGGCTCAAGGTTATTTGATATTTTAGCTAGTAGGGATTGCTGGACAATGAAATAAACTTTTTCTGACCTTTACCATAAGAAACTGATAGAATTCTTAGATAAAGAGTTTATTTGTATATGAAAGTTTGGGGTTTTTGCTTGAGGATGCAGCCCCTGATATTCTATTCTCACAGTAGTATACATTCATGCTTCCTCAGTCTACCATGGTTGCCATCGAAGTATTCTTATTAGTTTGTCTGTCATGGTTGATAGCTGAAATCTGCTTAAGTACAGCAGAAGCTACTAGAGACACAAACTAGCAGGAATACTCGAATGGTGAGACTGTTTGGATGCTCTTGTCTCTCCAGATTTTTTCTTTTTTTGAATCAGAGTCTGCTTAGTAAATTCAGTTCTTTCATGGATACAGGTCCTTGCTATTCAGTTTTTTAGTTCTACTTTTAATGAAGGATGTGAGGACTTCCACATGGTTTATATAGTGAGATCTGAAACTAGAAGTCTCCAAAAATTGGCCCTTATTGTCTTCTTTGTTTTAATTATTTATTTTGTTGATACAAGGTCTCACTACAGAGCTTAGACTCATAGTGATCCTCCTACCTCAGCCTCCCCAGTGCTGGGATTGTAGGTATAGACATGCACCATCAAGTCTGGTTCTGGGGCTGGTACGCATGCAGTACTGGGGATTGAACTCAAGACCTTGGGCTTGCCAGGCATATGTTTAGACCACATGCCTCTCCACTCATTTCCTATATTCTTCTATAAGTTTCATATATTTAAAAATAATAATGCTATTTAAAACAATATCAAAATGTATGAAACACTTGAGCATAAAACTGACCAAACACACATGGAAAAAAAAATACATAGAAAACTGTCAGCTATTGTATGACAAGTAAAATGGATTGCCCACTTGAGTGTCTTATGTTTTACATTTAAGGCTTTGTTGTATTTTGAGATATTTTTGAAGATGGTGTAAGACATTGATTCAAGTTGTTTTTATGTTTTTGCATACAAATATCCAAATCTAATTTATTTGATATTGAAAATAATCTATTCTTTCTTCCTCTACTTAACTGTGTTCCTTTGTCCAAAATCAGTTTCCACATAAAAGTAATATTCTACCCTGTTCTACTGACTTCATGGTTATTTTAAAACCAGTGCCATAGAGTCTCGATTACTGTGGATTTATAACAAATATTGGATTCACATAGTGTTCGTCTTACAATTTTGTTCTCTTGCAAAGTTATTTTGGATAGTAGGTACAGTATATTTCCAGAGGAATTTTAGAATCATCTTGTCAATTCCTTAAAAAAATTGACTGAGACTTCATGAATTTAGAAATCAGTTTGGAAAGAAATTTAAATTTGCCAATATTGAATCTTCTGACTTTTAAACAGTGCCTACTGCTCCATTTATTTAAACTTCTATTTTCTTGTAGCAATGAATATTAGTCAGATTTCCTACTGAAGACACAATATCTGATACTCACAACTTCAGTGAGGATGGGTTTGTTTTCTCACCATTCCAGAGAGTTAAGTCCATGGTCTTCTCCCTCTGAATCAGGAACATTATGACAGAAGGAAAGGTGGAGCAAAGGACTTGTTTTGTTACAGAAGTGATCATGGAAACACCACCAGAGAGGGAGGGGTCAAAAGCCAAACCCCAGGGGCACATCTTTATGGCTCACAAAGGCACAACTAACAGTGTGCTTTGCTAATCCTCTGAGTAGGCCCCAAGACACACAAGTTGACAATCCATTTTAATTGTCATACAACAGCTTGAAGTTTTCTGTGTATTTGTTTTTCATATGTGTTTGGTCAGTTTTATGCTTAAAGTGTTTCATATATTTTAATATTGTTTTAAATGACATTATTGTTTTTAAAATTTCATTTTATTATTGATTGCTCAATGAGTTTTGTACACTGATTTTTATCCTGATATCTCATTAAATTCACTTACTAATTCTAGCTTCTTTTGTAAGTTTCATTACATCATCAAATTTTATTAGATTTCTCACATGGGTAGATATGTTTTATGTAAGTAAACATAGTTTTATTTCTTACTCTCAAAGTTTGATGTTTATTCTTGTCATATTTTATGTCTACAACCTTCAGTATAATATTGAATAGAACTGATAAGATATCCTAGTTTTCTTTCCTACTTTAGAAAAATGTTACTCTGTATTACACCGTTAAGTATGACCCTAGCTCTAGATTTATTGTAGCTGCTCTTCATTACACTGAAAAATTTTCTTTTTATTCTTTCTGATTCTGGGCTCTCTTGTTTTCATTGTAACCAGAATCCTCTGTGGTAACCATTTACACATAGACTCAGACCAGTGCTAAGTGGCCCTCAATGTAGCCCCATTCAGCCTTTGTCCTATGGTTGAGGTGTTCCCTGTCAACACTGCAGTATGAGATGTGATGGGACCTGTTCAGTGACGCCTACCTGCAGCCTGGAAGTTCAAGACAGTCACCCCCATTTGGGGCTCTCTTCTGATCTGTGACAGCAATGACACCCTCTTTCCTCTTCCTCTCCCAGGAAAGATTGTTGTGAGACAAACACATTCCTCTACCACACGATGGATCTGAGGTAAAGGAAAACAACCTCTGATGCTTAGTACCAAACAGAGATAAGCTTTAATAATTACCTTGTCTTTCATTCCTGCTCCGGTCTTACTTTTCCTTACTTCTTATTCCAATGAATTTTATTTCTAATAAAATATTAACACAGCTGCCTTTGATCTCTGAGGAATCCAAGCTTTAAAAAGTATTCAGATGTGAAACCTAGACCCATTATGTTTATTTTGCCAACATGAGAGAAGCAACTGTTGAAGGGTAGAGCCAACTCACAAGGGTGGTGAAGCTGAAATAATCACGAACATGGAAAGTCCACTGGGCTGTCCATGCTCTGAAACCTCCTCTCCCTCTGGGTCCCAATTTTGTGAAACGATATATTTTCTTACTGTTTGTATCACTTACGTAGTTGGATTTTCTGGAAATGGCAACTGAAAGAATAGTACTTATACTTTGTTTCATACTTCAATTATTATACATGGTTCCTTCCATTACTTTTTATTTAAAAGTCATTTCCCATCACAAGATTAGATGGACATCTACCTATTCTCTTGGCTTCAGTGTTTTAGATTTAAACACTTTACCCATGTGAAATTATTTCATAAGCATGGTGTGAGGTAAGGCTCTGACTTTATCCTCATTCTAAATAATTATGTACTTCTGTCAGCACAAGCTGTTATAACATCTTTCATTTCTCTCCTAATATTTATAGAATTATTTAAATATTAAAGTTAATATTTTTATAGAATTTCTTCTACTTATGAACTTGTATAGAGTATGTCAACTATACCTGTCACCAAGAAGTGGTATTAATGGCCAATTGTGGCCATGCTAGTTTATTTAGTACTTATATTTGCATTTAAAAAAATATTGTATGTATGTATGTATGTATGTATGTATGTATTATAGAGTCTCACTATACAGCTCAGACTCATAGTGATCCTCCTGTCTCAGCCTCCAGCTGGGATTACAAGGATGCACCACCATATCTGATTTCAGGGGCTGGCACAGTGTGCCTCTGATTCTGGGACCAGCACGGCATGTGGTACCAGGGATTAGTACTGGGGATCAAACCCAGGTCCTTGTGCTTGCCAGGCAGGTGCTTAAACCACTGAATTGTCTCTCCAGTCCTATATCTCCATGTTTTATTCTTAATTTTGAGTTATTTTGTTCACACCTCTCAGACACATGCTTTAGCAGTGTGAATGTAGTCCACTGACTGTAGAAACAAAACTAAAGATCACTTTTAACCAGAGCTTTAAAAAAGAGTACTTGAGTACAGTAGACAACTGCACTCAAGGGTGAGTCTTACATACATGTAGATTGAATAATTCCACATTACAAATGATGGTGGCAGACCAAAGCTTATTGGACAAGCTAGGTGGGTGTTGGGCTCTTCTGCAATAAATAATAGATCACATCAAGTAAAAAAGCTAATGGAAAAGTCCTTTGGCTGTTGGTTAAAGCAGCATCATCAACATCAGAGCTCCTTTCTTAGACCCTCTGAGAGGATACCATGTGAGAGCCCAAAAGCTGCCTGGCATGAGTAGTTTGCTGATCGGTGCCACTCCAGAGCTCACCCAACCAAGAGAACCAAAGTGAGAAGTGGGATTAAAAATGAGGTTACTTTCAGCTTTAAGGAGTGCATTTCTGGGTCTCAAGGCAAGAATTGACTGATGTTAGAGACACTGACAGCTTCCATGAGGCTGACGTGGTTTCCCAAACATGAGGCCTTGAATGGGGATCAGGAGGGAGCTGAAAGCTGTGCCGAGGAACCACCCAGCCACCTCAGTGCAATTCCGGGGGACACGCGGGGCAAGCCTGCTCAGCGCTACCCTCCCAGGCACTCTGGGCTGATGAGCAGATGGACTGGGGAGCTACGTTTCCAAATCTAACTGTTCATAATTCTAATCTATACCAGTCTCTGTTTTTGGCCATTTATACTGTTCTAAGTCACCAATCTGTCAAGTCTAGCACCAATACTCTACTGTTTTAATTATTCCATGATTTTTATTTAAAAAAGCATTTCTTGGCAATCTGTAGCCTTTATTCTTCCAGATAAATTCTAGAATCATTTCAGATTGAATTAACCTATAAAGAATAATGGTAAGAACTATCTTATTTATAAAATGTATTTTTCCATATACAGGCATAGCATATTTCTCATATTTTTTTGTCCTTTTTTTTCTGTCTTTTATTTGGCTTTTGTAAATTTCTTTTTGTGACAGTAGCACCCTTTACACTCAGATACTTTATATATCCTTTTGGTTACTGCTTTTGTGTTTTGAGTTCATTTATATTCTTTTAAAAAGAGAATTTGGTTTTTTATAAATTCTGTTTGCTTTTTTAGCATGTAGTAGGGACACTTCTGATTTCTATGCCTTTTATATATTATACAGTAAGTACTCTTATTGGATTTAGTAGTTTTAAAAGTCATTTTCTTACTAAATGTTTTCCATCTTTTTGAATGTTACTATATAAAATAAGAATTATTTATGTTTTTAAAGTTTAAAATAACACTTTCAAATCAGCTGGCATTTAGGGGAATTCTTTCAATTGTTTCTCCTCTTTAAGTTAATGTTTAAAGGTGGCATATTTTTCTACAAAGATCACTGATTTCTTTGAATTTATCATCATAGGGCTTTATGTCATGTTTTGTTGTCTTAAACATACCCATTTTTATATCATCCTTTTAATTTTTAAGCTATCACTTTTTACTGATTAGGGTTTTCAAGAGTCATCTATTTGATTGTGATTTTCTTTTTGCTAATAAATTAGACATTATTTTTAAAAGTCTAGGGCTGAGCAAGATAGCTCAGAGGACTAAACGCCTGCTTAGGCAAGTGCAGGGACTGGGGTTCAATATCCAACACCACATGCCATATAGGCCCCGCCCCCCAGGTACAGTGAGTGGGCCATCAAGACCTGGCATGGTGGCGCACCCTTGGAATCCTGGCACTGGTGAGGTTGAAAACAGGAGGATCGTTACAAGTCCAAGCTGTGTAGTGAGACCCTGCACCAATACTAAATAAAAATAAAGTAAGTCTATCTTATTGTTTTATTTCATAAATCATTAATTTTTACTTCATGTATATTATTTCTTTATTTTTTAGGTTAGTATGTCAATCTTTAAAAGGTTATTCAGTGGGCTGCTTAATTTATTACTTTCACTTTTTATTGCTGAATTAAAAAGTGTATAAGATTGTGTTGATTTGCCCATGATTTTTTTTACGATGCATTTTGATAGAACTATTACAGTTTAGATAAATTATAACTGCTGTGTAATTATATTTTTAATTTTCTCTTAAACCCAAAGGTTTTAGGGAAATTGCATGGGTTGAAAAGGTAAACTCCTATCTAATATACATAAATGCAGTATCATTAATTGATACAATTCAAGTTCTTGTAATTAATCTACTTAATATATTAAAAAGTCATATAAATATAGTAAAGTGCCCTACTTTTTAGAAACTTTCTTTGTATATTTCTTAAGAGTTTTTCCACATATTCCAGGCTCCTCTCTGGTCTGCCATGCTCTGTGCCATCCTTCACTGCTCCCAGAGACCCATTTCACCCTAAGGACCTGGGTACAACACCACATGTGTAAACAGAGGTCTTGAATAACACATTTCTTCCCATTTTCTGTCTACGTCTGTATTTTTCTCTTATTTTTTAGTATTTTGCTATATGAATGTATATTTGATTTTATATGTCCCAGGGACTTGAAAGGAGTATATTTGTTTTCAATTCCACTAGTGAATATTCATAAATTTCTCAAAGACATAATTTTAGTAAGTTCTAGTTGATTTACTACCAGCTTAAGTTGATATTTCTATAACTGTTAAAATTAGGAATGGAATGAATCCAAAATGCATGGGAGTAGGGATTTAGCATGGTTTTGTTGTTCCTTGATACTCTTTTATCCTTTAAAATATAGATTGGGTGTTAGGAGGTTATAGGTCAGTGGTAGAGTGTTTGCCTGGTACCTACAAGATCTCAACTTCAATTCCCTGCACTGAAAGCATAAAAGCAATAAAATATAAGCTAGAATTTGTTACTAAAGAACTATTATTTTATAAGATATAGCCTATTTAAATTATTTAACATTTTATTTATTTCTGAGCAAATATTTGTAAAAAGTATTCAGTTTTAATTCCATGAATTATTACAAGGCTCACTCTTCAATCTTTTATGCCTCCACTTCCACATTCCTTACCACAGCCAGTGACTGCAATTATTCCTAAGTACTAAGAATTCTAAGTACATTGAATAATGATCCACTTAGTCCTCATAATGGCTTTGCTGTGAGTGCTACTATTATCCCCATTTTAAAGGTAAACAAACAGAGGTAGAGAAAGAATAATGAGCCCCTAGTCCCATGGCTAGCTGGCAGCAAGACCAGGATTTGAAACTCATGTTGTGAGGCACTGTGCCCATGTCTGCAGTGGTGGATCTGCTAGGTTGCTTCTCATTTGTAATAATTTATTCTCAGTTATTCTTTCTGTAGTTTTTTTGTCAGTTTATTCCCCAAATAATATATATATGTATATATAACATATAATAAAATATATATCTCTTTTATGCTTCAGAATTATTTTTTCTTGTGTCTTTTTTCATTCATTACCTTATTATTATTTTTTAAAACAAACATTTACTTGAGAGACAGTATGGCAACAATTGGTATGTCATGACAAGAAGTATGTATTTGGAAGACCAGAATGACAAGCATTCCAAGTGTGACCCTTCTACTACACATTGCTATCTTCAGTGCAACTGCTTGGTTCACAGATAACAACATATATAGTTAGTCAGGGTGAGAATCCTACCAATTAACTGTTAGTTTCAAAACCTGCTGTTTCTCAGTATTGTTGCCTTACCCATCTTGTGTGCATAAATGTATGGCTTTGACCCTGTCATATTTCCCAGCTTTTCTCCTTGCCCTTTCCCTGTTGTCCAATCTTCAAGTTCTCACTTTCCCTTTAATTGTATTATACCTTTGTATTTGTATTTCTTCTTTTGAGTTCTTATACTAGGGAGATTATATGATATTTAAGCATGTGTGTCTGGTTTATTTCACTTATGAGTATATCTTCAAGTGGCATCTACTTAAATATAAATGCTTCATGTTTATCATTCATTATAGCTGAGTAATACTCCATTGTATAAAAATATGACACCTTTTTAAACCATTCCTCATGTGATGAACATCTTGATTGTTTCCAAGATTTGGCTATCACAAATTGTACTGCTATAAACATACATACATGTATATCACTGATATGATGTTTTCAGTTCCTCAGGGAAAATTCCCAGTAGGGAGATAGCTGGTTTGAATGGGATTTCCAGTCTTAGTTTTTTAAGGAGTCTCCACACTGATTTCCATACTGGTTGCACCAATCTACATTACCATCAGCAGTAGAGAAGGGTTCCTTTTTCCCCACAGCCTCTCCAACATTTGTTGTTAGTTGATTTCTTTATGATAGTCATTCTTTGTGGGTTGAGATGGTATCTCAGTGCTGTTTTAATTTGCATTTCACAGATGGCTAGTGATGTGGAGCATTTTTCATATATTTATTTGCTTCTTTAATTTCGTCCTCTGAGAAGTGTGTGTTCATCTTGGATGCCCATTTCTGGATTGGATCTTTAAATTTAGGAGCCCTAATGCTTTTTAGTTTTTTATAAATTCCAGAGAGCAGACTTTGTCTGAGTGCCTATTAGTTAACATTGTTTTTTGAAATTTGTGGGTTGTCTTTTGACTTTGTTGGTAATTTCTTTTGAAGTGCAAAAACTTTAAAATATGAAGAGGTCTCAGTTGTTAATTCTTTCAAGTATTATCCATGTGATTTGATTTTTGTTCATGAACTCTGCCTACCCCTGTCTTCAAGAGTTCCTCCTTCTGTCTGTTCCAGGAGATTTAGCGTTTCTGTTTTAATGTTTAGATCTTTAATCCATTTTGACTTTTTGGAATTAATTTTAATCCTATCTATTAAGGAATTCAAATTGGCTGTTTAAGAGAACCTGCAGAATATTTTCTAAAAAAATAAATTATATGCTATTACCTGAATGTGCTGTCTTTTAGTATTAGGTGATACTGAGAGAGGTCTGATGTCAATTTGGGTGATGATTCAATATTAAGAGCCATTACTGGGCTGGGGAGCTATAGCTCAGCAGTCTGATCACCTACCTGGCAAGCGCAAGGACTTGAGTTCAATTCCCGGTACTGAGTACTGCATATAGTGCTGGCCCCAGAACCTGGGCACACTGAGCTAGCCACTGCAACTAAGTGTGGTGCTACATGCCTGTGATTTCATGGCTGGGAGGCTGAGACAGGAGGATCACTATGAGTCTAAGCTGTGTAGCGAAACCCTGTACCAAATAAATAAATAAATAAATAGTTTTTAAAAAGAGTCATTATGAACAAGATGAAACAGCATTATTTACAGACTAAGCTTTCAGGGACATGCCTGTGTTTTGTTTTGTTTCTTTTTTAAAACAGTGCTTTGATAAACTGCTGAGAGTAGAAAGAAGGTGAGATCCAGAGATTTATTTTCCTGAAAACTAAGTGCTGAGACTGGTCTGCATGAGATGGGGAGAGAGGAGGGAGATGAGAAGACTGGGCAAGGAGAAAAGAAAGCGGGGCCAGCAAGATGCCATCGGGTCCCCACTATGCTCTGTCTTTGCCAGTCTCTGACTCTCGGAGGTAAACAGCTGGTATTGTGGGGTGCTAATACCACCTGTGGCTGTGTGGGAGCAAGGGACAGTATGTGTGGACCAGACTAATACGGGTAAAACAGTGTCTGGGAAGGCAGCAGAAGTGAGCATAGAGGACGAATAAGAAGGTAGCTCCCTGAGAATTTGAGAAGCTCCTTAGGAAAGCTCCAGTTCTGCCCAGGTGAAAGACATGAAGATTCAAGATAGCTTACCTACATCCGTCAGAAGCCAGAGGTTCCAGTGGACATATCACCTTCACAACTTTCTCTGCAGGTAAACTTGTTGGGGCAAGTGTTCGAAAGTCCAATTTTCCTGGAAAATCAAGTAGCACCTTTTATCTCCATGACTAGTGTTTTCTTCAGCTCAAAATATTTTTCTTAATTACCACTATCACTGGGGCCACAGTTCCTGGCATCATATAGCCAGGGTAAGCATTGTGGCTTGCACCTGAGTTAGCTGTAGAAGCTGCACAAATCACTTTGCTTCTCAGTGCCTTTCCTCCATGTTAGCTGGACATAGTGTTGCACGTACCTGCTTCCTCAGTAAAGATGTGCCGATGGTATAGAGACTGTAGCACACACCTCCATGAGAGTGGAGTTTGATTAAAGTTAGCCGTTGTGTTGGTCATGTATTTGAGTGTTGAATAATTCTTTCATTATTTCTTTACTCAGACACATTTATGTTTCTCCCTTTTTCATCATTTTCTTCATATTATACAACTTCCCAGGTTTGTCCCTTGTGTCTCAGGTTAACCATTCTGCTATGTCTTTCTCAGTCTTCAGTGCGCATACTGTGTGCTTCACTTCTTCTTTTTTGGTTTCTTATGGTTTTTATTTTTAATCTTTTCTTCTCTCAGTGCATCCAGTCATGTTTCTACCTCATCTTTTCCTCTCCTAGTATGACTGTCAGTACTCTCCTTTGGAAGCTAGAAACTGTTGCTTCTTTTTAAGATTGCAAAACGGCTTTCATTTTCTTCTTGTTTTTATGCTAAATGTTCACTTTTATGCTATTTTGATATGCAAGTTTGCTTTAGTGCTTTGTTTAAGTGTTTATGGATCCCAGTAATAACTGAGTTACCTATTCCTGAAAGAATAGGCAGCCTATTCTGTTTTCCTGTGGATCTTCTGTCTTCCCTCTTCAGTGCAGGTCAAATCTCCATCTTAGGTTTGAACATTGGGCTGGCACACTCAGTCTAAGAGACATTTTTCTAATTAAATTCTTCTTCTTCTTCTTCTTCTTCTTCTTCTTCTTCTTCTTCTTCTTCTTCTTCTTCTTCTTCTTCTTCTTCTTCTTCTT
>NW_004524579.1:22161431-22173723 GCF_000260255.1 Octodon degus | reverse complement strand
CCTTCTCCTTCTCCTTCTCCTTCTCCTTCTCCTTCTCCTTCTCCTTCTCCTTCTCCTTCTCCTTCTCCTTCTCCTTCTCCTTCTCCTTCTCCTTCTCCCATATGAATATATGAAATTCACACAAACAAAGCTGCCAGCTTTGTAACAATGTTCTTATTCTGCCTTCATCTACAAAATCTTTTCTTTTTTTCTTTTTTTGGTGGAACCAGGGATTGAACTCAGGCCCTTGCGCTTGCCAGGGAAGCACTTATTCCACTGAGCCATCTCCCTGGCCCCTACAAATCTTTTTTTTTTTTTAGGTCAACTTCTTTCATTTATTCATTTCTGCAGACAGACATTTAATAGCTATGAATTGCATATCTATTGCATATAAGCACTGAGAATACATTACTATTAAAATATACTTGAGCTCATCCCTGAAGAAGCATATACAAATAGTCCCACAAATACATAATTGTGAATTTCTGAGTAAAGTGTGAAGAAAGAGTAATGGGGTGGATAATATATTCCAGAAAAGAAACAAATCCAATTTTGGAAGACATCAAGGAAGACTTTTCTAGCACTGACATTTAAGCTGATAATTGAAGGGTGAATGGTAACTGTTTAAACCAATGGGAAGAAGATGATTGCAGGTGGGAGAAAAAAGGAAAATATAGTGAGGATAGGACTAAAAGGAAAACTGACACTGGAGCACAAAGTGCAAGACAGAATGCACAACACAGTTCCCTAGAGAAGGAGCCCATGGTCAGCTTAGGTAGGGCCCCACAGGTCCTACTAAGGACATTGATTTTCATCCTAAAAGTGATGGAATACCATTGCTATCCTTCATCAGTGCAGTGATGCACTGTGTTGGTCTTCCGATCTTTTTTATCTGAGAGTAAAAAGTTGAACTAGAGTTAATCATGAGCAACAAGAAATCAAGTAGGGGCTAGAGGCCTGAATAAGAGGTATGATATCATGGTACTTTGAGTGAGGATGATAGGAAGTGGGTAATTTGCAAAGATATATGGAAAACAAAATGACAGAGTTTAGTAGAAGACCCAGGAAGAAGGCAAAAGGGAAGCCAAGGATGCCTCTTAGGTCCTCTTGGCTGGTACAGCTTAGTTGGATGACAGAGCCTTTGTGTTTCTTTGTTTTGTTTTATTGTTTCAATAAATCTTAAAAAAATTTTGGAAATAAAATCTTTAGATTATTTTCAGTAATATAACAGTTACAAGAGCATAGATCTTGGACTCAAATTAAAGTTTGTGCTTAATTTGTGGAATCTGTGACTATTGGGCAAATAGACCTGGGTTCTGGACATCCATGGTATTTTCAAGAATGGAACTCCATGTTTACTGGGTTGAGGAAGGGAATGAGCCAGTGGATCAAACCAAGCAAGAAAGGTCCACAGTGTAGAGAGAAAATCAGGAGAATGGGTATGAACAGAGCTGGAGAAACAGAGGGTTTACCAAAGGAGTTAAAGAAAAGGGTTGGCCAGATAGCTCAGCAGACTAAAGCACTGCTTAGGGAGAGCGCAGTGGCTGGGCTTCAATCCCAGCAATTGAGACAGTGATTGAAACTGGACATGGAGGTGCGCACCTGTAATGCCAGCACTTTGGGAGGCTGAAAGCAGGAGAACCACTATGAGTTCAATCTACGTAGTGAGAACCTGTAGGCCTTGTAGACCCTGTACTAAATACATTTAAAAAAAGGAGTAAAAAGAAAAAATGCTAAATAAGAAACTCTGTTAGCCTTGGCCTTTCTTTGCTATTTTTCTAGCCAGCATTCTAAAAATGCTGCAGTGGGGCTTCCATCTGTGAGTAGATATACCAGCATAAGTGCTAGTTAGGAAGCAGAGGAAGCGCAGAAACAGTCTCTGGCTGGGTGATCAGCACCAACTCTGTGGAAGTTTCCTGTGCAGTGTAAAACCTTAATTCCTCAATCAGGGAACAGGGGAATAACAGTGGGGCTAGAAGGATTATAGGAGCTCTGGCATTTGGCTGTCTGGGTTCAAATCCCAATTCTGCCTCTTCACTAAAGAAATCTGAATGCATATGCTGTGTATGAATTCATCTGTAAAATAGGAATAAAATTTGTTACTTGTCATGTATTAAATTTGTGAGGATCTCAGGAATCATTACTTACGAAGTATTTCTGACAGTGCCTGTGCTGTGGAATATTCAAGGAGCATTAAGTGTGACTGTCCATCCAAGAGGGTTACCCGCTCTCTTCTCAGGGGCATGTGGAAGCGGTCAGCCAGCGCGGACACTGGCTCAGCCTCCCTGGCAGTCTGCTCGTTGCAACCATGACACCAGGGTTTGAAGATATATGACTGATTTTGTTCCTTCACATGAATTTTACAAGGAGAAAACAATACTATTCTCTAGAGACTAATATGTTGTAATTGTACATTTTTTGTTTATTTTACCAGATACTTGTGGATAAAAGTAGTACCTCATAAAAGACAGGCCTACCTGTCAAATGAACTGCTGATTAAGAACTTGGCAAACAAGTAAGACCGTTATGTTTCATTCTTATGAACAAATAATGTGATCCTTTCAAAACAAGCTGTCAGCACCCTTCACAGCAGGCTCCTTGACATTGCTAGTCTGCAGCCCCATCACGAGTCAACACCACAGAATATTCCACAGTGCCATGACCCAGCGTATTCACAGCATGCAGCAAGACTAGCTGAACCCGTCTCATTCTTTCTGGCCTGTCACCTGGGAAGACAACTTATTCAAGAACTTAAGTCTGTGGCCCTGTTTTCCTTGAACACGGTCTATTTATAAGTTACAATAGTCAAAGACTGTGGAGAATGAGCAGAAGTGGTCCCCTTTTCCACCTACCCAGCTATTACACACAGACCTGAGCATTGTCACAAACAAACAAGCCTGCACTGCCTACAGGAATGTTTAAATTGTTCCTCTATCCTCCTTTCTCGGATCAGCAGATGCATTATATCATGACACTATTTTTTACCCTCTTTGGAAAGAGCTCTTAACCTATCTTGGGGATCTTTTCATATTAGCATATACAGAGTTGTCCTTTTAGAAACTGCTTACTAATTCAAGATATGTATATATGACAATGTACCTCAAAAGAACATATTTTGAGAACTTGTACTGTAACGTCATGTACCTCGGTAGTGTCCCAAATTTTCTGATCAAGAAGATTATGGGGCCAAAGAAGAAAGTGATCGATGACGTAGAGTGTGCCTAAGGAGAGTCACATGGGGAGAAGACACTCTCTCAGGCTTTCACAGAGAGCACATTGGCCAAGCATTGGCCGTGACTCATCCACATGGCTGCCGCTGACAAAGATTCTACAATCTGAGGTACAGGATCTCAGGATAAATCCTGAGGGCATTTCACTGACCTTCTCAGAGCAAAAAGCTACAACTCTTGTTGCACAGGTCCTGCTTTACCTTGGTCTTAACCATCCAGTAGAAAAGTATGAAGACGAAATATAGGAAGTAAAGCCATGTTGTTATGTTGAGCTGTGGGGGACTCAGGTCAATAATTTCTGACATTGCCAGTTAAACAGAAGACCCAATGCTATTATGGGCTACTGGACTCTTTTAGAATATTTTGCTGATGTTTACACACCTATAATATTCAACAACGGAACTTAAAAAAATTGGGATATAACTATGAATGTCCATTTTGTATCTGTGTATTCAAAGTGGTTGGGATAGATATATAGTTGCATTCTCTTAATGAATAGAATGATTTGTTCTAATGGTGTTTGTAAGTAGGATCACAAGTCTACATCTTGTACAGCAATTAACCACTAAGAAGAATATATGCAGTGTATTATTTGTTGAAACTGTACTTTCAATTTGATTTGAAACTGTCTCATTGCTATGTTTATCAATAAAACTTTGAAAAGAAAAAAAAAGAACATATTAACACATTTCTGGTTTGTTTCCAATATTTTGCTATTGAACACATAGCCCTAGAGTACAAACTTGTAAATGTATCACTTTGCACCTGTGTAAGTATATCCATGGGATAAATTCTCAGAAGTGGGGTTACTAGACCAAAGGGTATTTGCATTTGTAATTTTGATAGATATCACAAAATTGCCCTCTGTAGGGGTTGTACTAATTTAAATTCCCATCAGCAATGTATGAAAAGGACCTGTTTCCCCATAGACTTGACAACTGGGTATGCTTTGATCTTGTGGATTTTTGCCAATCTGATAAGTAAAAATGGGATTGCAGTGTAATTTTAATTTCCATTGCTTTTTTATGCATGAGCTTATGCATCTTTTCATTACAGAGTTTGTGCATGTCCTTTTTTTATTCATATATATATCTATAGGATAGTTCCTTTCCTCACACATTTAAATAAGAACAGTTCCCCAGCCTCAGAAATTTTTAATGTACCACCTTGTGACTCAATCCTTTTGATTTTGGTAAGGACTCTTTCTTGACTTAATTTTCTATTAATAGATACACAAGCACATGTATGCGGAGAAGGTACATCAGACTATTGTTAGAAGTGGAAAGAAGAAGAGAAAGATATAATTTATGACTGACACTCAAAGTCTGTCTTTTCTAAAGTTATGATTCTGGCAGACTCTCTCCACATTAGCAATGTTTCATTTCTTCCCAATTCTGAAAGATATGTGCAAATTAGAGAATATATGAAACCCCTCTAGTGTGATCCTCCCAGAACAATTATTCTCAAGATAGTAGTTAGGGAAACGATACAGTAAAGAAGAGGACTTGTGGGAAATTGTCAGGGAGGAATTATCCTTACAACCACCTGTCAGTGTCCTGGAAAACAACTGGAAAAAAAGAAAAATGGCCAGGACTCTGTCATCACTAGGTGAAAGGTAGAGTGAGTGTCATTGTTAATAGAGATGCTGACATGGTGGGAGAGATCCACTGTGACATGCTCTCTGCCAGGAAGAAAACTCATTCCCTAGGTACACATGCTCTGTGCTTTAAAAATAGTAATGGTGAACCCAGTCTAGGGGCTGCTCCAGGGTGGGAAAGCAGTATAATCAAATGCAAAAATTGATCTGGTAACATATACTCACATGAAGTAATAGCTTACTCCTTAATATGCTTTAAAATGAAACACAGAAAATAATTTGAAATATGAACAATAACCCAATTAAAAAATACCAAGAGACCTTGCTTTTAATCTGAGCTTTGTCACTTACTAGCTAGATGTTCAGAAACAGCTAAGCAACTTTAGCCCTCATTTTTCTCTTCTATAACAGGGAAGGGTGGGTTGGGGGATCTAAGACCCCCTTTTCAGATTCATACAGCATGACCCTCTGCAGTGCTATAAGGTCACACTGCTGCCAAACAAGCCATGTGTGTGCCCTTCAAGCATCTGAAGAAACTTCACACTTAAATAGGACTTATTTCTAATGGAAAATAATTGGAAGCTATATTTGGTCTTCCATTCACTTTTGAAATTGTAAATCAGGTTTAACCTTTCCCACTGATCAAAGGCATTGACCTCTTTTCTAGTCCGCCAGCTTGCACACACCTGACCTGGCCTCTTTCAGGAGGTTTTGCTGAGTCATCGTCTCCCTCCTGTCCATGAACGTTTGCCTTGGTTTCTCTTTTCTTTTTTAGGTGATTTTTTTTTTTAAATTTTGATTCTTAAGACTTCATAGAAATAAAAGGATGCATACATTTAAGTTGATACTGGCCTTTCATATTTAAGCAGGTGCTATAGTGTGTAATCCTGTATATTTCTTTATTATTGCTATTATCTACATGCTGTTTTGAGATCTAAGTGATCTTTATAGATCTAAATGACCACATATGAATTTTCCTTTGGTACTAAAGTCAGAATATAGAATCTTAAAGATGAAGCCAAGAGATCATCCAGATATAGCTCCCATCCATTTCAAAATTCCACGTGCAGCATCCCAAAGAACTCACTACCTTATAGGTGATACATCCTAGTAGTATGCTAAGAATGGCAGTGTGTGTCTTCCTACTTTCATTTTGAGAAGCAGTGTGGCACTGACCGGTTCCTATTTATTTCTGAGGCGAGTGTAAAACAGAGAGGAGGGAGTGGGTGAGGTAACTATGGGAATAACTCTTTGGATGAAGTTTAATCTTGTTTATATGCTCAACTCGGCCATCACTGCTTACGACATTGATATTCATGGAAAATTATTTTCTGGCTCAAATCAGTGTGTGGAGAATTTAGTTGTCTGTGGAAAATAACAACTCCAGAACTGGAGAGGGAAGTGCATCCTTAATCTGTGTAGGATGTCCGTAACAGCTTGTCCCATGGAGGACTAAGAGAAGGAGTTGGGCCTTAAGAGAAATTTGAATACCTAAGGAAGTTTTCCAAAGTTGAGGCAATTCGAATGGCTCACAGTAAAACTCAGCAAAGAACCACATTACTTAATTTTCACCACCTTGCCACACTAGATTGTTGGTTTGGCTCACTGATTTGGGACTGCTAGTTTTAGAAATAAGAAAAATGTAACCAGTATGATGAAGCAAAAAGAACATTGACTGATGTATTGGGAGATCAAAGTTCTGGTCCCAGCTCTGTGACTTTGTGTTGTGATTTCTTCATCTATAAATGAGGGGAGTGATAAATATTAAGATTACTCCTGGTATTAATTGTCCATGAACTTTTATAAAGATCATATCTGCCTAGCTTTCATATCTTGAACCCAGGGGTCATTGGACCTCTCAGTTTTAAATTCCATGTTCTTAGAGTGGTGAGTTCCCAATAGTGGCCTCCAAGCACACCCTCCCCCTTCTAGACTCCCCATTTTATTCACCGCTCATTTGCAAATGGTAGTCTTCATTTATACATTATACACTTTCCCTTTTCCTCAAAGAATCCATTTCTAAAAAAGATTTTTTCCATTTATGAAAGTGTAAGTTAAGGTCGACTTGATCCATAGTCCTGTGATTTAAATTGCCAGATGATTTGTCAAATACCACCTAAATTTGAATTTCAGTTAAACAATAAAGTTTTAGTATAAACATATTTATGCAATATTTGGGACTTACACTAAAAAAATATTTGTTGTTTAGCTAAAGTGCAAGTTTAACTGGGCATCCTGTCTCTTGATTTCTTTGTTCTAAGAACCCTACCTTTGACCAGAGATTTTTTCCCAAACCAAGTCCTATGGATTCTACACACACTTGCATTATTATATTATTGTCAATGTTGTGTCCATATGACTACCTTGACTGAAGTATGAATCCTGTGACAGGCACAACTAGGTGCTGCACATTGTGTATTACCCACCTCAAATGGTGTTTTTTAAACTTTAGGCTCCTCTGGGACTCCTTTACAACCCATACACTTGTTCCCAGCTATGAAAACACCAGCTGTCCCTTCCTTGAGCAGGCTTTCATAGGATGATCTTGTCATGTTTGCCTGGACCCAAGGTAAAGTAGGATGGGGCTCAGTTACAATTAACAGATCTAAGCAGTTCATCAGTGGTACCAGCAACAGTGAAAAATACACATTAATCTAATTATTGCTAGTGAATTAAAAGAACTCTGAGGTCACTTGAAAGGCTGAATTCTTAACTTCCTAATTTTGTTCTGGCTACACTTTGACCCATACTATCCACTTTGTACCCAGCCCTCCCCTTCCTCCCAGGTATTTGGAAGGTCTTGTGAGGTAGTGAGCTCCTTTCATGTCTGTGTGCCAGTTCAGGTCTGTGCATGCTTGCCCAGGAAGCCAAGAACTCCAGCCACCCATCTCCTCAAAATAGGACCTTTAAAAAAAAAAAAAAAAAAAAAAAAAAAAAAAAAACACTTCTCTTCCTATATGAAGTCTTTCTCTTATTCTTTTCAAGTTTTATCTTCTTTTTCTATTTATTGTTTCCTAAATATATTTTGAAACTTTGCTTACTTTTCTGCCTCTTCTCTAATGCATCTCATTTTCACTTCTCTAAATCCTACCCATTCCCAGAGTTTATAGCCTTGTAAGGGAAAGAGAAACCTGAAATCATGGCCTGACACCTTCACTTTAAATGTGAAGATGTGATTGACCTCCAATCTCTACAAAAATATCCTGCAGGAGAGTGACAGACCCATGACTAAAAAAATAAATAAATAAAATCCTCAACTCTTCCATTAGTTCCCTTTCTAAGAATTACCTTAAACTACTATCTCTTTTTTAGACTTTACCATCCCAACCCATATTTTCTCCTCTGTCTCCTTTAACCACAGGCAACATCTTTTTTTGTAACTCTCTTGAGGTACTTACTCATTTTTAGGGTTTGTTATTGTTGTTGGCAGGGTTCCAAGAAAAAAAAAAACTGTTCCTTGCACTGAGGGGAATGATACTAGATGCCCCAGGAGTACTTTTTCCTAACAGTCTGATGATTCTGTTGGGAAAAATGAGTAGAAGATGGTGCCCAATAGTGGAGCCCATGACTGAGGATTCAATTCTCGCTCTCCTTTACTCAGCTCTGGGAATTGAACTGAGGGCTCCACGCACATGAAGCAGGTGCTTTGCTGCTCAGTTACATCCCCAGCCCATATTAAGGATTTAGTAAGCAAGGACTTATGGCTGCTCTGACCTCTCCAGGCAATATTCAGGTTGGAGAAGTACCTGTGTAAAAACGGAGCAGAAATGCACAGATTATTTCAGATATATGAGTTCAGTGTAGTGGAGAAAACTTGATCTTAAGTAGAGCGTCAGCATATGTCACTTGCATTTAACCTAAGTCCAGAGGAGCTTATCATAAACTGATCATGAGATACAGGTTAAAAATAGTTATTATGTTAGGAACAATCTAATGTATGTAAGAGCTGTGGATATAGCTCAGTGGTAAAGTGCTTGTCTCTCATGATTGAAGCCCTGGGTTTGATGCCCAGCACCAAACTAACTGTGACTTTGTGGGTAGAAACATATGAAAGAGTTATGGAGATGATTCTACAAGGGATACTCTTAGAAGAGAGATGAGCCAGGGCCTAGGTACAGCAGCGAACAAAACAGGCACCTCATCTCTCCTCATTAAACTTGATCTCCTGATCCAGAGCCATAAAGCACTCTATATGCCATAATGCAGAGTAATTCAAGTGTGTAATACATTTCAGTAAATGCCAGGATCAGGTTTAACCTATTTTAAAATTTTAGTCACTGTTCCATCCTTAGATGTGAGCATTATGCTTAAGGCAGTGACAGCTTTGTAAGAAGAATCTTGTCTTCTCAACAAAACAGTATCTTGACTTTTATATTTCCTCAGAAGAGGATGGTTTCCATGAGGTTAGCCATATTCTGTGCATTTAGATAACAGCATGGCAATACTCAAAAGCAAATTACTTTTGCCAATATCTATGGGGCCATGTAAGCAAATTCTGTCCATCAAAATGTATGTGTACCTAAAAAATATCATGAAGAGCTATTACCTGATAGTACTTATACCTCAGTACTTATATGACCAGTACTGTAATGGTTTTTTATTATGGTTTAGTTTAATCTTCTTAAACCTCTAGGAGATCCCTCTTATTCTTGTTACCTTTTTGTTTCCAGATGAGGAAACTGAGGCACAGAAAAGTTAATAACCTGCCTGCAGATACAATACTAATGCATGATGCTGTCAAAATTCAACTTTAAATGTTAGACTCCAGAGCCTACACACCATTTTGTATCCAACATTCAAAGTCTTCATGCCATCATAAATACGAACTTCATTCTAGGAATCATATTTGCCCCTTCCCTAGAGAAATTTAGGAAATACATTAAAAACTTGAAAGTGGTGATTTAAAGCAATTTGCCTTTTTGTCAGTTATATGTTACCTTAAAGGAATTTCGCAAGAAATGAGAAAGATGAAGCATGACAAAGATGACACCCTTATGAGCCATATGAAAGAGAAATATTCAGTGTTAATGTGAAGTTGCAGATTCATCATAGCCACACTGAGATGGATGAACACTGCACCAAGCTGGCTATTTGTTGAGCTAACTGTGGGGCAGAGCTGGATCTGCAGGAACATTCAAATCAGGCCCACATTTAGTTATACAAAAGGCAAAGCAGTGCATAGTGGGTAGAAGAGGTCTGTATTGAAGAGAGGAGTCAGGTCATGACCTATAGCAATTAACTTCACTGGGAAATGACAAATGCTTATGTCTACAGTATTGTCTTAATTGGTTTCCCACAAAGAGAGTTCAAATAACATTCTACCTCGTAGGAACAAAGCAACAACTGAGATAAGAACCATCCGAAGTTAGCAGCAAGGCAGCACAATTCCTGCCAGCAGGTGGGTGAGTCACCTGGGACACACTGGAAGAAAGTTGAGACATAGGCATAGAGGGTTTCCAAGTTCTAACAGGCAGTTCTCAGGGCAAAAGTCACCCCTTGACTGTGTACTCACAGACTTGCATATCCAGGAACTAGAGACTACAAACTTTTCTATAAATATACCTTACCACCTCTATAAAAGTGGTGATAAGTGAAATCACAACCCAAGCCAGGTTGTAGCTTTGATGATTAGAACAGTTTAGGGGCAGTAAATTTTACTCAGCTCTGTTTCTTCTATGCCTTCCGTCTGAGTTTATTGGAGGAAATCTTTAGCCCCCCCCCCCCAAATCTTTGTAGTTTGTGATCAGTTGCTATTGAGAGATACACCCAATAAGGCTGGTGAATATCTTACTTTCAGGGCTGCACTGAGGTCTGATGTTGACCCAATTGTGTATAAAAATTAGCCAAAACTGTGATATCATTCAGTAGTATATGTTGTGTAGTGAAAAAGAAACTGTAAGTGTGTTTGCAAGTCATTACATCTGATGCTGTCAATATAAAATGTACCAAGTTGGCTGATTGAGGCAAGAACCTCTCAGAGTACAGCTGTAAGAAGCAGAGATAAGAGTGTTACCTGGGCAAGTGTCATAATGCAGGGACAGATATGGCTAGCTACATTTTCCCTCTCCAATCATACCATTTCCCTCAGAAATGTGATAGGCAGTCCCAAATTCTTCACACTTGCCTAATTCACCACATCCAGAAGGTTACAAGGTCAAATCAGATATCAACAGAGTCAAACAGGCTAGTGCTGCCCTCTTTGGGATTTCAACCATATCAGCTCAGGAAAAGCCAAGGTATGAGACCTCAGGGAAGAGAAAAAGTAACCACATGTAGTCTAGGGGGGCAGCAGTATTGTGGAATGACTGCAAGTTATGAATGAATGGATGTGCCATACGCATTAACTCATGTGTTCTTTCTACTTTTATGGAATCTTGGCAATGTGATCCTCCAGTGGAATACATAAGACTGGGAATTTACATGAACTGCTGGCTGTCATGATTCAGGAAAGTCTGAAGACTTTAATTTGAACTCAGTCTGTGGGTATCAGATATGATGAGCATGAAGTCAAGCCAATTCTAATTAAAAGTACTGCAGCAGCTAAGCTGGATGTGGTGGCACATGTCTGTAACCCTAGCACTTAGTAGCCTGAGGCAGCAGGATCACAAATATGAGACTGATTTGAATGACATAATGAGACTCTGACTTGAAAACAGCAGCAGCAGCAGCAACAACAACAGAAAGAACCCGAGTCAGAGCTAAGAAAACTCAGAGCACAATATGCATATGTTGAGCATACTGGATTTAAAACAAAGAGAGAAAACAATCATAAAATAGTCATTGTACATCATGAGTCAGATCACAAGTTGGATCATCTTCATATTCAAGAGAAACTTCTATGATGTTCCTCTAAGGCCTGGACCTTCTTTACATCCAGGTTCCCTAGTGGTAAGACTCAAGCTGCAACAAGAGTTTTTGTACCAATTTCACTTTTTGATGAGTTTGCATATTCTTTTGAAATTCTATGGCAAGCTCACCAGAGAAGCTGCAGAACACACATACTCTTCCACTTGAAGAAATAGGTAGAATTATTCTGACAGTTCATTTACCTCAACTCTCAAGGCAATGTTTAGACACTTCCTAGACATGTGTATCATCAGCTGCTCTGTATTCCAAAGATATTTTTCCAGCTGACCCATATGATGACTCTATAGAGAGTAAATGTTGAACATACTCTGTGGCTTAGGTATTTGAAGAACCATGTTCTCAAAAGCCCACCCTTTATATTTATTTTTAAAAAGAGAATAAAAATAATTTAAAAATTAGAAATTGTACAGAATTTTCACTAAGCAAAATGATAGGAACTCAACAATGGTTGTTACATTGCATATTGTTGTGTTTAAATTAGTTGTTCAGATTACCAGATAGAAGCATGCAAAATTGGTCAAAATTATAAAAAGTTAAAAAGGAGAGAGAAAATATATGTAAACATTAACTGCTCCTTTCAATAGACCAGCAGAAGCCAGCAGTACAATTATCCAATTAT
>NW_004524579.1:22137579-22161331 GCF_000260255.1 Octodon degus | reverse complement strand
TTCTTTCTTTCTTTCTTTCTTTCTTTCTTTCTTTCTTTCTTTCTTTCTTTCTTTCTTTCTTCTTTTCTCTTTTCCCTCATCCTAGTTGCTCCTTCCCCTTGAACAGTTCCATTTCCTTTCACAGTATCTATTGTACTTTTCAAGCTTCATTTATACTTTCAGGTTCTTGCACTAGGGAGACAATATGATGTTTTGTTGGCTTATTTTACTTGAGATAATATTGAGAGAAGTCACTTATTTATTTATTTATTTATTTATTTATTATTTATTTATTTTTTGGTGGAACCAGGGATTGAACTCAGGCCCTTGCGCTTGCCAGGGAAGTGTTTATTCCACTGAGCCATTTCCCTGGCCCCACTTTTTTTATTTTAAGGAAGGGTCTACACAGGGTGTTCAGGGTCTCACTAATAGATCAAACTTGTAGTGATATGCCTGTTTACAGCCTCCCAAGAGCTGGTATTACGGGTGCGTGCCATCACGCTCAGTCTCAATTGCTCTCTCAGCATACCCCGGGGGCAGGACCAGCACTGCTGGCCTGGGGATAGAACCACTGGTCCCTGCACCTGCTTGCAGGAGCTTTAATCCACTGAGCTATTTGGCCGGCCCTGAGAAGTCACTTTTGCACTCTAATTCCCAGATGGAGCTCAATCTGACTTTCTCTCTAGAATCTTCCTTAAAGCAGCATATACTGGATGAGAAACAGTTAGATCTAGAAAACAATGATAAGGCTGGTATCCAAGTAAGGTTGACAACAAGCCTCCTCTATGACCTCCAACTTTTCCTTCAGGTATATGCTTCTTATTTTAATTCCCTTTCCTTTTCTTCACAGAAAGGCATTTTCGATTGACTTTGCATGAAATGTGAATTCCTAAGCTGCAGGCTGTCCTGATGTTCCTCCCACCCACAGGCTTTGTTTCTACTTTGTATCTGCTTGACCTCCTCTGGTGCTGGAAGCTACTGCTGCAAGTTCTTGCTGCTGCTGAGGAAGCTAGGAAGAAAGAGAAGCAACAATCTGTTTGGTTTGCAGTTTTCCATAAGGTGACCAGACAAGGCTGTGGGGTAGAGTGAAAGGAGGGACGGCCTTCTTCATGTGAGCAGCCCACAGGCCAGAGATACCTGTTTGAGTTTTTATTTATTTATTTATTTATTTTTGTATTTTATGGAAGGGTCTGCAGGGTGTTCAGGGTCTCACTACTAGATCGGACTCGTAGTGATCCACCTGTTTACAGCCTCCCAAGAGCTGGGATTACAGGAGCATGCCACCATGCCCAGTCTCAATTGCTCTCTCAGCATGCCCCAGGGGCAGGACCAGCATGGCAGGCCCTTGAGCTTCCCTTTAATTAAGAATACTGGTTGCTTGCTGTGTACACTGGAGCATCAATAGCTTGCCTACAAGAGTTAAGCAGTACTATTCTGTAGATAAGAAGACTAAGTGAGATTATTTATAAGACTATATGACTTGTGGGGAAGGAATTACTAAAAATGAGTTTTTAATGAAGCTATACATTTCATTACAAAATAATTTAAGCTTATGAATAAATAGCTATAAATACTCCCCCTCAATACTTCAGTGCCAGGAATTGAACTCATGACCCTGTGTTTGCCAGACAGATACTTGTGCCTATTGAGCCAAAATATTATTATTGTTATTATTATTATTTAGGTACTGGGAATCAAACTCTGGACCTTGCACTTGCCAGGAAGGTGCCGTGCCACTGAGCTATATCCCTAACTCAATTAGCTATAAATTCTGTGTGTATGAGGTTGGGTACTTTTAATGTATCTCTTAGTTCTGCCCACAAATCAGTTGTACCTCTTTGCTAAAGTCACACACAACGTTGTCCTCTTTGTGGTGGAGGCTGCAGTGCCCCTTCTCCCATCATAACCTTTTTTCACTGGGCTGGTTATTTTCCTTTGCAAAGCACTTTTTAATAACTTTTATTTTTTTCCATTTCAAGTGCCGAAACTTCAGCATGAGCTTGAGCTTCTTGCAGAGAGTCCTGGATTGCCTTCCTGTGTTGTGCTAAATGCCAGCTTCCTGGTGTACTTGTTGGAGCAATGACTTTGATGTATCTTCACTTCCCATTCTAGTGCCAGGGTTCTTCTCTCTCTCTGTTCTCACTGTTGAGCTCTCTCTTTCTCCTCCTCTGAGGTGAAGGCAGGGAATCCACTTCCAGATTTGAAGCAAGACATGCACCATGAGACATCATTCCCAAAGCCATCACTTGAGCAGGAGTCTCCAACCTGTCACATCCAACATCATGAGCTTTACGTCCAGGGAACCAGATCTCAAGTCATGTTAGTGTTGCTAAGGACTTTTTTAAATTTTACAATGTGTTAAAACACTTTGGTATTTTTCTGGATATACATATATTCAGGACCTGTATTATTCTTGTTCTATATGTAAAAATGACTAAGATTAGAGAGGTACATTATGTGTCTAAGTTCAAAACTGGTATCAGAAACAAGAGTTTTTGTTGCCTGAAACAGTACACAATTCTTCTTGCCAGATGTGCTTATGGAAAACAATTGTGTGAAATGATTTCTGGCAAATAAAATCAGTTGGCCCAGGGGAAGCAGACTACTTAAAAAGAGTCCCACTGTGAATCGTTTTATGAAGTTAATATTCTCTAATGTATCCCTTTTACAAATCTGGATTTTCAAACAATACACATCTACTGAAAGTGGTTACTGGTGAGCCCGCATATTTCAATTACCGAATCCTCCTCTGCATTTCTCCTGACTACAGGTGGCTGCACGCTGGCTGAGCCTGCGCTACATACAAAAGACATTAGAAAAGTGGGAAAGGTAGCCAACAGCCACTTGAGCATACCTAGCCCCTGAACTCAGCTACTGGTCAGCTGCTTTCCATTATGGGGCCATGAATCTGCTCAGACCAGAACTAGAGGACCCCACCATGGGGTCCATATCAACAGCTACCTTAGTTAATTCATTGCCTCTGTTTTCTCCTGCCTCACCTGTCTCCTGCCCTCCTGGTGCCACACTGCCAATATGAGCTGAGGATTTTGTGATACCTTTTCCTTCTACTTTTTTTTGTCTGTCCTGTCCCAACTTTATTCTTCCTGATATTGCTACCTGTTAGATCCTAAGCTCTAACACATTAGTTATTCTCAGTCCTGGCACCATTATATTAGAACAGCCCAGACCTTAACAAATTTTTCAATGTTTGGGTCTCAAATTCTAATTTAATTTGTCTGTCAGTGAGGGCTCTGATTGTGGTAACTTTGGTATTCACTTGATTTTTATTTCTGACTTTTTAAAGCTACCCAGATGATTCCAACACATGATAAAATGGAAAAATGTGATGTATTTGATTGCCTGACTTTCATCCTGACCGCTGATACTGGATGGTCCTTGTTATGGGTTGAATTGTGTCCTTGTGTTCAAAGGAAAATCATACACTGAAGTTCTAATTCTCTCAGATTAGAACTTACTTGGAGATAAGTTCTTTACAGAGAGATCATGAAATTAAAATGAAGTTACTGAGGCTGTGATGGTATAGAATTAAATATCCCTACAAATCTCATGTGTGCAAGTCTTGATCCCATATTGGTGATATTGGAGAGGGATGGAAGACCTCATAGGAGGTCTTCTGATCACCTCTATGTGCCCTTGAAGGGAACAGTGAGACACTGGCCTCTGTTCTCGCACTTTCCTTTCTAGACATGAGCTAAATGGTCTCTCCAGGATGTGGCTGGCTTGCTAGAGTCCCAACAGCCATTGGGCCAATTGACAATGCACAGAAACCTTCAAAGCTATGTCTCAAAATTTCTTTCTTAAATTGATTATACCTGCTATTTTGTTACAATAAATGAAAGCTGAATAAAACAAAGGTAAATCCTAATCTGATATGACTGGTGTTCTGGAACAAAGTAGCATTTGGAAACAGACACTTATAAAGAGTGAATGAAAATGAAGATGCCCATGTACGAACCAAAGAGAGAGGCCTGGAGCAGATCCTCCCCTCAGAGCCCTCAGAAAACACTGATGATGCCCACAACTTGATTTTAGTTCTCTCCTCTTCTTCAGGAGTGTAAGATAATAATGTTCTGTTAAGCAGGTCTAGTGATTCACGGCAGTCTATTATGGAAGTGCTAGTAAACAAGTCTATATGTCAGGATCATATTGCAGGTGCCTTGATCCTGAGCATAGCTGCAGTGACCAGTGTGGCCCAGGATGTGTAGGATACTTCCAGCATTCACACTAAAATTCCCACACCCCTAGAATATATGCAGTTTCAAGAAAAACAAGAAAATTGCTCCCCTTCAGGTTAATTTAGTGGTTACAAGTATTGAGGTCTACAGAACAAGACTAGTTTAGAACCCATTTCTACCCATTATTAGCTGCAAAAAGTTCTACATTGTATTGTAGTTAATATCTACTAGTAGGTATACAATATCTAGAATATTTCCTGCCACAGAATGAGCACTCAACAGATATTAGCAGCTAATGTTTTCTTATACAATTATAGTCACAAAATATTCATGTAATGACATCTACTTTCAAGAGAGTAAGAGTAAAGGCTTCATTTCAAGAGTTAAATGTAGTAAAAGTTTTGTACCTTCTATTTATTCATTCCAATGTTGGTATTTCTCTGTAACTGATAGAAAAATGGCCTTGATGTTTCTCAGAATTTCTTTCCTTATTGTGAAGTGTTCATGTTCCACAAGATTAGGATTCCACAGATTAAAAAAAAAATACTATGAATGAGACCCCTACAGGCAGCAGGTAAAAGATGACCTGGTCCATTGGTAACACTTCTAACCAGTCAAAAACAAAGAGCTTACTCAAGAAAGAAAACCAACCTGAAAATGAGAGAGTGTCTTTCCTTGCAGGACACACACAGGTCATGGAAACAGTGAAAGAAGGGACACCACTTGTAGTCAAGGTTTTCAATGGAAACAATATAGGTCACATAATATATAGGATTGTTTTATAGTACTCACCCAAAGAGTCAAGTTCAAAAGAGTGCAGGAAATCTGTCCACATACTAAAGACCCAAAAATCTAGAAGACCATCTGGATCTCATGGCAGCGTCTTGCATGAACCCAGCTGAAGACACTGAGCCCAAAACAATGTCTCCAAGTTGCCTCAAGGATTTGAGCTAAGATGACCTCAAGGTCAGTGGTGAAAGATAGAAAGTCTGTGCCAGTAGACTGAATGAGCTGCTGCAGTAGGCTGAAGGATTTGCACTGGAGCCAGGAAGCAACATTCAAAGTAAGAACTAGAGCTCCCCCACACTCAGCCATACTCAGAGACAACAAGGTCCTGAGCCCCTCCAAAGATATCAGTCATGTTCACATCAGGAAAGCCAGCCTGACAAGTTCCTCCAGGAGAACCAAAAGCTCCTTAGCAGCACATCTTTTCCTGCTTTCCTTTTTATTTTGTTGGAAATCTCCAAGTGGGCCTCCCATGTCCAGTAGCACACTGGTTCTGTTCAGCTGGGTGATACAAGTTGACCACCAGCTGTCAATCCACCATACCACTAAAGTTGAGTCACAAATGAAGCAGACATGAAAGCACAACCCTGGAGCATTGCAGTCAGTAAACAAGGGAATGGCATCAAGAAAAGCAAGCAGATAGATACTGTCCTGCATGTTAACAACTAGAAACAATTGGGCATCTCTGTAGCATAGAAATATGTGGGGATCAAATAAGAGATGAATTCAGCCCATCCTGCTTTCTCCTTATTCTAGCAAATGACCAAATCATGTAATGAGTATTACATGAGTGTCTCCTCAAAAACCAGGTATCTAATTTACCGAAGACAGTGCAGTCATTTTCACTTTTTTGTATCCCTTTAGTAAAAATTTGGGTTTGTAATTTTCTAATAAAAGCAGTTTATTGTGTTATTGACTTTTCATAGGATAAAAATACATATGCTGTACATTCATTGATTAAATCCTAAATATAACGTGTAAGCTGCCTTGTAGATTTTACTGTGCCAAACTCTTTATCATCCTTCAACCCTGGAGCTTCCTTGGATTCAGAATCACTTTAATCCTGCGGTTCTTCATTCTAACCACAATTGAAAATTGACTTTTGCAAGCCTTGATTCAGCTACAGTGGGACTTTAAAAGTCCGGCTGGAGGAAAAATAGCATTACCTAGAATAAAGGCCACACTAGGTTCACTCTAGAATCATTCTTATCCTCTTATCTCTAGCTGTCCTGTTTTGCTTCCTTTTTATTACACTTTATTTCTGAGCAACTTTGCTTTCTTCCTTTAGGATTCATTGCTGTCCTCCATATTAATTGACCTTTAATTTGAACTTCTGGCTTTCTTAGCTGAGCATACACTGTCCAATCCTTCCTATGCAAAAGCCATTAGAGTTTCTTAACCCTGGCTGTGCAAGGGAATCTCATGTGATTCATATGTGAAATCAGCTGAAAGCCTCTACCCTGAAAATTTGGATTCAGCACAAGCAAGAGGAACACAGGCATCTATATAAAAGAAAAGAAAAGCAAGGACCAGCCAAATAGCTCAGCAGATTAAAGCGCCTGCAAGCAAGTGCAGGGGCTAAGGGTTCCATCCCCCAGCCTGCAGTGCTGCCCCTGCCCCTGGGGCTAGCTGAGATGGCAATTGAGACTGGGCATGGTGGCACATGCCTGTAATTCCAGCTCTTGGGAGGCTGTAAAAAGGTGGATGACTACAGTCTGATCTAGCAGTGAGACTCTGAACACCCTGTAGGCCCTCCCCTAAATTAAAAAAAAAAAAAAAAAAAAAAAAAAAAAAAAAAAAAAAAAAGGAAAGAGAGAAAAACAAATGGAAAGAGGAAAAAGCTACAATTGATCTTGAATGAGCAGAATGAGAAACATTTAACTGGATATTAAATTTGTTGGCTTCAGCTTGCCCTTTCATATTGGTACAGGAGTCCCAAATTATGCAGTAAATAAAAAGATAGTAAAGATGCTCTGGCCCCAGGTATCTATTTAGGCAACCACTGCAAAGACCTAGTTTTTCAAGGTTTAGCGCTGAAGCAGCATCTCTAAGGAGACAGGACACAGACCCTTACATTTCCATCTAGTCCCACTGGTAACACTCTGACAATTATTGGGGGCTTGGGGTTGAGATCAAAATATGTCACCAATAATAATGTGAAATCTATTTGGAAACTGTTACAGTTTTTAGTCTGATTGGTTGTTGTGAAGGTCATTTACCATGAATCGTTTTGGAAATCAGGAGCTTTCAATGAAAAGTCCAAGATTTAATGTTTCAGGCATTTAGAAAAGAGAAAACTTGAGAGTGGTATTGCTTTTCTTGGGGGAACCATGGTCCCAACAATGGAGTCACAGTGACCTCTTTTGTCCTACATTTCCAGAAAGCGCAGTTGGTCTCTTCTGCTATACCTCCCTTTGGTGTGGCTCTTTAATCTCTGAAGTGCTGACACTGTTCATTATTCCAGACACCAACAAGATTCAATTGGTTCCTACAGGGATGTCCATTTTATGAAGCTGAATGTGAATGAAAGACCTTGGTGTAAGTGTTTCACTTATCAAACCAAGACTTTACCATGTTAGTCATTAGGCAAATAAATTAATGTCAGGCTTCCTTATCTTCTGGGCCATCAAGGGACAGACCAGCTCCTTGACAAGATTCTTTTATGAACAGTTTTTGTGTGTGAGAGAAAATGTTAGTGAAGGCCTGAAGGGATGTTCCAATGAATTAGAGCACTTTCTGCAAAGCAGATGCAGTATGCACAGCAAAGGGGAGTTGTGCTGTACGATCCAGCATTTCACGTGCTGTCTCGGATCTTTGAGCCTCACAAGTCCCTAGTTGTGGTTTCCCCTGTCATTTACAGATATACTCACATCCAGAAGAGTTTCTCTTCTGGCTACAATTGACCAGGCTTTTCTATATCCTTTATTTCCCCTCCCTTCCAGCCCACAGAATTCCTCAAGCAAGCCAATCACCTCCTACGAGAACCAGCATTGCTTCATCTTCTTGGTACTACAAAGCCTGCCCCACCTCCACACCCTCTGCCTGTTCACTATCCTGAATGTCCTGCCTGGGGATCCCTATGTGGTTTACAGAATCTTCTTACCTGCAACCCCTAGACTCTTGAGTACTTTGGGCTAATAATCTGTGGTTGATCTCAAGTGTCCAGTATCAGAATGCAATGTGTTCATCCATCCAGGATTAGGTAGGGTGAGGATTTCTTCTCTTGAAAAAGTGAGTAGGCAGTGATAAGAATAGAAGCCCAGTTTTTTTCCATCTGTGGATTTTGGACCTCACAAAACAATTAGTCAGGGCGCTGGCTTCCAATCCTGGCATTTCCGCCTAGGCATGTAATATCAACACCGTCAGCCATGGTTTTATTTGGCAATTATGCATACTAATATTATTTTCTACCTTCTCTGTAGATTTTTGTGGTATCTAGTAATAATGCTTTAGAGGGAGGTAGACATGACAGGTCTATAAGATTGTTGCAAAATTGCTAATGAATTCTGTGTTTAGAATATTATTTTGCATTCATTCAAGGATGTAAATTCTGTTTATAGAAAAAAAGTACAATTCTTTTGAGGGATTTGGAGCTTTTCTCCTCAACCCTTCTATGCCTTCCACAATGATACTACCTGGAGGAGAGGGACAGGCAGGAAAAAGGCAAGAATGATAAGGAAGAAGAGAAGACAGTGCAATCACTTGAATGCAGCATAAGTGATGACTTTTCCTTTGTGACAGTCTGATACAAACAGATGTAATGTATCACCTTGTTTCTATATATAGATTTTTTTAAAAAATATGGAGCACTTCAAGAATTTACCTGTCATCCTTGTGCAGGGGCCATGCTAATCTTCTTTGCATCATTCCAATTTTAGTATATATGCCACTGAAGCGAGCACAGTATATAGAATTTTGTGTGACTACAGGGTGCAGGGGCAATGAAGGCATGATCCAAAAACTAGAGGAGCCCTCCTGTGATGGCAATATAACATTATGACACAACTAGGTGACAGGTTTATATGTCTTGTAAAACAACATTCAAAGCAGTGAAATGGATACATCTTTCTCTCCCTTTTCCAGACTCTTACTTCTCAAAATCTGGCTGTCATATAAAGTCTTCCCTGAAGCTCAATTCCTTGCTAATTGTACAAATTGGTAAATAGTTGGGATGGACATAGGCTTTAAATAAAGTTTAAGGGCTGGCCTGATAGCTCAGAGAATAAAATGCTTGCTTAGGCAGAACACAGCAGCCCAGCTTTGATCCCTGGCATGCCGTGGCGCCCTGCCTGTGGGGCGCGCTGAGATGGCGATTGAGACTGGTCGCAGCGACGTGTACCTGTAATCCCAACACTAGGGAGGCTGAAAACAGGAGAATCACTATGAGTCTGATCTACGTAGTGAGACCCTATAGATCTTGTCCTAAATGCAGGGGAAAAAAAGTTCAATCACGCCAGCTCCATCTCCTTTTTCCAAATTTCAGTGTGGAGTTGTCCTAGTGCAGATGTGTCTAGGTAAGAAGGAAGCACCTGTACCTGGGGCCAGGGGGCAGGGAGAGAAGTTATATGTGAGTGATTGGAAAGGATTTGCTATTTAAGAAAGTAGGAAAAAAGGGCATGAGGTAGAAGAAAGATTACCTCAAAGGGAAGGAAATGAGAGAGGGAGGAGACAGCTTCCAAAGTTTCCAACTTCAGTTCTAAAATCAGTTTCCAAAATCAGTTGGAAGTCTGAGGTACAATCTAGATGAAAGGAACCTAGTGGGAAGGTGCGAAGGGCATCTGATTCTGCCATAACTCATTCCCTATCTTTAAGATTTATAATTTTATATTGAAGTAAACAGAGAAATACTAAAGATATCTAAAATGTGTGTATTTTTGACATTGTCAGTCCTATGGATAATCCACTATTATTGTGGACTACTGGACCATATTGGATTATTTTGCTGAATTCATACACCTATAATATTTAAATGGCAAAGGAATACCCATCTTTGACAAAACTAAACAAATAAGGGGATATAAATGAAGGACCATTTTGTATCTGTATATACAAAATAGGATAGATATACAGCTACTTTTTCTTCATTCAATGAGAAGATTTGTACTAATAAGGTTTGGACAAGATACCATGTCTGCATCTTGTACTATGAATAACTACTATGAAGACAACAATATTCAATGTATTAATTATTGTAACTGTCCTACTAACCTGTTTTGAAACTGTCTCATTGCTATCTCTTTCTCAATAAAATTAATAAAAAAGAATAAAATGGTGTATTTGTGATATAATAGGAAAAATGCCTCAAAAACCCTTCACTGTAGTTGTAAATAGACTGAAGAGTACATTGACTAACTGAAAACAAGGGGGGACAACCGTGAGATGCCAAGTGACAAATGAGGAGGGGGTCAATCCATAGCTGTGGCTGCCATGAAATGAATAGATAGATTTGCTTTTGCATGCTCTTTGTGAAGACAAAATTCAGTTTGTAGAGTGTATATAGAGTGACTGACTCTATGCTAATATTTTGACTTTGTAGCTGTATGACTTGGGCATGTCTCCTTCTTTCTTTAGGACTTTTTTTTCATGTCTCTTTAAAACAATAGGGTTGGACTAGATGTATTCTGATTGCTTCCAACTCTTAATACTCTGATATTATGATTTTGCTCCAATTTGAATGGCAGCCAAGGACATTTGGTTAGTGAAATTTCCAAAGACTTCATTACATAGTGGTCCCATAGATTAGAGCCATAGGACAGTTATGGCGGGACTTTAGATTATTACCAAAGATAATCATAGTGTTTAGTTTTTACACAACACTTTCACAGCTATAATTACCTATAATCTGTGTTACTCTTCACCATATCATTGTGTGCCAAAGGGGTATAATGACCATTATCTGTATTTTAAAGAGATGGAATTGAGTCCTTAAAGGTTCTGAAGACCTGCCTAAGGTTCCAAGCAGGTTTTGCTGGAGTTTGGACTGGGTGTGTGTCTCGGAACTTGTGATGCAGAGCTCTTCACTGTTGCTGTGCACTGCTTCCTGTGGTACCCGGGTCTTCTAGGTACACAGCTAATGAGAACCTCACCGTGTCAACCTATGAGCCTTGGGATGCACACTGCCTTTGAGAGACAGGTAGGAACAATTCTAGAATAACAGGTAGGAACAATTCTAGAATAATAGAATAATAACTCAAGTTATTCTCAGCTAGCTGTCCTGGCTTGGGAAATGAGGTATTATAGGTAACCAACTGTAGAAAAGCTGAAGGTCAAGGATTTTTCCTTACTTTTTTTTTTCATTTCTCTACCATACTATAGGGAGGATCTATCATAGGTCTGTGACCAAGGGGATAGGATAAATTGCTTACCAAATTATTTTCCTTAAGCAGATGGTCAAGATTATATGGTTTGTTTTTCTGCCCTCTTAATCCACTGTCTCTAGAAAAATCTACTACTTCCTACACCTCCTTCACCCCCATCACACATTCTATACTAGCTGGTCAGTGATTGAATGGCTTAAAGGGAAGAAGGAAGGACAATGAGGAGATTGAGAAGGAGGAGAATATATACCCCCCTTTCCATCCTTACAGTAATTAAATGAGCCAAGTTGTATTATTGCCATCTTAGATACCACACTGAGGAAATTTACTCAAAATTACATAGGTAAGTAAAATGGGGCTTGGAGTCCAGGAATGTATGTCTCCAATTCTTGTCTACTCTACCTTGTTAAGTCCTAGTCTCATTGGCCAGCTTGCTGCTGACCTTAGAAGTTTATCTAAACAAATGGCTTCAATTTTTCACAGAATGCTTAACACCCTAGAGTCACAGAGGATAGAAAGGTAAAAAGCAATTGAGGGTTACATGAGAATCTGAATCACATACTTTCTATGTTCTTCACATAAATTTATCTTTGTTTTCCATTTTTATTTTGGTAGTACTTGGGATTGAACCCAGAGCATTTGCACTAAGGTACTTAGCTAATCCTTTTTAATTTTTTCATTTTTAGACAGGGTCTTGCTAAGATGCCCAGGTAAGACTTGAACATTTGATCTTCCTGCATCAGCCTCCCCAACTCTAGGATTATAGGTGCATACCATCATACTTGAGTCCCACTTGTTATTTCTGATGAGAAAACTGAGATTGATCCAACTTATATGCAGTGTGGTGAGTTTGTTTCATAGCCAGGATTGCATCCTGTTGCACTGAATGGAACCCCTGGATCCTTTCCACTTTGTTATCCTCTTATTTCACATAATTCTCCATCCATTCATGGTCCAGAGAAAGTGTTGGTAGCAAACACAAGCTTCTTCAACATTTTCACAGTTCCAATAATCAGACATTCTTATTTTGGGAGGACCTCTATAAATGGTGTTCCTGAAATTCCTCAAAATAAAGACAGCTCCACAGATCAAACTGCAAAAGTGCATTCACTGGCATTTTTACCAGTTATCTGCTTGTTCCAGAACTGTCCAAACATTATAGGATCAACAAATGTGTTTAAGTTGATTTGGCCCAGAAATCTCCAAAAGGAAATTACAGGAAATGGTTTTCACACTCCAAAATTAAAAATACCTACTCAACTTGAAAGAAACTGAGGAAGTGGCTCTAACAGTCTTCATGAAAAAGACTCAGTTCCTTCCAGTTAATGCAAACCTCCGAAATTGGAAGCCAAGGCCATCAGTCATTCAGCCAACTCTCCACGAGGCCAGCATGCTCCAGTCACTGACACACCTGTCATTGTTCAATTCTCAGCAGGCAAACTCGAACCACAGATGATCCTCAGAGTAGTGCTTTAAAGCTGCTGCCAGTCATACGTCATGAGTTTGTTTTCTTTCTAGGAAATCCATGTGAGTTTCTATTGAGCATATTTGTAACACTATGCTGGGGATCTTGCAATTACTTTAGGATTGGAAATGATAGTAAAAGAGATTTTTATCTTAATATGTGGTAGGAATCCTTAATGTCAGGACTCTAGAATGGAAATAAAATTATGAAGTCATTATCACACAGTGAGCTTGATATGCCATGGGCCCAAAGAAGGCTGGAAGCAAGAGGAACAGGAGAAAGATGCCTACACTGGACAGGAGATGAGATAACAGTTCTTTTCACATTGAAGGTTTTTGTGTTCTTTTCCAAGTTATTTCTTGGAAATAAAGTAATTAATAGAGACACTTAATGGAGCAAATCCTACCACTGAAGTCTAGATGGATCATCAGGGCACTTTGACTCCCCAGAGAAACAGTTGTCTTTTCATATGATATGACTTCTCGAGGTCTTAGCCAGCTCAGGGTATTCTAGGCAGGGATTACAACCAGTCTTCTTGTGGAGGAGAAAATGTCCTCTGTTCTCTCACCTTGTTCTCCTGAGCTGCTCATTAAACTTTAGTAAGATAGTGTTCATCTAACTAGAATGTTTAATTACAATGAACTACTACACTGAATGAGCATTTGAATTTTACCAGAATATATATATTTCTTTTTTGTCAGTCAGTTCAGACTCAGTCTTTTGTCTTTCCAACACAGATTAGTAGAGTATGGACTATGAAAGGGGATTTATGACAGGTACTTTATGGACACTAATTCTGAAAACATCAGAATAAAGCAGGTGTGTTTATTTCAATTTTAGAGTGGGGAACAGTGAAAATCAGGGATTTGTATGACCATCCCCAAGGAGAAAGCCCTAGAGGAAGCTAGCCCCAGTGCAGAGTAGTTTCCTTGGTACTGCACTTTCAGCCTCCAAAACTGTGAGAGCATAATATTTGTTGTTTAAGCCACCCAGTCTGTAGGATTCTGCTGTGCAGCTCTAGCAAACCAAGTACCTCTTTTGTCTAAATAAGTGACTTTCTTATTGAGACAAAAATTGGATGTGAAATGTAATTGTTGTTACTTCAAATGAATGGAATATACATGACTTTGACTTTACTCTGATCAATTTGAACTCCAGATCTGTGAGGAAAGAGAGGAACAGGACATGAACAGCAATAGGTTTGGAGCTATACTGTTCAGGAAGAACCATGAAGAACTCATATATTTTCATATGATTAGGATTTTAGTTAAAGGGTTTAGATAAAAGTAGTCAATGTAAGACTTCGATCCAGCATGCTAGGCCGGCCCAGCCCCTGGGGCATGCTGAGACAGCAACGGAAATTGGGCATGGTGGCATGTGCCTGTAATCCCAGCACTTGGGAGGCTGGAAACAGAAGGATCACTATGAGTCTGATCTGTGTAGTGAGACCCTGTACTAAATACATACAAAAATAGTCAATATATTCAAGAAGCAGAACTATAGTTCTATATTCTTGGTGGTTTGCTAAGAATATTCAATGTTGTTTGCTAAATTAACTCAGTTTTATATAGAGATAAAAGGTTATTGATAGATATAGATAGGCAAACTCTTCTTATGCCTGACAACAGAAATAGCTGTGATGATGAAAATGTTCTAATCTACACAGTTCTATACAGTGACCATAACCCACATATGACTACTGCGAACTTGAAATGTAGCTAGCACCATTGATGAAGCAAGATGTGTTTATTTCAGGTGTGTTTAAAACAAATTTTAAAAAGGGCTGGTCAAATAGCTCAGCGGATTAAAGCATCTGCTTAGTTTGATCGCCTCACCCCCAGCGTACACTGAGACTACAGTTGAGACTAGGTGTTGCGGCCACTTGGTAGGCTGTCAACAGAAGGATCACTATGAGTCTGATCTATGCAGTGAGACCCTGTACATCCTGTCCACCCTGTCCTAAATAAAAAGAGAAAAGAATTTTACATTTTTTATTTTATTACAGTTTGTTTTAATTAAGTTAAACTTGTGATGCTGAATAGTGTAGTTCTCAATCATATAAAAAACAAAACATGTTTTTAGTTTTGTTCAGACTGAAGTAAATAAGGCTTAACACACCACAAACTCCTACAACAATGAACTTCAGTTAGTATCCTGGAATGTTTTAATACAGAGTGCATTTTTCTTTGCAAAGGCTAATTTGACGTATTTAAAACAGGAAATCAAGGGTATATTTTAAATCTAGAAAATTTTGTCAAAAATCTAGTCACATGCCTTAGGAAACATAAAGAATTATAGAATTTCAGACCTTAGGAGAGCTTAGAGACAGTGATTTTGGAGTTGCGATTTTAAGAAATGGTTCTCTCAGAGCACGGACTCACCACAGAACTGGTGCCACAGTGCTAATGAGGAGAGAAACCCTGGCCTCTGCCCCAGCTGGGCACTCTTACAGATGATGGAGATGTATAGAGAAAAGTCCTGTGTAAGACAAGCTTTTGATGTTAAGCATTTAACCTAAAACACCAATGATGTGGGGGAAGCTAGCCCTTAAAAGGGAACAGACAGCAAAGTAATTTGAAAAGCTCATAAATGATATATTTAAATAGTGTAAAGGAGATCTCAGGGATGATGCCACACCTGAGAAAAACACTATGAAACAAAGACAGGAGATTATGAAACAAGATTAGATAGCTATCTCAAATGAGTAGTGTTTTGAAAAGAAAAAAAAGAATGATTTTTAAAAGTCAGAGCTGAAGAGCAAAACAATAAGCTAAATGTTAAACTAGATATTTAGAAGATAAGGAAACAGAAAATCAGAGGCAAAAATTAAATAACATGAAAACTTGATGTGGAAATTTCAAATCCATTTAATAAATATCTTAGACACCAAAATTGCAGGGGAAATAAGACGAGGTAGCACTAAAGTAAATAATTTCTGAAAAATTCTCCAAACTAAAACAAAGGAAACATAAACTCCCTAGACTGTGGAAACCCTAAGGAGGGTTATAAACTCTGAGATGCCTTGTCACTTAGAGGTAAAATGTCAAAACAGCAAGGAAACGGAAATTCCCAAAAGCTGCCGGAGAAGAAGCCCAGATTTCCTGCAAAGAAATGAATGTGAAGTCACATAAGCCATTGCATCAGCAAAAAAGATAAGAGATGTTATTCTGTGGTTGAGAATCTGATGTTAAATACGTTAAGACTATTAGGTACACAGTAAGTGGAAAAGTTGGACTTGAACTCAGACACCAGACTCACATTTCCCGGTATCTTTTCATTATCCAACAAAGAATTCATATTTTGATTTCAGCCTTAATAAGAGAATGAATATTTTCTTCTTCCCAATATTAATTTCATGTGAAAGAGAATGTGAAAGAGAAACTAAGAAGATTTTATTAATTAAAGTTTATCAAGCAAATACGCATGAGAGAGGCTTACAAATATTTTCAGGTCCTCAAAATACAATCTGTGCTTATGTTTCTTGGGATGTGAGTACTGGTATGGCTTATCCAATCACATTTATCTTCACACTTAGAAAAGGAGAAAGCTTATCCAGGAGCAGGAGTCAGAGAATGAGCAGAGAATTCTGCTTCACTTTATCGGGGTATTCCTCAAAAGACACTAATTATGTCCTAGAAGTTAGGATTGCAGGGCATCTCAAAGGACCCTGTGAAGCCATTCCCATTACCAGGTGATTGCCTTTAATCATCAGAAATGAATGAACATGTTTGCATTCCTGGTGTCTGTGCCTTGGAAGAAAAGAGGTTGGCCTGACTTGAGGGGATAATTTGGATACATTACTCTTGGGGGCTATATCAGGACAATGGTGGCCACTACGACCTGCAGCACAGCAATACTCACTTCTCTTCTGACTCTTCACAGATAAATAGCATCTCAAGCCTCCAATGCTCTTTCTTTCCACTTGATTCACCCCATATGAAGTTTATTTTTTCTAGAAAGAGTGTTCATTTTTTCATTCTGTCACACATTATACTGACCTTAAGGAAGATCCTTTGGTTGTGATGTTTTGCAAGATTTGTGCTTACCTAGCTGCTGTTCTTAATGGCTGTCTTCATGAACTTGTCATCCACCAAGCTATCTGTGTGTGATCCCCTTCCCTCCTTGCTTCTCAAAAACGTAGAACTTCTTCAATAAATCTTGCCATTTTCCAAATTATCTTGGCCACCTTCTTCATAATCCACATTGAATTCTTGGTAGGTACTTGGTACTTTGGACTTGTTACTGTTCTTAATCTTCAAAACATTACTACTAAGAACATGCAATTATGCTCACTTTATATGTGTGAGTGCTGAAGTTTAGGGGTAGTAAGTAACTTGCTAAAGACCAGAAAGTATGCATCAGAGCCAGAATAGACCATGTGTTGCAGTATGAAGTCCTTCAATTTAGCGAATGCACCAAGGTGCACAGCAAGGGAGGAGCTGGTACTCAAACCATCCTCTGTTCAATAAACCAGTAATATGCCCTGCCTGAGGGAACAGATTTTTTTTTTGCAAATTTGTTAAAGATAAACCTATTCCTACCCACTGAGAGGGACTTTAAGTCTGTTTAGGTCTAGAACTCACAATTTCTGAAATTAACATTTCACTACTCTACTCTTCAATTAAAAGATGAGATAATACAGCCCAAGGAAATACAATGATTTCCTGAAGGTCTTAAACTTCAGGAAAGTGGGAGTGGGAGCCAGCTACATTTCACTGAGATTTTATTATGCATTATTGACATTGTTTTGTGATTGTCTCGTGTTAGTTCTTATATACACAGAAATATGTAAACTCAGTGGTTGCAAAACCATTTCTTATACTGACAGCATTATATACCTTATATTCTGTCATAGAGTGGACTTTAGTAGGTATTTCTTTTCTAATTATACTTTTTTTTATTCTGAAGAGTAAAAACAAAAGCAAGCAAGAAAAAAACAAATACAAAAACAGGGTAACATACAACAATACCTATATTACAGATTTTTGAAACAAGAATAGTCGGTTAACAATGAATGATATATTATCTATTTTTATCTTCAAATCTGTTGCTGAGATTAACAGATATAGTTATAAAAGATGTGCCATATGATTTAATATTACCGTATGCTTTCAAGAAGTCTTAAATTTTTATTCTTGTCTCTCTTTTTCTTTTATCACTTTTTATAGAAAATTTACTTTAGAGAGTATAGTAATAACTGATATGATATTAGAAATGGTACACATTTAGAAGGCCAAGATGACGGGTATTTCAAGCACAGTTTTCATATTACACATTGCTGTCCTTAATGTAGTTGCTTACCTCGCATTTATCTGCATATAAATGCTGGAGAGGCTGCAGGGAAAAAGGAACACTTCTCCACTGCTGGTGGGAATGTAGACTGGTATAACCATTATGGAAAGCAGCATGGAGACTCCTCAAAAAACTAGCACTGGAAATCCCATTCAGTCTATCTATTCCCCTTATTGGAATTTTCTGAAAAGAACTGAAAACATCAGATCATAGTGATATATGTGTTCCTATGTTTATAGCAGCACAATTTGTCATAGCCAAATCTTGGAAACAACCCAAGATGCCCACCACCTGAGGAATGGATGAAAAAGATGTGGTATTTTTATACAATGGAGTATTACTCAGCTATAAAGAAAGATAAACTAGAAGACTTCATAGGTAAGGTGATGCAACTTGAGGCTATACTCATAAGTGAAATAAACCAGACCCACACGTGTATTGTATTGTCTCCCTTGTGTAAGAACATAAAAGAAGAAATAAAATCTGAAAAGCAGAACAAATACAGTTAAACAGAAAGAAATGGAACTTAAGGATTAAATAATGAAGGGGAGAGAAAGGAGAAAAGATAGGAAAAATGGTAGTGACAAAAGGATGCAAGCATATACGCAAGATGGATGAGGTGATTGTACTAAGAATTTCCCTCAGTTTTATGTAAATAGTGGTTACTGTGTAGAATTCTCACCTTAACTAACTCTAGTAGGTATTTCTTAACTTGAATAGGATGGAAGTTACTGAGTAGTCCTACATGTTTCTCTGCAATAGGAGTTGATCTTGGGAGAAAAATACTCCCTTAGATAGTTTTGAGAATATCCCAATCAGTAATCACCCACCTGGGAATAAGAAGGTACCAACTCACTGCTAAAAATTCTATTCTTTGTGGGATTTCAACTGTTTTTGCCAACTTCCAAACAAAATTAACTTGATCATGAAGGCATTCTTTGGAAATTTCCTTTAATATTTTTCTCTTTTCTTTTTCCATGCCCAATGGCTCCTTTAAAGTATTGTAAAAAAGTATGAATAGTTGTGGTATCAATTCTTAGAGATTCCAAGAATAATAACACACATATGTCTTGAAAGGTTTAGGTGTAAGATAAACAACATAAGCCCTGGGCATACTTATGGAGTCAAAAAAGCAATATTATTTCATATAAACAAATCTATATGTATGTGGTTATCTTTTATGCAAGAATAATAAAGGCTCCTTTCGGGTTGCATGCCTGCTGTGCTTGTGTTTATGCTGTGATAAGTAGAGGACCTGGGAATGAAACCTCTAGTCTGCCTAATGCTTCATCCAATGCTCTTTCTTCTTATCACAACTGCTATGGCTAGAAGACGAGAAAAATGTGGTCTGCTAATATGCCACAGAGCTCCTACTGAAACATTCCATCAGCCTTATGTGAGGCTTAAGCCAGACAAAGATGCTAAAGGGTATGCAACAGGTATTCGTCTTGGTGAGCTAAAAATAAATTCTCCTATATGTCCTTTAGAAAGTTACAGGAAAAGATTATAGCATGAGCAGGTGGAAATTTAATAAGAGCTTCCCCAACAGCTAAGGAAAATAATCAAGGAACTTATCTCTGACCCAACCCACTGACAATTGCAGCCTTTCTCAAAAGGACTCTATCTTTCCAAAATAAATGTCTTATCTGCTTGAGTTAAAATTAGACACATGTCAATGTTTGCTGTTGACACTGAAACTTCTGGCAAGCAGGGTGGAGTCCAGATTTTTCTACAGAAATGATTTTGTAGGCATGCCCCTCAAATGCTTAGAGCTGAGGGGATAGTCTCTCACTGTTTTTTCATCATTGGTACCCTCTCTTTCTCTTCCCCACAACTACCTACATTCCAGTAAGCCCCAGGGTATGAGAAAAACCTGCCTTTCTCTCTAAAAATAAATGGCACAAACATGAGGTGGTATGGTTTTTTACAGTAATGTTAACTCTTAAGGCCTGTAACTTGCTTTAGGAATACAATATTCATTTTCTCATTTATCTATTCTTCAGTCAAATATTTATTGCTTTCCTACTACTACTACACTGAACTAAGGATTAGGGCACCAGGCAAAGTTTCAGTCCTCTATGGTTCCATGACTAAAGTACAGAAACTGTTCTTATCCTTCTTTAAAAAATAGAGAAATGGGTATTCAGATAGATAAAGGGTTGGCACTTGTCTAAGCCAGTATTGGTGCCAATAAAGAGTCTGGATCTTTCCATCTCGGAGATGTGAGTTCCCTCTTATCCTAAATACCTTCAAAGCAGACAAACTCTATGGCACTTCTCAGCACTGTCTTATGGATGTTGCTATTATTGGTTTTCCCCAAGGACATTAAAAGTATGTGAATACTCATAGGAAGGACATTTATTTTTGGACTTAGGAAAGTAATTTTTGTGTGATAAGCAAAGGAAGACATAGAGTTTAAGCAAAACTTTATCCTAAACTCTGTTTTTGGCTTAAACAATTATTTGGATATGAAAAATGACCTGCTAAAAAAACTATTTTTGTCCTGTGCTTGTATACTATTATCCTAGCCTCTGTCATTCCAGGCATGAATTTCTTTTTTATTTTAAAGAGAAAAAGAACCTCAATAAAACAGTTTCAAACAGGATAGTAGGAGAGTTACAATAATTAATACATTGCAGATTGTCATCTTCGTAGTAGTTATTCAGAGTACAAGATATAGGCATGACATCTTGTCCAAACAATATTAACACAAACATCTCTTCAATAAGCTAAGAGAAACTAACTGTATAACTATCTTAATTTTCTTATGCATACATATGTATATATATATATTTTTTTCTTTCTTTCTTTTCCCTTTCACCCATTATAGTTACTCTACTTTTGAATAATTTCTTCCCAATTGATAATATCTATTGTATGTTTTTGCTCCAATTTACTCTTTTAGTTTCTCACACTAGTGAGACAATATGGTATTTACACATTATGGGTTTATTTCACTTGCAAGTACGATCTACAGGTGCATTGATTTACATATAAAAGTTTCAGGTTTACCCTTCTTTATGGCTCAGTAATGCTCCATTATATAAAAGGGAACCACATCTTTTCTATCCATTTCTCGGTTGATATATATTTCAGTAGTTTCTAACATTTACCTATTACACATGGTGTTGCTATAAACATCAGTGCATGTATATCACTGTGGTAAGATAGTTTTAATTTTTCTGGGAAGATAATCAGAAGAAAATATCTGAATCAAATGAAGCCTCTAATCCTGCTTTTTTGAGAAATCTCCACACTGATTTCCACAGTGGTTGTGCTGGTTTACACTCTGACCAACAACAGTGGAAAGGATTTCTTTTCCCCATAACTCTGCCACTGTTTGGTGGCAGCTGATTTCTTGATGAGAGCCATGCTTTCTGGAGTGAGAGAGAATCTCAGTGTCATTTTAATTTGCATTTCTTGCATGACCATTGATATTGAAATTTTTTTCCATGTATTTATTTGTCATTTGTGTTTCTTCATCTAGGGACTGCATGTGCATCTCAGATATCCATGTTTGGATTGGTTCTTTTAATTTGGGGGGGTCTGACTTTTTTCTATTCATTGTATGCTCCAGATGAAAGTCTACTGGAAAACTAGCTATAATTTTCCCCACTCTGTGGATTGTCTCTTCACTCTGTTGGTGATTTCTTTTGTTGTGCAAAATCTTTTTATTAAGATGAGGTCCCAGTTGTTGGGTTTTGTTCATGAAACCTCTGCCTACCAGTATACCTTCAAGATTTTTACCTATTTTCTCATCCAATAAATTGTTTCTATTTTAATATTTAGATCTGTGATCCATTTTGACTTTAGTTTAGTTCATGGTGATGTGCATGGGTCTAGTTTTAGTCTGTGGCATGTGGAAAGCCAGTTTTTCCAGTACTATTAATTAAAGAGACTATCTAACTTCCAGTGACCATGTTTGCAGATGTAAGTTCATATATCAGCTTCTGTGCTAATCTTGTCTACGATGTCTTTGTTTCCAAACCTCATCACCAAAACATTAATATTCCTGGAAGACCTTCCAAATGACTCATTTGCTTCATTTCCTTGATGTCCAGTAAAGTCTTCCATTAGTATGGTGGGCAAGCTTCTTTTGGAACATTCCAGTGATCACCTCCCTATCTCTCATTAAATAATGCACCATGAAGAATTTAGGTTTATTGATCCAGTCCTAGCCCAGGCCTGGTGAGTGTGTGGGAGAGTTTCTGGTTACCCTGCGCCCACAGGACCTACTGGTCCCAGCCCAGGCACAGCGTGGGTGAGACCCTCATTCAACCCCTTCGGATGCCCCCCACCACTCTGTAGTACCCCCCTACCCTGGCCACCAAGTAGAAATTTCTGTCACGTTCCTGGAACCCCCAGATCCAGGCTTGCCCAGGTCCAGTGGGTGTGTGGGAGAGCTGCCTCTCCACCCTACTCCACACTGTCCCCTCCAGACTCAGCTCCTGACTGGCATACAGGCCTGGGGTGAGACCCTGCAGCTGCAATTCCTACACAGAGTGTAGGGGAAAGAAGCACCCAGCTAGTCCAGGATCAGAACATCTTGCCACAGGGGCACAACAGGTTCACCCTCAAGGGCAACAACAGGAAGGAACTGAGCACTGTAACCAGACCCAAGCCAGGCACAGCTGGATAAATCCAAACTTTGTATATCTACACCTGAACTTCAGTAGGTGCTAAGCCTATAACTGCAACAAAGATCTACAACAAAGGTCAGAAGACAGTGCTACACAAAATGACAACAAGAAGGACCAAAAGGCAATCTCAGAACCCAAGCTCACCCATAACAAGTGCAGAGGACACTAACACAGAACAAATTGGGAATCACACAACTGAAAGCAATGAATCAATGGCTTCGGAAATAAAGAAACACCTGCAGAAACATATAGAGGAACTCAGATTGGAAAAGAAAAAAGAAATCCCTGCATTAATAGCATCTGCAGTAAAGAATCAAATGTAGAAACATATGGAGGAAACCCAATGCCCACCCAGAACAAGTGCAGAGGATACTAGCTTAGCCCAAAAGTATGAATTAATAGCATCGATAGCAAATAAGCAACAGCAGAAAGTCATACAGGAACTCAGAGTGGAATTCTTTTCTATTAACTCAGCTCAAATGTATGAATTAATAGCGTCGATAGTAAATAAGCAACAGCAGAAAGTTATAGAGGAACTCAGAGCAGAACTTTCTGAAATAAGAAAAGAATTCTTGGAACTTATAGTATCTGAGGTAAAGAATCAACTACAGAAACATAGGGAGGAAATCCAATCTGAAAAAAACATTGCAATAAAAGAATTAATAACAGCTTCTAAAGAAGACATTGATAAAAAAATAGAGGAGATTAGAAAAAAGAAGGATGCCTTGAATGAGCAATACAGGAAAGAAATAGATCGAATGAAGCAGAGTCAAAGAGACATAGAGGAATTTAAAATCTCAATAACAAGCTTGCAAAACCATTTAAGTGAAAGTGAAGACAAAGTTTCAGACTTGAAGATGCAGGTGCAGCTAGGGAAAAGGTAAGAAAGGATCTCTTAAAAACAACTAGGATGCAGGAAAAAATAATATATCAACTGCAAGATGATGCAAAGATGAACAGTGTGAGACTAATAGGCATCAATGAGAAAGAAGGAGTCAATACAAATGAGATTTAAAAAATATAGGCAGAAGTAATAGCAGAAAACGTGCCAAATATGAGGAAAAAATCTGACATTCA
>NW_004524579.1:22133592-22135443 GCF_000260255.1 Octodon degus | reverse complement strand
TAAAAACCACATGATCATCTCCATTGATGCAGAAAAGGCTTTTGACAAAGTCCAAAACTCATTCATGTTCAAAGTCCTACAGAAAATTGGAATAGATGGCCTCTACTTCAATCTAGTAAAAGCCATTTATGAAAACCCAACAGCTAACATAATCCTAAACGGGGAAAAACTGAAATCTTTTACTCTTGGATCGGGTACAAGACAAGGATGTCCTCTCTCACCGCTCCTATTTAATATAGTTCTGGAATCATTAGCTGCAACCATTAGAAAAGAGAAGGAAATAAAAGGAATAAAAATAGGTAAAGAAGAAGTTAAATTATCATTATTTGCAGATGACATGATACTTTACTTGGAAGTCCCAAAAAACCTCCACCAAGTAGCTACTATAATTAATACAAAAATTCAGTATCATAGCAGGTTATAAAGTGAATACCCAAAAGTCAATAGCATTCCTCTACACAGACAACAAACACACTGAGAGGGAAATTATAGAAACAATACTTTTACAATAACACCAAGGAAAATGAAATACCTTGGAATACATCTAACTGAAAAAGTGAAAGATCTTTTCAAGGAAAATTGCAGTACTCTGAAAAAAGAGATCATAGAGAATTTCAGAAAATGGAAAGATATTCCATGCTCCTGGATAGGAAGAACCAACATTGTGAAGATGCCCATACTCCCAAAATTGCTGTACAGATTTAGCTCAATCCCTCTCAGACTACCACTAACATAACTCACAGAGCTAGAGAAATTATTCCTAAAATTTATTTGGAACCAGAAAAGACCTAGAATAGCAAAGGCAATCCTGGGAATTAAAGACAAGGCAGGAGGCATTACAATTCCTGACTTGAAATTATACTACAAGGCTACTGTGATAAAATCAGCATTGTACTGGCAACAAAATAGACCTGAGGATCAATGGAATAGGTTAGAAGATGCTGAATCCCCTACCAACACACTCTGTCGCCTTATCTTTGAGAAAGGGGCCAAATATACTCAGTGGAAGAAAGATAGCCTCTTTAACAAATGGTGCCGGAAAAACTGGTTCTCCACATGCCGAAAACTCAAACTTGACCCAGGTATATCACCATGCACTAAGCTAAAGTCAAAATGGATTAAAGATCTAAACATTAAAGCAAAGACACTAAATCTCTTGGAAGAGAATGTAGGAGGAAATCTTGAAGACACAGGGGTAGGCAAAGAGTTCATAAACAAAAATCAAATCGCACAGGAAACAGTTGAAAGAATTAACAACTTGGACCTGCTCTTACTGAGAAATTTTTTCATGCCAAAAGAAATTATCAACAAAGTGAGAAGGCAACCCACAAATTTGGAAAAAATCATGACAAATAAGCACTCAGACAAAGGTCTGCTCTCTAGAATTTATAAAGAACTAAAAAACAGTAGGGCCCCAAAATTTAAAGACCCAGTCCATAAATGAGCATCTGAGATGAACACACACTTCTCAGAAGATGTAATTAAAGAAGCAAATAAATATATAAAAAAATTCTCCACATCATTAGCCATCTTCGAAATGCAAATAAAAACATTGAGATATCATCTCACCCCAGAAAGAATGGCTATCATAAAGAAATCACCCAACAACAAATGTTGGAGAAGCTGTGGGGAAAAAGGAACCCTTCTCCACTGCTGGTGGGAATGTAGACTGGTGCAACTATTATGGAAATCAGTGTGGAGACTCCCTAGAAAAGTTGAACTGGAAATCCCATTTAAACCAGCTATTCCTCTACTGGGAATTTTCCCAGAGGATCTGAAAACATCATATCATAGGATATATGTGTGCCTATGTTTATAGCAACACAATTTGTGATAGCCAAATCTTGGAAA
>NW_004524579.1:22125556-22126112 GCF_000260255.1 Octodon degus | reverse complement strand
AAAGAATTTCATGATGACAAAGTCAACCCTACACAGGCTACTGAAAGATGTTCTAGAGAGGGACCAAAATGATCAGAACTCCACGAATGAGATCAAAAGCAACCAACTAAATAGGGTAAGCAATTAAAAACAGGAGAGAAAGAAGTAAACAACAACAGGGAAATAACATGTCAATCATAAGTCAATACATCTCAATTCTAATCATCAATGTAAATGGACTCAATTCACCAATTAAGAGACATAGACTGGCACATTGGATTAAGAAACAAAATCCAACAATATGCTGTATACAAGAAAGACATTTAACTCTTAAAGACATTTATAGGCTGAAAGTCAAAGGATGGAACACAATATTACATGGCCAGCACCTCAAAAAAAAAAGCAGGGGTAGCAATCCTATTCTCAGATAGTCTCAACTTCAAACCTACAATGATCAAGCACAATAAAGAAGGCCACTATAGACTGGCTAGGGGAAAAATTCAAGAGGAAGAGGTAACACTCATAAATATGTATGCACCAAACACGGGAGCACCCAACTATATAAAGCAAATCTTAA
>NW_004524579.1:22071752-22125456 GCF_000260255.1 Octodon degus | reverse complement strand
ATTAAGAATGATAAACTGCAAGCCTTTATATTGAAGTGGATGCCACTTGAACATATACTCATAAGTGAAATAAACCAGACACACATATATAAATATTATATAGTTTCCCTAGTATAAGAAAGAACTCAAAAAAAGAAATACAAATAGAAAGGTATAATACAAGTAAAAGGAAAGCAGGAACTTGAGGACTAACTAATTAAGAGAGGGAAAGGAGAAGAGCTAGGAAAATGACAATGGCAAGCCATACAGTTATATGTAGAAGATGCGCAAGGCAATGATCCTGAGAATCTTCAGAATATTTTTGAATCTAACAGTCAGTTGGAGAGATTCTCAGCCTGACTAACTGTAGGGAGCTGCGTGTAGCCAAGCCCTAGGATGGCGCCGGTTTCCGCCTTCCACCCCCTCAGGGGGTGAGCGCTCCTGGTAATCAACAACTCCATAAAAGGCCAAGGCTTGGGCTAATGCACTGCTTCTGCATACCTGGACCAATGGACGGTACACACGTGGCGCCCCATGGTGGAAGCCCTGAGACTTATAAGCTAAGAGCAGGGGCCTCGAGGGGGGAGAAGGTTGATGTAACAGGGCAATAAAAGCTGCGCAGACACAACCAGTGGTCGCGTCTTCCTTGCTGGCAAGGCCGCGCGCGACAACTAACTATACATCCTGATATCTGTGAACTAAGTAACTGCACTGAAGATGGTAATCTGTAATACTAATTTCATGTTTGGAGTGCCTGACATTATGGTCTTCTGAATATGGGCTGCTTCTCATGACATGCCAGTTGCTGCCATGCTGTCTCTCGGGTAGATGAATGTTCAAAAAGAAGGGGGTGGTGAATGAAGGCAAGAAACAGAAAAAGGAATATTGTGGGACTGTCCTGCTTCAAGGTTGTATATGGTTAAATTTTTGGTCTTATGTGTAAGCATGAAAATTATATGATTCTTTATGCCTATTTTTAAACAAATATTATAATTTTTAAATGTGTTTCATCATATTTTGTAGGGACTTAAAGTTCAACATATCAATACTTGAAAAATACCTGTTCAATGTAATGCCTAAGATGTTTGATATTCAGACAGTGAGATTAAGCTTAACAGCCAGGGTTTTATGGTAATAACAATAAGCTTTTCTTCTGGATGGTTAACAACCTAAGTTTGCAGACTATAATTAGAGAAAAAGGAGGGCCACAAGGAAAGTAAACATTTTGGCCCTAGCCTTCCAAGGTCAATTAAGACTCAGGACATATGAGAACTTGTACTGTAACACCATGTAAGTCTGTAGTGTCCCAAATTTTCTGATCAATGAGATTATTGGGCCAGACAGAAAGTGATTGATGATGTAGAGTGTGCCTAAGGAGAGTCACATGGAGAGGAAACATTTTCTCAGGCTTTCACAGAGAGCACATTGGCCAAGCAATGGCCACGACTCATCCACATGGCTGACTCTGACAAAGGTTCTACAATGTGAGCTACAGAATCTCAGGATAAATCCTGAGGGGATTTCACTGACCTTATCAGACCCAAAAGCTACAACTCCTGTTGCATAGGTCCTGCTTCACCTTGGTCTTAACCATCCAACAGAAAAGTATAAAAATGAAGTATAAGAAGTAAAGCCATGGTGTTACGTTGAGCTGTAGGGGACTCAGGTCATCAATTTCTGACACTGCCAGTCAAGTGGAAGACCCAATACTATTATGGAGTAGTGGACTCTTTTAGAATATTTTGCTGAGTTAACACACCTATAATATTCATATAAGGGAACTTAAACAAAAAAGGGGACACAGATGAATGTCCATTTTGTATCTGTGTATTCAAAGTGGTTAGGATAGATATATAGTTACATTCTCTTACTGAATAAAGGGATTTGTTCTAATAGTGTTTGTAAATAGGATATCATGTCCACATTTTGTACAGCAATTAGCCACTAGGAAGAATGTATGCAATGTGTTAATTCTTGAAACTGTCCTACCAATTTGATTTGAGACTGTCTCATTGCTATTTGTTTCTCAATAAAATTATAGGAAAAAAAGAATTTAGGTTTGTTGTATGACATAAAATCCTGAATCCTCAAACCCCATTAGGTCCTGGTCTGGCAGGAGAAGGGAAGGAGGAGATATAGACAAACCAGAAAGAAGTCAAAATATAATGGGGAATTTTTCTAGTGGGAGCCACTATTGATTGAATGACAGCTTTTGTAGGGAAGTGATCCACTCACTTGAAGATGTATGGTCAAAATAGCTAAGCTCTTGTGGAAGTTGGAATATTTGGACTCCTGTTCAGAAGATGGGGTGCTTCTTCTTAGCCAGGCTAGTCTTCTTCTTACAATGTACTATGCCAAGTATGTAGAGTTAAGACTCTTATATTGTATTAATTCAATAATTATAATATATTGAGCATTTAATATCACTTTAACCCTCAAGAAAATTAAAATTATTGGAAAAAATCATTTCTTATAACTCCTATGCACTCAATATAGTTAAAACACTTTAAATCCTTGAAGATGGTGATGCCTAACATTATTATTTCCTTTGTTCCCAATATCCATCTGCAAGGACTGTCTTCCATGAATTTACTTTGTCACCTCTGTGAGTACGCGAAGACTCTTTCATGTCCAGGACTTCAAGTGTTTGTTTATTCTTATGTCTTTGTGTATCTGTCAGCTTCTGTTCTAAAAGTAGGGGAGAATTTCCTGATTATTAAGGAAAAGATGGTGAGGAAGGCAAGAAGAGAGGAAGAGGGAGAGAGAGAGGGAGAGGGAAGAGAGAGAAATGGAGAGAGATACAGAGGAGAGAAAGAAACAGAGGAGAGAGAGAGAGAGAGAGAGAGAGAGAGAGAGAGAGAGAGAGAACAAGTGCAAGAGAGAGCCAAAGAGTGCGTTTATGTGTATTCATCACACTTTTGAATTCCTAGGATGATCAAAGAAACATCAAACCATACCGACTTTGTTTCCTGATGATATTACTTGAATATATTGTGCTTTTTTGGATGCCATTGACATGAAGGAACCCCATAATAAATACTTCCAAGCACTACCTGAGGTGTCACAATCTAAATGAATTTGTAAAAGGTATGGTTCATTCTTTTCCTCAAAGTAGTATTTTTGATGGTATATGAGAAACACTCCTGGCTGGTTTTAGTGTTAGGAGAGTTCTGAGACTCTTGAGCAATTTGTCCATTTTAATCTGATAAAATGCCTCATAATTTGCAAAATTTATCAGGCTTTCATGTTTTAAGGAAACTAAATTGTATCTGTTAATTAAATTTGTGGCCAACTCATAGGAAATATCTATGGAATATTTCTCTCTCTCTCTCTCTCTCTCTCTCTCTCTCTCTCTCTCTCTCTCTCTGTCTTCACTTGTCATTTTTCTACTTTTTGCATTTCTTGGTAAGCTATTTTGGCCCCATATAGGTTGAAAAACTCCCTTTTAAAGACATAAAATGGTATTTGTGTTGTGCTTTAGTTTTTATTTATTATTATCCTTTTTTTTTTTTTTGTATTTTATGGAAGGGCCCAAAGGGTATTCAGGATCTCACTACTATATCAGACTCATAGTGATTCTCCTGTTTACAACTCCCCAAGTTCTAAGACTACAGGTGCATGCCACGACGACCAGTCTCCGTCATGGTTTCAGTGTACACAGGGGCAGGGCTGACATGACAGGCCCAGAAATTGAATCCCTGGGCAGCTGTGCTTTATAGTAAATCTTGCAGCATCGGCCCAGCAGGATTCTAAAGCTTCACTACAAGTTCAATTATTTACCAGTCCAATTATTTAAACACAACATGGATGGACCAGCCAGATAGCTCAGCAGATCCAATCACCTGTTGAGGCAAGATAAGGGACTGGGGTTCAGTTCCAGGTGTGCTGCGCTGACCCTGCTCCTGGGGTGCGCTAAGACCTCGGCTGAGATTGGGCATGGTGGTGTGTGCCTGTAATCCAACGCTTGGGTGGCTGAAAACAGGAGAATCACTACAAGCCTGACTTGTGTAGTGAGACCCTGTAGACCCTATATTAAATATATTAAAAAAGATAAATTTTAAAAAAACCACAGCATGGCCAAAAATTGCACATTTTTCTAATTTTTTCTAAGAGAATATAATAGGAAACATTAAAATGACACCTATCATGTTTATTCAATACAAGAATTGATTGAAATGATGCCTGCCCAAGAGATGCTTGGGGTAGTCAGTTCACAGGCAAAGACACGGCCTGAGTGACACAGGGTAAGCTGTTAAGCGGTTTTAAGAGCTGTATTTTCTAGGAAATATTTGGTTGTTTCCAAACATTTGGTTGTTACATGAATGATGTAAATATAAGAAAATAACCTGAAGAAACACAGAAGCAAGGCTTTCTTGTATATCAAGATCAGAACCAACTGGAACAGAGCCAGATGTAAATTTCAAAGCCAATTCTGGAATTATAAGGTCTAAGGGAGCAAAACTACAATTTCAAGCCTTGAAATTCTCTCACTTTCTAGAAGGTAGGAAGAGAAGGACACTGATCCTGTTTATGTTCCTGATTTGCCAAGTTAAAATGATATTCCTTTTCTTAAACTTTATTGATTTTGATAAACTCTGAGCTCTGTCTTGCTTCAGGGAGAGCCATAGAGGTATAGATTTTTATGTCAAAAAAATTTGTAGGATCAACATTTGTTCTTTGCTCAAGGCCTGTGGTGGACATGGGGAATAGGCTTATTGAATAAAAAGTTTCAGTGTCCAGCATGCAGAGAAGCCCATGGAACTCCTGATTGCATTCAGGCTGCTAGTGTTAGGCTAGGTCTCAGTGACCTCTATAGCATTCATTCTAGCCAGTTGAAACTCCCAGTCAAGCTCCCCAGCCATATGATTATGCTGTCCTTGTCAGGGTTTCTTGTCTCCATTTCTTAGACCACCTATCAAGTTGTTCTGTCTTTCCCAATCAGGATAGAAAATACAGAGTAAAAGTCAACAGTAGTTTAGAGGTAAAACAGGGCAAGAGCATTCAGGGTCAGCCTCCCTGTGCTTCTGGAACAGAAAGAGAAGATTCAATTACAATGGTGAACTACATATTCAGAAAATAATTTGAACAATATCCATTCTTCTCCTATGAGATGGATATATATATATATATTGGCTGGCCCAGGATGCCTTGAGGGCAGGTCTGGTAAGGCATGAGGATCTGGGGATCGATCCACAGAATCCTGAGCCTGACTGCTTTGCTTAAGCAGGCACTTAAACAACTGAGCCAATGGGCAGACACCCATTCTTCTCTTATGTGTAGAGTAACGCTTGATTAATTCGAAGCCTGTCATAAATCAAGGTTAAGTATAATAATTGCCAGGTATGGTAGTACATGCCTGTAATTCTAGCACTCAGGAGGCTGAGTGAGTTTGAGACCAGTTTGAACTGCATAGCAAGTCAGCCTCCCTGCCCATACATATGTCCGTAACAAAATCTAAACCCAGTGCAACTCCAAACTAGATTACCCAAGCCTTCCATACCACATTAATGTATAAAACAAAAGCTCTCCTATTTCTAACAAAAATACAGTCTGTCTTAGTTTTGGCTCACTTATCCAAGATATTCATCCTCCAACAAAAAGTATGAAGCAAAAACATACTACCAGGAAAAATACCCGTCAATAAAACCTGATCAGATATAATCCTGGTATTTTAATTATCATGCAAGGAACTTAAATAACTATAGTGTTATACTAATAAAGTTATTTGAAAGTGTTAAGACCATAACTAATGTATAAATACTTTTGGAGAATAAATAAATACAATAAGACCTAATCACATATAAATGCCAAAGTGACGCAAAATATGAAATTTGACTTTGCTAGACTTATGGGGGTGGACTTAACACAGGGTAGAAAAATTATCCATGATTCTGAAGACTGATAAACTAAAAGCATCCAAACAAAAGGAAAAAGGAATAAGAGAAACAAAAGAGTTTCCAAGAACCATGAGACGATATGAACAATACCCTGGTTTCTTATTTTCTTCTGGAAAATTGGATGTACACAAAATTTCCCAAATGAATAAAAGCAGCTATTAAATAACAATTCCAAAACAACCAATTATGATAAACATCAGTATCCTATGCAAATTGTATTTGCTTTATTGAAAATCAAAAGATAAACAAAATCCCAAAGGAAGCCAGTATTTCAGTGTGAAGGGGCATGCAGTGCATGTTGAGAAAGAACAGTAAGAGCTACAGAAGACTACACATAGTATGATTTATAAATTATATGAGCTGCAAGTGCTAAAAACAAAAGTTGACTAAAAGTCCTGTACACAATCAAAATAACTTTGAAAAATAAAGCTGAAATAAAGAAATTTTCCTAAGAAAAAAGCTGAGAAAATGTTTTTGCTGTTAGCAAAGACATGTTAAAAGAGGTTAATGTAGCAGATATATCATCAAAGAGTGATCCAGACATACGAGAAGAAATGAAAAATAATGGAAATGATGTCAGTGTGGATAAAGGCAAAATATAATTTACTCTTATTTTTATTGCTCTAAATGTAATTTGATGCCTAAGTGAAAAATAATAGCAATGTTCTTCATGGAGTAACAACAAAATTATGACAGCTAGAACATAAAAGATGAGAGAGGAAATTTGGAACATGATAGTGTAATGTACTTATACTACATGTGATAGGGCATGCTGTAATTTGAAAATAGACTCTAATTAAAATTATTTTACTTTTTTTCCCTGTATTTAGGACAGTGTCTACAGGGTCTACAGGGTCTCACTGCACAGATCAGACTTGTAGTGATTCTCTTGTCTTCAGCTTCCCAACGGCTGGGATTACAGGCACGCGGCACCACCCTCTCAGTGCACCCCACAGTTGGGGCTGGCACCACATGCCGGGGATTGAACCCTGGCTGCTGTACTCTGCCTAAGTGGACACTTTAGTCTTCTGAGCTATCAGGCTGGCCCAAAATTGTACTTTAAATGCTAGAGAAACTACTAAAAAAATTAAGTGACAAGTCACTATTGACTTGTTATTATAAGAAGTTAATAGTAAAAGTAAAGTGCAATAATAATAATACTCAATTAGTCAAAAAGTGCAAGAAATAGAGAGGGAAATGTATTTATTATTTATTTGCATTTAGGAGAGGGTCTATAGGATATCACTATGTCGATCAGACTTGGAGTGATTCTCCTGTTTTCCGCCTCCCAATCACTGGGATTGCAGGAACACCACCACTCCCAGTCTCAGTCACCGTCTCAGCACACTCCGTGGGTGGGGCTGGCAGGGCAGGCTGGGAATTGAACCCTGGCCCCTGTGCTGTACCTAAACAGGTGCTTTAGTCTGCTGAGCTATCTGGCCAGCCCAGAAGAGAGAAATGTAAATAACTAGTAAACCTATATTAAGCCCAAGAATGTCAATAATTATATTAAATATAAATGGTCTACACACTCATTAAATGTCAGAAGTATGAAAACAAAAAAGATCCAATTATATACTGCCTATAAGAAACATACTTTAAAAACAAATGCAAAAATATGTTAGAAATAAGACAATGAAGAGAAATATATCACAGAAATGCAAATAAAAAAGTGAGGTGCTGATCTTCATACCAGGCAAAGTAGACTTGAGAACATCACAAGGGAAAAAGAAGAATACTATATAATTATGAGAGGATCATTACACTCAAAATATTCAACAATTTTAAAGGCGTGTACATCAAAAACAGTTTTAAGATACATGAAGGAAAAAATTGATATAAATTAAAAGAGAAATAAACAAATTCACAATTGTATTTGGAGAATCTAACCCCCTTCTCTCTGTAACCAATAGAAGCACACAGAAAATCAGTGAGTGCCAACTCCTTGAGAACACTGTGAACTAGCTTGATTTAATTGGTATTTACAAAATACCCGTCCCACAGCATATCTAGAACTATTTAAAAAATCGATTTTTTACAAAGAAAATATTTTCAAGTAAAGGAATTTCAAGGATCAATCCTTTCATTGGCAAATATCTTAGGTGACACCAAAATACAATTTTCTCTGTTACAAGCTGAAGGGAATTTGTTCTTGCAGAAGGTATTAGATGTGAAAAAAGAATGTTAGACACCAGAAATATAAGCATATACAGCCTTAACAAAACAATTTACATATCTAATTATAGGAGGATTGATTATATTTAAATTTTTAAAAAGTTTTTGAAATGTTCTGAAAGTAGATTTTAAAAAAAAAACTTTGTCTTCAGACTCCAGTGCAATTTATTTTTAAATAGACATAGTAAGCATGCATGCCATAAAATATTTATATGTTTAATGAAAAAAATGAGAAATTGTAAATAAGGGTAAAATTAACTCAACAAACAGCTAGAAAAGAAAAAAATTGAAAAGCGGGACAACAAAAAAGGAGAGACAAATAGAAAATCATGAGCAGGTGATTAATATAAACCCAAACTCATTGATAATAAAATAATAGTAACCGCACTAAGATTCTTAGGTAAAAGATAAGAAATATCAAATGGAATGTTAAAAATATTAAATATAGGTATGGGATGCTTTTAAGAGATATCTCTTAAAAAAGAGATAGCTCTTAATGAAGACATGGAAAATTGGAAAAATGATGGAAGATAGAAGATATATTAGGCAATCATTAACCTAAAGAAGGCTGGTGTAACAATATTGGCACTAGGCACAATGGACTCCAAGGGAAAGCATTATTAGAAATAAAGTGAGTTATACTGAAAAATTATTTGACCTATAAGAAGGATATATAAATTCACACATGACTAATAATTCAGCGTGAATAATACATACACAAAAGTTTCAAATGCCATAGACAGAAATTGACAGGAAGTTCCAACATTTCTCCCTCCCTAACAGTATGTTGAATGGTAAAGTTGTCAATTACGGCATTTGTGCAGCACAATTATTAGTTGTCAGGTAGTAGATACCTGTCAAGTATCAGTGTACGGCTGGAAAACACACGCCCTTTGCCCCCATTCAGTCCTGCCTGTATCTCGCCCTTGGACTGCAGTAGTTCCCATGGTGCACGTGGCTGAGGAGTTGTGGAACCTCTCAGGGCAGACTCTGCTCTCTGCTCTTCTCTGCACTTGCCAGCCTCAAAAGTAAAGAAAAGAAAAAGAGAAGCACATGATGGACACCCAAGAAGTGGTGCTAGAAAATGTACTGAGTAAATGAATTTATGAAAATAGTAGTACACATTTCTAAGTATTCTGATTTTACTAAGGTAGAAAGTCATATTAGGCAACATTTATCCATCCTCACAGGAATGTTATGTTAAGATGGATAAGACTGAAGAAAAAATGTAGGGTTTCTTCTTCCGTATAACTGTTAGGAATCAGTTTCTGCCCCCTTGCTGTAGCTACACTGCCTGATTTCCTCCCAAGGAACCAAGCCTGTTCACCTGCAATTCTCAGCTGCAGTCACGTTTCTCTGTATCTCACCAGCACTTTTCCAACCTGATTTTATTGGTCATTTGTGACTTGTATGTCCATCATACCACAGGAGTTCAGTACTGACAATTTTAACCCTGAACCACAAGAATACACTGAGAAGACCAGAAAAGGATTAAAGGGAGTACAACAGCTCACATTTTAAGCATCATCAGGCAATAGAAAAATGCAATATGGAGTGAATAGTAATTTATTAGGCCATGTTGCAATAGATAATGAAGTATGTTTCTTATTTATAATTGCTCTATGATGTCGTTCAAAGGGTGCTTACCTCCATTTGCACAGTGTATCCACTGCGTATTGCTGATGTGACCTTCCCTGGCTTCTCTGGGCTGGAAGGAACCCATTTATCATCATCATCATCATCATCATCATCATCATCATCATCATCATCATCATCATCATCATGATGCTGTTGTTATAGATACCTTTTTCTTCCCTGCATTTTCTATCAGTTGTCTTATTGACATTAAAGAGTAGGGCTTGCAATTGAGGCAGAGATTCCAGCTTCAAGAAAGTTGCCATGCAAACTCTAGGTTCTCTTCAGTTTCAAGGCAGAAGTTCCAAGGAAGAAACATCAAATGTCATTGCTCTAATCCATAAGAACATCAAGATGTTTTGTAGTCATACAGCTGCAGCTGGAGGTTGGGAAGTCACTCGAGGACCCACCAGGACTGGTGGACAAGGTGTTCTGCCCAAGTCACCTTACTACCCCTTCCCCTCTCCTTCTTCCCATCTCTATAGTATTTATTCATCTCTCTGTTTCTTAATATGACTCTTTTATTTTGCTCTTAAAGTTTGTATCTTGAGTCTCATATTAGAGAAATGATGTGATAACCTTTTGTGACTAATATTAATTCAGTATTATGGTCTCATTATCTATATCTATCTATATATCTATATATCTATATCTATATCTATATCTATATCTATATCTATATATATTCTCTATCCATTCATCTGATGAGCATAGAGGATGATTCTATAATTTAGCTATTGTGAGTTGTGTAGCTATAAATATAGGTGTTTCTCTGTATCTCTGTAATATAATGTCTTTACTCCTCTCCGGAAGATACCCAAGAGTGGTACCTCTTAGTCAAATGGAATTTCTATTTCTAGTTTTTTGATAAATTTTCGTAATGATTCTCAAAGTGATTGTACTATTTTACATTCCCAATAATATTGTAGAAGGATTCTTTTTTCCCAAAGCCTTGCCAGCATTTGTTGTTTTTAAGTCTTTGAAAATGGCCATTCTTACTGGAGTAAAGTGAAATGTTAGTATTGTTTTGATTTGCATTTCTTTAATGGACAAAGTTGCTGAACATCTTTCATGTTTTCACTGGTCATTTATATTTCTTATGAGAAGCACCTATGCATTTCAACTATATTTATTTAGTATTCAGTATGTATAATATGAGGGTCTTTATATATTCAAGGTATACGTCTTTTGTCTGAGGAATGGCTGCTAAATTCCCTCCCTTTGTATATTTTGTCTTCACTTTATTGTATCTTTTGCCATGCAGAAGCTTTATAATTTGATATAATATCATTTGTTGGTTCATGTAGTTCTTCTTGTGCAATTTCGGACTGGTTCAAGAAGTCCACACCTTTATACCTATAGGTATGAATCGTGCCAGCTTTTCAAGAGTTGTGCCAGATTTTTATCTGGAAGACTCAGTGTTTGTTTTTATATCTAGGTATTTGATGCATTTTAATTTGGTTTTAGTACAGAGCAAGGGATATGGTTCAAGATTCATTCTCCTATAGGTATATAACCCATTTTTTAGCAACATTTGTTAAGAGAAAATGCTTTTCCTTTTAAAAAATATTTAAAATCTTTTATTTATTTGGTACAGGGTCTCACTATGCAACTCATGCTCATAGTGGTCCTAGTGTCTCAGCTTCCCCAGTGCTGGGATTGCAGGCGTGCACCACCACGCCCAGGATAGCATGGCATGCAGTACTGGGGGGTGAACCTGAGTCCTTGTGTTTGGCAGGCAGGCGGTTAGACTGCTGAGCTATCTCCATAGCACCAAGAAAATGCTTTTCTATAATGTAATTTGTGAGTGCTATGATCCAGGTCTTGTACCTACTTACAATTGTACCCTGCAGTTTCTCCATCTGTACCACACAGCTTCTCAATCCCTTCTGTTCCAGTATACAATGCACTGCTGTCTACTAACTCTCAACACAGTACTAGAGCATCTCTCTTTCTATTGTCGGCAAAACTGCTCTGGGTGTAAGATGCATGGCTATGTTCATGCAGCACATGTACACACATGTACACATACATGCAAATGCACATATGTAGGCACACACACATACACACACATACACATCCTCCAAGTAAGGTAATTATTTCAGTGATTCATCTTGTTTATTTATGACCCAAATGGTACTTCTAAGTCTGATCATTCACCTTATTTTCACCTTGGTTATAAGTGGCTTTTAACTTTCGTTAAAAATTAAATCAAATATGAAATCAAATAGCTTTTATTGAAATGCTTACTGTATGCCAACATTCTTCCAGGAAGTTTCATTTCTGTCTTTTTTCATTATTCTCATAATAAAGATACATAAAACCAGAAATACTATCCCTAAGAGAATGAAAGCAAGGTTTAATACGCTGCCAAAATTACAAGACTGTGAGGGGTAACTACATTGTAAACTATATTTTCTAACTACAATTAAAGGATAAAGAGTAAATCACTGATATTTATCAACACCTCAGACATATTTTCGTACCCATGTACATTTCCATTAAAAGCCTGACATTTTCCTTGTCCATTGCACACATTTCCTCCTCCAAAAGTGATAATTCCATTCACTGGGAATTTCATAAAGTGAAATTTCACCAGTGCTATCGCTTGATGCATGATTCTTATTGGAACACAAGTTTTTTGAATGTAGGACTACATCTTACACCTCATCCTGTAGTCCATAACACAAATAATACGGTCAAAGCAACTATAGAGACTCAGCAAAAGAAGAAAAACAAAAACATAGCTATTCAAGTGCCTACTTAAATTCACAGGTAAATAAAGACAAATTCCATTGTTTCCCATCTATGCTTAGCTTCTTTCTACGAAAACCACAGGAGGGAGTAGGAATCTCAAAATGCTCATTGCAAAAACAGGAGGGAAAGAATGAGGGCGGAAGATTCTGATTGTCTTTCTTTCCGTTAATGGGGTGGTGAAGGACAGAGCACAACATACTGTACTTAATGCAGATTCTGTTCAGTGAAACAATGATTACAATCAATTTGACTACTAATGTGACTTATCTTGTAAATTGCTGGGTCATTAACTTCAACAACATCAATGTGCTGTCACTATCCAATTCCACCAAATTAGTGTCCGAGGTAATAGGAGAACGAATGTATTAGTGCATTATTGGTGGCTAATAAAGACAGCAAGTTCTTAATGTGCTGCAGAGAGCAGCTGAGGCAACTGGAACAAGACAAGGCTAATGGAAAGGATGGAGAGATCAGGATCTGCGAGACGGTGTCTTCTTGGTTTCTTTGCCTTGGTCCCTCAGTTGGCATAGAGTTGGATACAGGAGAGATCTCAACCTATAGCAGAAAAAAAATGTACATTCATGTCCCATTGAGGCAAAAATAACAAAAACATAGCAGTTGGTTCATCCAGGAACAATGGCCCTATCTGTTTTAAGGTCAGGTTCTTCTGAAGCAGAGCCCTTTCCTGCTATCCCTGCAGTCACAGCAGGTACAGAAGCACTTACCCTATGTACACACATAGCACAATCCTCACTGTCTAAATCTAAAACGGTTACATCACACCCCAGACTCATAGTGATCCTCCTGTTTTCAACCTTCCCAGTGCTGGGATTGCAGGCATACATCACCATGCCAGATCTCGGTGGCTGTCTCTGCATGCCCAGGGGTGGGGCCAGTGTGGCATATTGTGCTGGGGATCAAAAAATTCTGAACCGGGGATTGAACTCAAGCTCTTGTGCTTGCCAGGCAAGTGCTTATTCCACTGAGCCATCTCCCTGGCCCCTTACTTGGGGAAGTTTTTGAAGTATTTGCTTTTGTATTGTGGAGATGCCCACCACACTCGCTGCTAATCCTTTCTTAAAGAGAAGCTGCCACATACACACAGCCCAGCAGTGGCCACACCCAAACCTTATGACTACATCCCCTTCTCACAGATACTGGACCCAAATATGAAGGTTAAGTCAAAGCAGATCAAGCATATTCACTCTCTCAGGAGAGTGTAGTAGAAGTGTGGAGACTGAGGCAGTCAGAGAGCATGAGGGGCCAGAACTGAAATTCTTCCAAAGGAGAATTTATGCCAAGACACCAAAGCCACTCTCAAGCCAACCTTATAGGGAGCAGAAACTCGGCCTTGCAGATGCAGATGCCTAAAGGAGACAGGAAGACTATAGAAGGGCAGAGAGAGCTGACTCTTAGATGCAGAATGACTTCTTGATAGCTTTTCAGGTCCTAAGCATGGAACCCAATACATACTTGCTATTGTGTTCTGTGCCTTCCTTACTTCTTCTTTTTCTTTTTCTTTCCTAAACTGGTTTCAATAGTTTTTGTTTCATGCTTTTCAGTTATTTCTGTGATTACCAGCATTGTCAATAATCATTTATTGTTCGATAGCTATGAGTAGCATACAAAAGCCTATGAAAAGCACACAAAACCAAAAGAGCTGGTCATTCCTTTTTGAGGAATTATGACAGATTTCAAGATTTTTAAATTTTCCTTTACATTTTTTAAATTTTATTTTAGGGAAAGGTCTGCAAGGTGTTCGGAGTCTTGCTACTAGATTGGACTCATAGTGATCCGCCTGCTTATAGCCTCTCAAGAGCTGGGATTACAGGTGTGTGCCACCACGCCCAGTCTCAATTGCCTTCTCACATGCCCTGGGGCTGGGGCTGGCATGGCAGGCCTGGGGATCAAACCCCTGGCCCCTGCTCCTGCTTGCAGGTGCTTTAATCCCCTGAGCTATTTGGTCAGCCTAAGAATTTTTTCATGGTGAAAAGAACTGTATTTTTGTTTGTGGAAAATGAAACTTGCAGCAGTACAGGGGCTATAATCTATATAGTTTCTTTCTATGGCTTAGAGCACAGGGAGTAAATGTAAAGAGGTTGTGAGAGATATACTGTGCAGTTGGAATTTGGTGATGTTGAACCTACCACTCCCCATTTCTAACTGCTATTAACTGAGGCATCCATGAAGTTTACCTTGATTTTCTATTTCCTACTCAGCTACCATAAAAGATAATTACTACAAATTTAACTGTTTTCAAAGAAGGAAACTTGGCACCATTAGTAATCTATCAAACTTGAATTGGAACTTAGCTCATCTGTCTCCCTATCTCCCTTTGCCCTATTGTCTTCTTCTCAGAGGATCTTCCTTTGCTTCTTTTGAGGTGATGCTTGACCTTTCTAATTAAACCTGCAATTTTTTGTGTGGGCTACATCAGTCATCTAGCTCTTACAAGCAATTTAACTCATCATTTGTTACCCCTGTAAGGGAAATTTCAGTACCTCTGTTTTGTGCATCTAAGAGGAAGAATATTGTTGCCTCATGTAGACATTTAGGCATGAAGGGAAAGGTAGAGGGAGTGAGGGGTATCAAGATGTATTCTGTACAGATGCCAACTCCCCATGATGACTATAGTCATGTATTGTAAAAATGTACAAAAAATTTGAAAAATCAGAGATAAAACAATATTTTCATGACAACACTAAAATTTTACCCTGTCCTTTCTGCAAATAAATATTACTCTGTAGCTTTGAGGCAGTATTAACTCTTCCAGAATGGCTTTGGAACAGAGACATAGCACAGCAGCAGCAGAAGTACCTGCCTGGCAAGCACAATATTCTGAGTTTGATTTTTGGAGAGAGAGAGAGAGAGAGAGGGAGAGAGAGAGAGAGAGAGAGAGAGAGAGAGAGAGAGAGAGGTCTTTGGAGTTTCCTCAGTTCATATGGCTTTCCTTACTGTCATTGTTATACTGGAAAGGAAAACATTTTGTTGGTACTACTTAAGTTTTAGTTAGTTTAGTTTGGAATGTGCTATATTTTCTTCCTTAAAGAATTTGAATTTGAAGTGGAATATATGGCAGAAATCACTCAATATAATCAATATGGACTTATCATGAATATTTGTCTCTTGCCAAGACCCACTCCACACAAGGAGGGCAGGGAAATGTGAAGTTACTATCACAAACTCTATCTCTTGCAGTCATTGCGAGTGATACATAATCTACTGTGTGCATTGTGGGTTTGGCTTTAAAGTTGACTCTGAATAGGTTATCAGCACCCTAGCAAAGAATTACTAACACAGATGCTGCTATCGGGTGACAGACACAAATTAGCATAGATATTCATCACAATGGACTGCACATATTGAAATTATGAAATAACTACAGACTTACAGGAGGCTACAAAGAAATATAGAGGAGAGTCTAGTGCCTGGTTCTCCTTAAGTCCCCCACCATTAATGTGATGCACAACTCTGGTACAATACTGCAAATGGAATATGACATTATTGCAATCTATACAGCTTATCCAAATTTCATCAGCTGTATCTATGAAAAGTACTAGTGTAAGTGAAGGAGTATGTATAAGGGTATGAAATATGATTACACTTGTCACCTTCATAACTGCCAGTATAATCAAGATATTCAAGTGACAGACACCACAGAGGTTCCAACTCTTGTTTTATATCATGCCCATTCCTTCTTTACTCTCCCCAATAGTTCCATTTCTTGGAGACTGTTATTCTGTTTTCCACATCTAAGTTATTACTGAAAGTTACATAAATTGAATCATACAGTGGGACTTCTTTTGAGTTAGGCTTTTTAAACTCATCATAAGTGTCCTGAAAGTCATCCAAATTGTATGCACACCACCAGCTTGTCCCTCTTGCTTACTAAATGGTATTCCATGGCATAAATGACTACAGTTTGTATAAATACACACATATTAGAAAATATGTGAGTAGGTTTCAGTCTGAGATTATTACAGGTAAAGCAATTATGAGTATTTGCATACATGTTTTTGTATGAAACCATGAATTTATTTCTCAGGACAGAAATTTTGGTGTTGTACGTTAAATGGATTTTTCAGTTTTGAAAGATACTTCTATGTTATTTGTAAGCAGATGCATCCATATACATCCTTACTAGCCATGTACAAATGAGCTAGTTTCTTTGAATCCTTATCATCATTTTCCCATGATTATTTTTCATATTATCCATCACAATAGGTTTATAGTGATATCTCATGATGGATTAAATTTACATTTACCTTATAGATAGATATGTTTAACATCTTTTGATGTTGACTCACTATCTGTTTGTCCATTTCAATGAAATATCTGTACATGTTTTTTGTTCATTTTCTATTTATCCTTCATTTTTGTTGAGTTTTAAGAGATAGGAGGATTCTCATAAAAATTTTATTTTAGGTCTTTTACATGAGAAGCACATTTTAAAATATCTGCATATTGCATTTTTGTTAAGATTTAGTCTTGACCTGGCTGTTCTATGAAAGCTAATACTCAGCTGTTTGCTTTCACTTAAGGATACTTAATCAGGAGATTAGTAGATTAATAAATCAGGTATTCAAGGTTATATTTTAAGGCTCTAACTAATTACTGTGCCCTTTCTCAATCTACTCTGATCTTCTTCAATTTCATATTTTGCTACTGCTTTCTCCTGCTCAGTCACTCTCAGTTTGTAATTCCTCCTCAAACGTTCCACACCCTTCTGGATTCTGTGTTTGCACAGCTGTTTTCTCCAGATGGAATGTCTTTGGACTTTTCTTTATCGGGAAAAGGCCACTCGTTGCACAACTCTGATTACCTCTATGAAGTCTTCTCTAACTTCCTCAGCCATTCACTTCGTCTTCCAACTCCTACTCTCATTTTGCTTGGCCTTACACTGTGGCACTTACAACCTTATCAATTTTCTCAATTTGTCAAATAGCCAATCTTTTCCATTAATTGATGGCCATATTCTCCCACAAAGCAGCCAGAAGAACTTACAGAATGTGTAAGGCTGTGCGCTTCTTCACAGTTGCAAATTTCTGTTCCTTCAGACATTTGAGTGGCACACTTCCCAAGAATCAAGTTTGTTCCCAAATGTATAATAGTTGAATTTTTCATTTTAATTATGTAGTTAAATCATACATTACTTAAATTAGTGAAATATGAGTGTGCCAAAGAAGGTTTCGTTTTCATAAAAAACTATTTGGGCTGGAAATATTTGACAAAGGTAAGTAAAATTAGGTATGGATAAGAGTAATGAAAGAGCAAGGATAAAAGACATACAATTATAGAAGTGTTCAGAACTTAAAATTGTTTTCACCCAGGTATTCTTAACAGTCTACTTTACTTCAAAACAAAACAAAACAAAAAAAAAAAACAGAACAGAATTAGGAATTATATATAATGGATATACTTTATAAGAAAGACCATGTAAACCTGCAGTTATTGAACCTGTACACAAAGTCCTTGGCCTTACATTAAAATTAATTGGTGACTCTTTTAAGCTAAATATATAGTAGTTATAACATCAGTACCTTATTCAATTCTTCTCTTTAACTTTCTCAAACAAAATACTGGTTTGAATTATAGCAGCCAACAAAGCTTCTATTGTGTTTTCTATTAAAACTTATCATTCAAAAAACCTTTGTGTTTACATGCTGTCTCACTAGATTGAGAATTTCTTAATGTCAGGAACCTGGCATTTTGCCTGACACATGAGTACTCAATAAATTATTGTTGAATGAATGAATAGAAATCTGTAAGGCAAATTTATAAAAATCAAAGGAAAATTGTATCTTATGATCTTCACACAATTATTTAATCCAATTCATTCAAAGAAGTTATCAGCCTCAAATATCAATAATCAGCTCAGCAATTACTCTTTCTTATACAACTCTACATATCCAATAGAATTTGAACCCCTTTAATGGCATTAGCTAGTCTGAATAAATGTGTGTGCATGTGTATAAATATGGTCCTATAAATTCAAGTAGAGCTCACTGTGAGAAAAGAAGTCTATCAAACTGGAGATGTTCTGTCTCTTAACTATTATTTTTACATATCTATAAAACAGTATTGATAGAAAAATTGAACATTTGAAAAAGCAAGGCTAAACTTAACCCAATGAATTCCAACCATTGTACAAGTGTATTTATAAACTAACTTTTAATCTGGATAATTGCTCTAGACAGCATTTGTAGCAAACATGAAATCTACCTTGCTACAAAAGCACTGCACATTAGCCTTTTGCCAAGTGACCAAGAGAACATCAAGCTCTAGGCATATTCTTCGCCTGATGTGTGGTCCAATTAATACAGGATGAAAACTTGGAGGGCTCCCTTTAGTTCTACCTTTGCCATAAAATCATTTGATTGAAAAATTTTAGGGCTTCATCCAGCAATTACAAAAAGAAATGAAAAGTGTGGATCAGGTCCTGTATTGCTGATCCCCTCAGGCTTAGCTTCTACCCCTACTTTCTCAACATGGAGACTTGATGACACAATCCATCTTGGGGTGTCAACCATCTTGTCTTTTGACTGGAAAGCTGGAAGTGACAGCTTGGTATATTAAGAGGTCTCTGCTTGAATAAATTGATGTCAAGTTTTATTACATATAGTCCAAGCTAGGAGGCATGAGACAACCACGCCATATCCATGTGTTGAACAACCAGATGGTGTATAGCAGTACTGCAAATTTTTGAAATACAGCTTGAGACAGGCAAAGTCTGTGTTCCCTGAGGCTGGAATCCACCAAAGGAAACACAAAATAAACATAAACCAAGATATAGAGTAAGATCCTTATGGTGTCAAAAGGAATCACTTTCTCATCCTCATGAGCTGGGGCATTAGCAAGTTTCCTTAAGGAAATATCTCCTAGCGGGATTGGAATCTTCAAAAGACTTAATGAAAAAGACAGCTGGAATAGAAACATCAGCATATGCAAAGTGGTTCATACTCCGAAGTTCACTTAAGAGAGGAAAAAAAATTGAAGTAAGGATAAGCTTTTAAGAAAAAAAATTATTAGAATGATTTAAAAATATAAGCCAATAGCACTGATGTTTTTAAATACTAACATGAATAACTTATTCTAGAAGCTAGATTTTAAAAGTGTATTCTTAGATTAAATATTATAACCCAAAAGAAAATTGCATTGAAATAATACATAAAAAATTGAAATAGCTACATAAAAATAGTTATTTATTTAAATTATGGATTATGGGGTGTTGGATCAAAGGGTCAAATGTATTCCTGTATAACATAGCAAAAGAACTATAAAATATTGCTCCAGAAACTTTCCAAATTTGGTTGACAACTATAATCACCTAAGGGCTATAAGAATTATATGAGTTTCCATGTTTCTTTGTAACAAGAGGAGCCAGCAACCTGTTGAGGATGTCTCAGTAGAAGCTATCATCCAAGTGTCATTTAGTCTAATTAAAATTAGCAGAATAGAAATAGTGAGAAAGTTAACACACGTGGGACAGTGTGGTACAATCTAAGCATCAGGACCCACAAACAGAGACATGCTGAAGGGGAAAGGTCAGTAATGAAGTCTCACTGAGTCCCTGTTGTGGGCAAGACATTCAGGTACCTAAGGCATAGCAACTTGAGGAGGAAGAGATATAACTCATAAAAATCATGATGTTTCAATTTACTCAATGTCCCAAGTACCAATAAGTGAGGACAAATAAAATTTTAGGATGGTGTCCACCAGGGAAGTGAATTGGCTTCAGCTGAGGTTGGAAGAATGACTCAAAGTTCCTTGAGGAAAGTGACCATTTTAGGTTTTTTTTTTTTTTTTGGGGGGGGGGGTTGGTACCAGGGATTGAACTCAGGACCTTGTGCTTGCCAGGCAAGCAATTATTCCACTGAGCTATCTCCCTGGACCCCATCCATCTTGCTCTTATTGTGGCAGTCGTTGAATGAAGTGAAAATTAGAAGAGCCAGAAAGGTAACTCTGGATAGTAAGTTCAAACATGAGATCAGGCTCATTATTTTATATTTAAGAAACGTAAGTAAAATCAGGAATATAAACAAATACCTGATAAGTATGTTAAATTTTTTTACTCCTTCTTTGGCCTCAGCAGCAAAGTTTTATAGAAATATACAAGAAAGGATCCAAATATACTCTAAAATACTGTCTGCGTTCCAGTTAGAAGAGCCCAATGCTCAGGTTTAACCAACAGGCTTAAGGAGATTTTTTTAAAAGGTCCTACAAAAAGACACAGGACCAAATGCTTTGCATTAGCACATGGGAACTTTTAGAATTCCCAGGGTTTATGCTTCTCCCCAAGCAAACAAAAGCAGAGATTCCAGGGTGGTCTTGAACATATGTGCTCCTGAAAAGTGCCCCAAGAAACTAACATGCAGCCAACCCTGAGAACCACTGAAATGAGAGTCCTAAAATTCACACTGCTGAAGCAAAGCAGAGTTTATGCTCCTTTCTTGCTTCTCAGCAGAAGAAATCAGACTGACATTTTTTTTCTAACCCTGCCTCAGGCTATAGCCACAAGAGAACCATGGACGGCAATGATTCTTTTCCTTAACTCTGTAGACAAAACCAAAGATGGGCTTTTGAGCTGAAGCTCCTGACAGCTGCTCTTGTTCAATGCCAATTATACTAACCTAGACATCCTCAGCATCCCAGCTCCATGGCACACCATTCCACTCTCCATCTTCAAAATTGTGCAGTGGCCATCTGCTGTCCAAACTTTTCTTCCAGGTATTCTTGGCCCTTCATGAGCTAGTTCCAGATCCTCATTCAGGCTATGGCCTCAGGATTTTGCCTACAGTTGCCTTACTGTTCCTGCCATTTTTCTACCTTTCTTTGGCTCCCACCCAATTTGAAAAGACAAAAATGTTATTTTCATGCTTGCATCCTATTCACAGTCTAGTTTAAGTCCTTACCTGTCTCTCAATAGCCAAACACCACATAATTTCTATGAATTGTCTTCCCACTGCTCCCAGTATTGGGAAAGATGTCATATTTAATGACACATACAGAAATGAGTTTTCTTGGAAAGATTTGTTGTTTGGGGGCCTTATGGTGCCTTGCACTTCTCTAGTCTGCCTACCTGGGAAGGAAAGCTATCTCGTTAACTAGTTTATCGCATAACTTCACTAAGCCTCAATTTCTTCACATTTAAAATGGGGAAAATAAAAGTTCTCACCTCAGGGATGAGGATTAAATCACATAACACAGGGCAATTGTTTCGCACAGAGGCTGGCCCCTGTCCAATCTTCAAATAAAGTTGAGCTATTTTCTTTGGTTGTGTGTTCATATACTCTGAAGACCATATTCTGTCCCTTTGGCAAAGCTGTTATGCAGAAGAACAAACTCTACTTTGTAAACTTTAGTGCTCAGATAGCAAAACTATACAAAAGTAACATGGACTTTGAAATCAAAGAATTGAATTTCAAGCTTCCGCTCAGCCATCTCTTTCTGGGGGGAGCATGACCTGCTGTTTGACCTGTCTATACCTCAGTTCCCTACTGTACAAAACAGGAATTAGAATAACACTGGCATTTCCCATATTCTTTTAATTCTTTTTTTGGCTGAACCGGGGATTGAACTCAGGCCCCTGCCCTTGCCAGGCAAGCGCTTATTCCACTGAACTATTTCCCTGGCCCCTCTTTTATTTCTTAAAGGAAATAAAATACAAGAAATTTTGTTGTCTCTCAAATACTGTTCAAAAAATAGTTGCAGCTAAACTAGTCTTTCCATGTTTATTGAATTATTAAATAGCGTCTAAGTTATATATTGATAAATACAATTACTAAAGATAATAGTTCTTGTGTGTTATTTTTTTCTATTGTAACCCTGAAGATAAAGCCAAGGCACTGCACATGCTCATCAGGTATTCTGTTCTACCACTAAGTTACACTCCCATTTCTGTATTTGTTCATTTAAGAATAAAAAGTAAGTATGAAAATTATTCACCTACATAAGTTCTTCATATAATAACAATATTAAGCAAGAAAAGATCTTTAAGGTCCTTTCTAATTCTAAATCCCATACTTTTGGAAATTTCTTATGCTTACATGAGTGAAAAATGCAAATAAAAACAGAACTAGGTGTGGTGGCACACACCTGTAATCCTAGCACTCAGGAGGTTGAGACAGGAGGATCGCTGAGAGCTTGAGACAAGTGTGGGGGCTACAAAAATGAGCACAAGGCTAGGCTGAAGTGCACTGCAAGACACTGTCTTGAAATATATATATATATATATATATATATATATATATATTCTCTAAAATTGTTTTTACATATACATGAAAAAATAAATAGAAACACATGTAAGTATGTGTTATTAGTAGATCTCTCTAGATGGTGGAAATAAGGATGATTAAACATTTTCTAATTTATATTTCAATTTTCTAGATGAAATTAAGTATAACTGTAAAGTCTTAAAATAATTCTTAAGACATAAACGTCTATCCCAAGTACGCGCACACATATGTCTGTGCACATGTGTTCAGAAGTATAAACATCTTTAGGACAAATAACTGGCAGCATTCTGTTATTGCATCTCATTGCCGAACATGTTTTCATCCACTATGCATTATGTTTAGAAAACTGAATGGACAGAATGAATAGAGTGGGGCATACACAAGAAATTTTTGGGGGTATTATGGGATGATGAAATATTTCATGGTTGAAAATTTAAAATCGCAAGCACATATATTAGCACTGTATTATATTAATTTCATATAAATTATTTTCACAGAGAGTTCCTTATTGTAGTGAACTTTATGGCAAGAGTTCATACAACAAGCAGCTCTAGACATCATAATTCACAGCGTAGGTGTCTTTGCAACTGCAGGGAAGGAGACTTAAGGAATTAAAGAAGAAGTATATTAGGGATATATTGGCAAGTGACAGGAAACAGATCTATCTTGAAAGTACTTGCAATGCTTTTGTAAATATAAAAATATTTAACTATAATGAATGGACATGTATCATGCTGCTTAAAATGTTAGCTATAGAAAACAGATATTTTGTTCATAGAAATAAGTTTTTCAGACATCCTTATCAATAGCATGTATCAGGGACAGCAAATGCCTTAGAAATATTGTTGTTCATGTTTAAATTGGGAACCTCTGAAGATGAGATGAATTTTTAGGCCTGGACTTGTGGATTTACTGAAGGAACATGCTCAAGTGGAGATACTGGGGCTTTGGAGTCTGATTAGACATTTGGGACATTGTGTGGAGCGAGTAATATACTGAAACATAAGGCAAATTGTTTTTCAGAGAAAAGAGTTGTACACACCTTCCATCTTTATCCCAAAGGTTTTGGGATCCAAAAATAGTCAGCACAGGGCAGAGGAGATAGTTTGGTGCTCTGAGTGCCTGCCTGTTAGTGCAAGGGCCTGGGTTAGTGTTCCTGTACCGCATGTTGTACCAGCCCTGGAGCCCCAGGCACACTGTGTCAGCCAATGAAACCAGGCATGGTGGCACATTCCTATAATCCCAGTGCTGGGGAAGCTGGGACAGGAGGATCACTATGCATCTGAGCTGAGTAGTGAGACCCTGTACCAAATAAATAAATAAATAAATAAATAAATAAAATAGCACACTTGGCTTATGCCTGTTCATCTGACACAGTTTTCAAAAGCCACCCCTTTCACTCTAAAAATCACTGCAGACTAAGTAATACATTATGCAGGTTCACGAAGGTTGACAAGCTCTTTGGACCAAAACGCAGGCATGCCACATGAGTGAGACCCACTACTGAACCCTTGGGACACCTCCACCCCTCAAGAGCCCCTGCCCCCAACTCCACTGAGTGAGTGAGAACTACGACACTCTCAAGAGACCCAGATTCACCTCAAATCCAGGCCCGGCTAGTGTGTGGCAGAGCTTCTGCACTCCCTGGAGCCCCTTGGGCCAGGGGCACAACAGAGGGGCAAGACAGGTTCACTGTTGTGCCAGAGAGGCATAACAGTTTCACTTCCAAGGGCTGCAGCAGGAAGGAGCTGAACACAACAGCTAAACCCAAGCCAAACTCAAACTTAATAGATATGCACCCAAATTTCAGTAGGTGCTAAGGTCATAACTACAACAAAGCTCTACACCAAAGGTCAGAGGTTAGTGCTATACAAAATGACAAAGACAAGGAGCAAAATGCAATCTCAGGCCTCGAGCCCACCCAGAACAAGTGCAGAGGACACTAGCTCAGCGGAAATGTATGAATCAATAGCATTGCAAGTAAAGAAACAACAGCAGAAAGATATCGAGGAAATCAGAGCAGAATCAATTTCTGAAATAAAGAAAGAAATCTCTGAAATCATAGCATCTGAAGTAAAGAATCAAATACAGAAACATATGGAGGAAACCCAATCTGAAAAGAAACTCTGCAGTAAAAGAATTAATAACTTCTTCTAAAGAAGACATTGATAGAAACAATAGAGGAGATTAGAAAAATGAAGGATTCCTTGAATGAGTAGCACAGGACAGAAGCAGATCGCATGAAGCAAAGTTGAAGAGATAAAGAGAAAAAAAAATCTCAATCACAAGCCTATAAAACCATTTAAGTGAAAGGGAAGACAGAGTTTCAGATCTTGAAGATGCTGGTGCAGCTAGTAAAAAGATAAGAAAGGATCTCTTAAAAAAACTAGGATACAGGAAAAAATAATTCATCACCTGCAAGATGATGCAAAGATGAACAATGTGAGACTAATAGGCTTCAATGAGAAAGATGGAGTTAATACAAATGATATAAAAAAAATGGGCAGAAGTAACAGCAGAAAAATTCCCAAATATGATGAAACAATCTGAAATTCAGGTACCCAAAGCCTACAGAATGCCAAATAACTTCAACCCAATTAAAAGCACACTGAGACATATAATAGTCAGGATCCCTGAAATCCAGGAACAAGAATAATATACTGAAAGTCTCTAGAGAAAAGAAGCAGATCACATTCAAAGGAAAACCCATAGGAATTACAGCCCACTTCTCTTCACAAACCATGAAGGCAAGAAGAGCATGGAGAAGAGTACTTCAAGTCCTCTATGAAAACAAACTCCAGCCCAGACTACTATGCCCTGAAAAACTCTCTTTCAAGTTTTATGGAGAAGTGAAATACTTCCATGAAAAAGAACAACTAAAGAATTCATGATGACAAAGCCAACCTTACACAGACTACTGAAAGATGTTCTAGAGAGGGATCAAAATGATCAGAACTCCACCAATGAGAAGAGAAGGAACCCACTAAATAGGGCAAACAATTAAACACAGGACAACAAGAAATAAACAACAGCAGGTAAATAGCATGTCAATCATAAGTCAACATATCTCAATTATACCCATCAATGTAAATGGACTCAATTCACCAATTAAGAGAAATAGACTGGCACAGTGGATTAGGAAGCAAAATCCAGAAATCTGCTGTATACGAGAAACATACTTAACTCATAAAGTAATTCATAGACTGAAAATCAAAGGAAAACAAACAATACTACATGCCCCAGCACCTCAGAAAGAAGCAGGGGTAGCAATCCTATTTTCAGACAGTCTCAACTTCAAATCAAGAATGATCAAATGAAATAAAGAAGGCCACTATATACTGGTTAGGGGAAAATTCAAGAGGAAGAGGTAACAATAATAAATATTTATGCACCGAACATGGGAGCACCTAACTATATGAGGCAAATCTTAATGAACATGAAAAATTTAATATCCAATACCACAATCTTAACAGGAGACCTTAACATCCCCTTATCCCCCCAAAATAGGCGAACCAGATAAAAAATTAGCAAAGAAGTAGCAGAACTGAACCAGATCTTGGAACAAATGGACTTAGTGGACATATACAGAGTGTTCCACCCAACCACAGCTGAATACACTTTTTTTTTCAGTTGCATATGGGTCGTTTTTTTAAAATAGACCACATACTAGTCCATAGGTCATGCTTAAGTATATGCAAAACCCAGAAGTTATCCCATGCATATTATCTGACCAAAGTGCAATAAAACTGGAAATAAGTGACAAAGGAAACCAGAAAAATCCCCTACATACATGGCAATTAAACAACAATCTACTCAGCAATCAATGAGTCACAGGTGAAATTAAGCAAGAAATTCAACAATATCTACAATTCAATGAAAATTCAAGCACAACTTATCAGAATTTATGGGATACAATGAAAGCAGTTCTCAGAGGGAAATTCATACCTGTGAACTCACACATTAGGAAAACAGAAAGGGAACAAATAAACACCCTAATGCTGCACGTTCAATATCTAGAAAAGAAAGAGCAAACCAAACCCAGAACCCAAAGACAGGAAGAAATCATGAAGATTAGAGAAGAAATGAATTCAATTGAGACAAACAAAACAATTCAAAGAATTAATGAATCAAAAAGCTGGTTCTTTGAAAGATTAAATAAAATCGATAAGCCCCTAGCTAACCTCATCAAAAAGAGGAAAGAAAAAAATTCAAATACAAGCAATAAGGAATGAAAAGGGTGTAATCACCACAGACAGACCCAGTGGAATTCAGAAGATTATCAATAGCTACTTTGAGAATCTTTCCTCTCACGGAATAGAAGACACACAAGATATGAACAGATTCCTAGAAAGGTACAAATTACCAAAACTTAATCAACAACTTTCAGTAGCCCAATAACAGCCAATGAAATATAAAATGTAATAAAAAGCCTGTGGACCAAGAAAAGCCCCTATTCTGATGGACTCACAGCTGAATTCTACAAGAAATTTACAGAAGATATAATCCCTACACTCCTCAAACTCTTCAATGAATTTGAAAAGGAAATAGTTCTCCCAAAATCATTCCTGGTGGCAAGTATAATACTGATACCAAAACGAGGGAAAGACACAAGCAAAAAAGAGAACTACAGGCCAATCTCCCTCATGAACACAGATGCAAAAATTCACAATAAAATCCTAGCAAATAGCATGCAGAAAATCATGAAGAAGATCATACACCATGACCACATAGAATTCATCCCAGGGATGCAAGGATGGTTCAATAGTTGAAAATGTATAAATATAATACATTATATCAATAGAGCGAATTCTAAAAACCACATGATCATCTCCATTGATGCATAAAAGGCTTTTGACAATGTCCAACACTCATTCATATTCAAAGCCCTACAGAAAATTGAAATAGAAGGCCTTTATTTCAATTTGATAAAAGCTATCTATGACAACCCAACGGCTAATATAATTCTAAATGGGGAAAAACTTAACTCTTTTACTTTCAGATCTGGTACAAGACATGGGTGTCCTCAATCACCCCTCTTATTCAATATACTTTTGGAATCATTAGCTAGAGCCATTAGACAAGAGGGAGAAATAAAAGGAATAAGAATAAAAAGGAAGTTAAATTATCATTATTTTCAGATGACATGATGCTTTACTTGGAAGACCCAAAAAACTCCACCAAGAAGCTACTAGAGTTGATACACAAATTCAGTAGCATAGCAGGATATAAAGTCAATACTCAAAAGTCAATAGCATTCCTGTATACAGATAAAAAGAAACACTGAGAGGGAAATTAGAAAAAGAATACCTTTTACAGTAGCACTGTGCAAAATGAAATACCTTGGAATTCATCTAACTAAAGAAGTCAAAGATTTTTTCATGGAAAATTATAGTAGTCTGAAAAAAGAGATCGTAGAGAATTGCAGAAAATGGAAAGATATTCCATGCTCTTGGGTAGGAAGAACTAACATTGTGAAGATGGCCATACTCCCAAAATTGTTGAACAGTCTTAATGCTATCCCTATCAAACTACCACCAACATACCTCCGAGACCTAGAGAATTTGTTCCTAAAATTTATTTGGAACCAGAAAAGACCTAGAATAGCAAAGGCAATCCTGGCCAACAAAGCAAGGCAGGAGGCATTACAATTCTTGACTTGAAATTATATGACAAAGCTACTGTGATAAAATCAGGATGGCATTAGCAATGAAATAGACATGAGGATCAATGGAAGAGATTAGAACATGCAGAGCCCTCTATAATCACACGCAGCCATCTGATCTTTGACAAAGGAGCCAAACGCACTTACTGGAAGAAAGAGCCTCTTTAACAAATGGTGCTGGAAAAACTGGCTCTCTACATGCTGAAAACTAACACTTGATCTAGGTCTATCACTATACACTAAGCTAAAGTGAAAATAGATTAAAGGTCTAAATACTAAAACAGAAACAATAAACCTCCTGGAAGAGAAAGTAGGAGGAACTCTTGAAGACATAGATGTAGGCAAAGAGTTCATGAACAAAAATCAAATTCCACGTTTAATACTTGAAAGAATTAAAAACTGGGACCACCTCTTATTGAGAAGTTTTTGCAAGTCAAAAGAAATTACCAACAAAGTGAAAAGACAACCCAGAAATTTGGAAAAAATCATGACAAATAAGTACTCAGACAAAGGTCTGCTCTCTAGAATTTATAAAGAACTAAAAAACATTAGGACCTCTTAATGTGAAGACCCAGTCCAGAAATAGGCATCTGAGATGAACACACACTTCTCAGAAGTCGAAATTTAAGAAGCAAATAAATATAAGAAAAAATGTTCCACATCACTAACCATCTGTGAAATGCAAATTAATACAACACTGAGATACAATCTCACCCCACAAAGAATGGCTATCATAAAGAAATCAACCACCAACAAATGTTGGAAAGGTTGTTGGGAAAAAGGAACCCTTGTCCACTGCTGCTTGGAGTGTAGACTGGTGCAACAATTATTGAAATCAATGTGAATACTTCTTAAGAAACTAGGACTGGAAATACTACTTAAACAAGCTATCCTCCTACTGGGAATTTTCCTGGAGGAACTGAAAATGTCATATCATAGTGATATATGTGTACCTATGTTCATAGCAGCGCAATTTGTGGTAGCCAAAACAACCAAGAAGCCTGTCACATGAGGAATGGTTGAAAAAAGTGTGGTATTTTTATACAATGGAGTATAACTCAGCTATAAAGAATGATAAACTTGAAGCTTTTATATTTAAGTGGGTGGCACTTGAAGATATATTCATAAGTGAAATAAACCAGACCCACATGTTTAAATATCATATAGTCTCCCTAGTATAAGAACTTAAAAAGAAGAAATGCAAATGGAAAGAAATAACACAATTAAAAGTAAAGTAAGAACTTGAGGATTAAACATCAGCAGGTTTTTGAAACTAGCAGTTAATTGGTAGGATTCTTACCCTGACTAACTATACATGCTGATACCTGTGAACCAAGCAACTGCACTGAAGATAGCAATGTGTAATAGAAGGGTCACACTTGGAATACCTGGCATTCTGGTCTTCTGAATATATACTTCTTGTCATGACATATCAATTATTATCATACTATTTCTCAAGTAAAAGGTTTTTTTTTGTTTTTAAATGGGTATTAAATGAAAGAAAAAGACACACACACACACACACACACACACACACAAAGTATGCCACAGGACTGTCCTGTTACAATGCTGTATATGTTTATATTTCTAAATTTCTGTGTAAAATATGTAATTGTTTATTCATATTCTTTAAATATTTTTCATTTTTAAAATTTCTATCTCCATATTCTGTAGGGACTTAAAGTTTTACAGACCAATAATTAGAGAAATAGAAGGGCTGCATGGACAGCCAACACTTTGACCCTAGCCTTTCAAGGTCAGTGAAGACTCAGAACATAGGAGAACCTATACTGTAACATCATGTAACTCAGTTGTGTCCAAAATTTTCTGATCAAGGAGATTATGGAACCACAGAGCAATGTGATTGACAATGTGTAGTGAGCCTAAGGAGAGTCACATGGAAAGACAACATTTTCTCAGGCTTTCACAGAGATCAAATTGGTCAAGCAATGGCTGTGACTCATCCACATGGCTGACACTGACAAAGGATCTGCAAACTGTGGTACAGGGTTACAGGATTAATCCTGAGGGTACTTGACTGACTTTATCAGATACAAAAGTTACATTTCTTGTTATATATGTCTTGCTTTATCTTGGTCTTAACAATCCAGCAGAAAAGTATAAAAATGAGGTATATTATGTAAAGTCATATTAATGTGCCGAGCTGTGAAAGGCTCAAGTCAATAACTTCTGCTGATAACCCACTACTATTTTGGACTACTGGACTGTGTTGGATTGTTTTGCTGAATTCACGTACCTATAGTATTTAGATGCCAATGGAATACCCATCTCTGACAGGACTAAACTGAAAAGGGGGATAGAAAGGAAGGACCATTTTGAGTTTGTATGTGCAGAATAGTTAGGATAGATATACAGCTACTTTCGCTTAATTCAATGGGAAGAAAGATTTGTACTAAGAGTGTTTGGTCAGGATATCCTGTCTGCATCTTGTACTATGGATAACCACTAAGAAGATAACAATGTGCAATGTATTAATTACTGAAACTGTCCTATTAATCAATTTTGAAACTGTCAAATTGCCATTTGTTTCTCAATAAAAAAATATAGAAAAAAAGCCAGGATAGAGCACAGAGGGAGCACTAAAAAAATAGGTCTACAAGTCATGCCATTACTTTTCTGTGGATGGCAGCTTTGAGATGAGCTTCCTGAAATTCTCTGAGCATAAGGACACATGAACATAGTAACTTTTGGCTTAAGTTTTCTCATTTTCTATTTCACATAAATGCAGAAGACAGAAATTCTAAAGAAGGCACTTTAGACAACTGAGCTACCCTGCCAGCCCCTGATGACAGATAAAGAAATAGTAGTTTTAGTGCATTCATTCAAGTGGCATTATTAAGAATTCATTTAATAATAGCTCTGTGGTAGTGAATAAAGAAAAAGTAAATCAGATCAATTTTTTCCAATAGCTTACAATCTGTTTGAAGAGTGAATGCAAACATTTGTTTAAAAAAAAATCTCGCTCCTGAGGAGTTAGAAGATAGTTGATTATCTAAGAGTTTGAAGGGAGAGCTAGCTATAGGTTGGAATGACTGGAAGGACTAATGAGGATGTGCTTTTACCTGGAATGCCAGCCACAGCCCTGAGAGTTTGTCCTTCAGACAACAGAAAACCTTTGGCTGTTCCTAAGCAAAAGATAGAACGTACACACATAACCTGAGCAATGACTTGAAAGATGACATCCTGAAGATAAATTAATTCTTTAGCATCCCCAGAGACAATCACAATAATTTTCAGTCATCATCGATACTTTTGAGCTCCGTGGCATCTGTAATTGCATTTGTGTTTCCCATAGTTGGTTACTGCAGTGTAATGTGAATTCACATTGACTTGCTAGTTTTTCTCTTGTTCTGCATTTATTCTAGAAAATAATACTTTGCAAGGCCAGGGACATTATACTATTGCTTTGTGTTCCTATTCATACCATATCTCCATCTCTGTGTCTCTCTCTCTCTCTCTCTCTCTCTCTCTCTCTCTCTCTCTCTCTCTCTCTCTCTCACACACACACACACACACACACACACACAAAGCCAGAAGCTGGTCCTGAGACTTTAAATGCAAGTTATGCATGAAGGGTTTGTTTTTATCTTGGTCACTGCTTTTCATATTCATAGATGCAGGAAGGGTTATTAATCGGAACCAAAATTGCATAAGAGGAAATAAAAGTCACCTGTGCCAAATTCTAATAAAATCTCTCATCCTACTGGACTTATAAGAAGCAGGTGACAGGGCTGATTACTCGCAAATCATCCTGATCTCTAAATGGTAGAAACCCAGACCTAATCCTTCTTCTTCTTCACCCTCTTCTCTATTTACTTTCTTCTGTAAATTTATTTCAACCCTATAACTCTAATTTACTATCTGTATGCCTAAGGCCCTTAAATTTATATCTTTTTCTCTTATTGCTTTCTATTTCCAGAAGAATGTTATGCCTTCCTAATTCACATATCAGCCTAGGTGTCTGGTTGGCTACTCCAGCTTTAAATGTTTGTATAGGAAGCTTGATTTGATGCTTTCCACTAAAGTCTTTGTGTTCTCACTCAATTCTTTGACTCACAAATGGCAGTGCTATTCTACCTGTTAGTGCTCAGAGTTTGAAATAACACTTAGTCTCCTTATTATACGTCTCTGATTATGTCGGTCTTTCTCTGAGGCAACATATATACTCCATAAGCAACTTCAGTTATCTTAGAACCATAGAAATATAGTAAGATTCCAAAAAATTTCTCTCCATTGCTGCTTACCTAATCTGACAGCTATCAATTTTCTCCTGAATTGTTTAAATTGCATTCAAACTGATCTCTCTGCTTCCATCCTTGTTTTCGCACAGTATCTTTTCCACCCAGAAGGGCAGCAATCCTTCCTACACGTAGTAAGTCAGATGATGACATTCTTCTGCTAAAACCCCTGCGATGGCTCCCATCTCACCCACTGTAAAAACCCAACAACTCTTTTCTACAGGAGGAATAAATTATCTTCTCCTACCAAAGATCTGTAGGATTTCATCTCTTCTCACTTTCCTCATCACTCTCCCTGCTCCAGTCACTTGGTTTTCTTCTCGGACATTCTGGGAACATTTACAACAGCACCTTCTTTATTCTATGAACTTTTGCTACTTGGCTTGTCTCATTCAGGTTTCTTAGCCCTACCATTTTATCTATCATATGGGCTTGTTTTTCTGTTACTAGAATTTTGGAATACAGTAAAATGAAAGCCAGTATTTTTATCTATTTTGTTTATAGCTGTATCTCCAGTGTTTGTGGCATATGTTAGATGCTCAACAAATGAATACTGCATGAATCCATTAGTATGCAAATCTGTGGATGGAAGAATGTATCAGTGAACCCCAAATCAGTGAACCCCTATCTTGCTCAGACATGGAGTCTTATCCTTGTATGAGTAGACTTCTGAAAGTTGCAACACCAGAGACTAAATTTGGCCAACCTATAAGTACTTACTTACTCAGATTTTTACTTGTTCATTTGATTTTGTTCTTTTCCAAAAAGAAATAGAATTTGTGTGCTTCCTGTCACCACTGCCTCCTCTTAGAACTTGCAAATTCTATCCATGATATTCTCGTGGAGTGACCAAATGGTAGGGTAGATGAGGACTTTAGAGGATATGTAGTCCAATTACCATTTCAAAGACAAGAAACTGAGGCTCTCATTCAGAAGTGACTCGGCTGAGACCACAGATACTTATAAACAGAGCTAGTAGACTTCAGGGTTTTAAATTTTCTTGCCTTCTTTCTGTCATCACAAGAGTAAAGAATCATTACCTATCTGCCTATCTCTATTTTTCTTCTGCTTTCCTTCCTGTCACTCTTAGCATAATAGCCTTTAAGGAGAAAGCCAAATTTTCAGGTGCTTCTGAAGTTCAATGGTGACTCTCAGGAGAGAGCGGCTAGTGATGGAGTCCCCCTCACTTTTACAGACCAGAAGAAGCAAGGACGCATCTGTGGGCATCGGCAGGGCTGGTCTGGTGCTCACTGACAGGCCCTGAAAATGGAAATATCTTGCTTGTCCTTTTAACAGGATTTCAGCCAGAGATTTGAGGGAAAAGTACTGCAGCCTAGTGGGCTGTGAGCATGAGTGGAAATGTCAGAGCTATGAATCAGTTAACACATTTTTATTTAGCATCTTCCTGCAAAAGAGGATAAAAAGACATAGTTCCTATGCTCAAATTACTTTCCAATTCAGAGCTGAGTCCAGAACAGTATAAGCCCTGCTAGATCTTAGAGGTTCTAGCATTTCAGAATTGGAAAATATAAGTCAAATGGCAAGAACAGGGACGCTGTTCATGGAGGACACAGCACTCGATCTCGTGGAGAAGAGAGCTGGAATTTAAGCTGTAGGAGGGGACTGTAGTGCATTGCCTGCTCTTGTTCTCAAGCACATTTATATTTTGACTCATGGGACCCTCAACCCTCCCTAGAAGGCAGAGGAGCCAGACAGTATGTTTCCCACTTTGCACAGAGAATCTGAGACTCCAACCTATGCAGCAGCCCACATTCACAAGTCACAGCAGAGCCGAGGTTCCCCACCCTCTCTCCCAGGATACCTTCCAGGATGCCCTGTTGGAGGATGATTCTTTGTATCTCTCTACATTCTGAAGACATAGGCATTAATCCAATCTTGAAAACTCTCAAGGAAATAGATAAAACTTGGCTCCTGCCCCAAGTTCTACAGAAGAAGTTTTGAAAAAACTCCAAGCATCCCAAGGTGTCAGTTTCCTCTTTGCTGTTCATAACTAAATGTTTTAACAGCCCCGAGGAGCTGTCCACCTCTGTGAGGCCTATCTGTGGAGGGGACATGGTAGATACAACCCTGATGATGAGAGAAGCACAGATGTCTACCATCTGGTCAGGGGTCCTTGTACCTGTGCCAATTTCCTGTCACTGACAGCCAACACTTGATTGATAGAATTTGGTACTCCATTTTTTTCCTAGTTCAATATAACCTTATGGATTCTGATGGCACTTAGCCAAAGTGAGAGAATTTGAACTTGGGAAGGGGTAAAGTTTACCGTCAATGAAATGAGGGTCTGTTAAATAAATTACCAATGTAAACAGGATTGTAAAAGGGACAATTTAATCTACTTACAAGAATAAATTGTTTTCAAGCACTTAAGTTGCATAAATTTACATACACTGTACTAATTACAAATGATTGATAGCCAGTCATTCAAACACATCTGGTAGAAGGCTTGTTCTCTAACACTCTGTGAGACATTAGCTTGTATTACTTGAAGTACTTGAAAATAGTGAAAGTTTATATTCTCTCTCTCTCTCTCTCTCTCTCTCTCTCTCTCTCTCTCTCTGTATGTGAATTCACAAACATTTATATAAAAGACCGTTCTTGCTTTTCACCAAGCCATGTTCCTGGAAATCGTTCTACAGGGAAGATCATCAAACACAAATCACTGAAAGCTAAATTGTATTTTCAGATAGGAACAATGTTATAATTGGGAATAAGGTGCCAGATCCAAGGATCAAAGCAAGGAAATCATAGATTTGATCACTGCTATGTCAGAGCGACCTAAGCTGCATTGACTACAGCTGGAGAAGACAACAAACGGCTTGTGAGTAGTTGCTGCAGCTCAGTATTTTCTGTATGTTTTCTCAGCCATCAATACAAAGCCATTAACCGATTATGCCACCATTACATGAAAGGCAGCACAGAAACTCCAAGACATCAAGTAACTTTGCTTCAGCTCATGTAGAATCAGAAATTAAATCTAGATCTTATTCCAAATCTCATGTCTGCTAGATGGAGAGAGGGGATGGGGAGGGGAAGAGGGGGTAAAAAAGGATCAAGATGTGTTTGTGCCCATTACAACTGCACAAGATGAATGTGATCCTTATATACTGCCAATGTATACTAATAAAATTAAAAAAGAAATAATTTAAAAGAAAAAGTATGTATATCCTTCAAAACTGTTAAATGATACACAACCCTACAAGGTTTATAGAATTTGTAAAGTCAGGGTAAATGTGCTGTTATGAAATTTTGAGAAGACTCATTATTCAAGCAAGTCTGCTTCTCTTGTTGCAGATGTTTTCTAAACTATTAAAATATTCTAATTTAAGATATTAAGTATAGCATACATTCCTTTGACATATATTATTTTCTAAACTTTTTTAAGTTGTTTGTGTGCTAGTTTTCCAGCACAAAAGCAAATACTTGAATTAAACTTAAAAGGGGCAAAAGTTTATTTTGGCCCGTGGGATCAGCAATTCTGGCCATAATCCACTGGGCCTTCTTGTGTTTAGCTTTGTGGAGAGACAGCTCATGATGGTAGCAGTGAGTGACACTGGAAGCAAAGGACAAGAAAGGAGGGAGCAGGTTCCACTGTCCCCTTTCTGGGCATATCCCAAGTGGCCACACTTCCTTCTGACAGGCCTCACTCCTAAAGGTTCTTGTGGCTCCCTGGAGTCCCATAGCTGATCTCCACTCCTTTAACAATAATCCTTTGGCAGCTTTCCAGATTCAAACTATGTTGAGTCAGTGACTATGGCTTTTCTTTCATAGAGCAGTGCATTAGAAGTATGTACACTGGGCCAACAAGATAGCTCAGTGGTCTAAAGTGCCTGCTTAGGCAAGTATAGGGGCTGCTGTTCAATCCCTAGCACCACAAGCCACCCAGGGTAGGCTGAGCTGGCCACACACATGAAAGAAATGAAGTATGTACACCATGGCTTGTGGAAAAAAGCCTAGATCAGTAAGTACTTAAGTGTGTTTGTGGCATCAATTTGCAAATGAATACATTTTATTTTATATAAATTACCATATACTATCATAAGTATAAAACCAATAAATGCTTCCAATAAATATTAAAGCATACTGTTTAAGATAACTTTAAAATTTAGGTGTTTATTGATGATGATACTGGAGAGACACAATTAGGAAATAATTTGTGCTTCTGGACTGGAAAACAAATCTCTCTTGAAAAAATTTCCTATAGAAATTGAACCCTTTGACTTCAGAGTTTACATTGAAAGAAAAAATAAACGCTTTTTTAAATGTGGTATTATATAAATATTATAAAGTTGACAATTTCAGTCATTTTACATGTATAAATCAGTGGCATTAAGTGCCCTTACAGTGTTATTCAGTTACCACTGCCATTCATCTCTTACACAGATTACACTCTACTCCCTAGGCCATTCTCCACCTGGCACCAAGTGACATCTTTGCATCTCTGTTCTGTGTACTTCATGTAAAAAGATCATATAATAGTTTTAAAAGTGCATATACCTCATCTAAATTTTTAAAAACCTCACTTTTAATTCAATAGTAATGACTTTGGAGGACAGAAATGTCTGGATGTTGGTCTTGTTTTTTTATATTTGCTTTCTCTTACCTTGTATTTAATAGCATAAGATAGGCTTGCTGGTAAAGATTTAGAAAATGGAATCAGAAAGACACACATACATGTGTAAACAGGCGTTGTTGCTAGGGCTGGTCACACAGGATGGTGTTCACGGTCATCAGTAATGTCACGTGTTTCATGACCGTCAATGGTGGTGTATGTCTGAGAGGTTCGTCTTCACCACTGGGAGAAGTTCACATTCATGTCAGCTCCCCCTCTTTTCTCCAATCTTCGACTCATCTTTTCCTTCCTGTATTTACCATCTTAAGGAAACAGAGAAAAGCAGTGCAATGGGGTGCATTCATGATGCAATGTGGAATAAGAAAGACTGCAGGAGTGGATGTCAACATGCCAGGAAGTAAGCAACATTTCGACCCATTTTCCTAACCTTCAGACCAGTTCAACTGAAAGCACTTTACAGGGTGCTGTGTGGCTCATTAAAGGTACTCCATGAACTCTAGGTCAGCAGCCCGAAGATGGAGCTCAGCCATCGGCTCTAGCAGTAAAGCGCCTTCCTGTTTTACTCTTCCAAGGCATCTCTCTGCTCAGCAGAGCCTCTTCATTATCTGCTCTCCCTATTGAGAAGCATTCTCTTTGTTAATGCCATCCCATTACTCCTCATCATCTCTCCTTCTCCTGGGTTGAATAGTTCCTTTGCTACTTTTGAAGTTAAACACATCAAATATTTATAGGCTGTAACTGGAAAAGTTTTGGGCTAATGGATCATGTTTCTACCTGAGGGACTCCTTCATTTTCCCAAATTACTGTAGGCGCATAATCTTTAATCCTCCATTATTTTTGATTTCTCTAAGTTAAGCATCTGTGGGTGGAAGCGAATCTGTCTGACACCTCCAAGCACCTTTTGATGATAAAATTTTTTTTCCTACCTTTAACATTTGAGCTTTCAAGAGGACAAATTGGCTCTGTACATTCTGGCATATAAAATCTGATTTGTCCAAACAAAATATTAAGATGGAAGAGATACAGCCGGTTCTTGAACCAGAATACAGGTAATTTTTATTACAAAATATTGCTAGAGCTTTATATTATTCTGCATGAGCAGCTGTGAATCATCAAATAAGACAAAGGGCTTTCTAAAGTATGAAATATTATAAAAATAAAACATATTAGTATTAATAGGAATCATGTCAGGTTGTTTGAATATAAAGTTTTATGTATCTTATACTAAAACTCAAAAAGAATAACAGTATTGGATGTGCATAAAATTTATTGCACTAAGTCCATCCTTTTATTTGTAACATGAAGTCATCACAGTGAACATTATTACTGTAATAAGAGTAGCTCGCATTTGTTGGAGGTTTACTTCATGTCAGTATGTAAAGCTAAATGTTATACAAAGATTATGTCAATCCGTACAGCAGTTCTCAAAGGAGAACTGTAATGTGAAGTGAGCAATGTGGCCCTTGTGAAGGTTATTATCTGATGCCATTTTACTAATGTGAATCCAGTTCTTACAGTGTTTTTGATTCTGTGATATTCTTTAGTTACTAAAATGCATCTATAACTGTTCTCTTAACCAAATGGGCCAGTGTCCAGGCTTCAAGTTCCTGAGAGAGTTTGGCTTTTCTTTTCCATGATATGCTGTGTGATGTCCAATCTTCTTGTCCCTGGAAGAGCCTGCTACTTCTCCTGCTGCAGGCATCCTGTAGACTTAAAACCAGAGGAATACGTCAAAGGTTTGAATTCATGAAATTCAATATATACCTAGGGTGGGACTAAGAGCAAACCTGAGAAAAATCAGTGGGTTACTGTAGTAAGGGTCTTTGGGTTTTGTTTGCTATGGTTTAGAACTATACACACCCACTGCCCAAGCCTCATGCACTCAGAGGTAGGGCTTTTGATAAGTGATTGGATGGTGTGGGTTTTATAGCTGACTGGCTGTTGGGTTAAGGGTTCTGGATGGAAGAGGGAAGTCAGTGGGGAATGTCCTTGCAGGGTTCATCTCCCTCCCCAGCTCCTCCCCTCATTCTCTGCTTCCTAGATGTCATGAGGTGAGCAGTTTCCTCTGCCAGATACATCTACTCTGGCACCTCTGCTCAAACATGCAAGAACCAAAACTTCTAAATTCTGAGTCAATATGACTCCCTCTTTCTTTAAGTTGCATGTGCCAGGTACTTTGTCCCAAGAACAAAGAAAAAGACCATGATATTGTTTTGTATGGATGTTAGTTTTTAGCAGAATCAGTTATCCAGTTTGTTGGAGGACAAGGGAGCTGTATTATGGGAAAGCCCAATTAGCAGCTTCTTGTGGGCCTCTCAGTTTGTGTTTTTCAAGTCCATGAGTCAATTTTTGCAAGCATAGTGGAATGAAGCATTTGTTTCTTATTTCATTAATTCCTATGTTCAGGGCACTATTAGAATCCAACTCTGAGCAAGTTACTTTTCTGATAGTTTAGCATTCATTGCACAAAAGGTCACAAAGGCTTGCTGTCCTCAAGAAGAGCATCTCAGGGGGGAAGGAGCTCAGACCACAGATCCACAGGAATTAAGGTGCTCACTGAGCAAAACTGTAACCTGGGAAGGTACTAGAATTTCATGTGCCAGGAGAGCCTCTCTAGGATGACTTTGGAACTGAGCTTGGAGTGACAAAGAAGAGCAGAGTTCAGAGAGAAGAGTGTTCAGCCAGTGAATAAAAGATGGGAAAAATGTTCTGGGCAGGAACAAGCTGGGCCTCCAGAGGAGATGGAAGAGTCATCTTGCTAGAGCCTGAAGAGGGAGAGGGAAATGACACAGCATAGAACACTGGGGACTTCTAGTCCAGTCTTCAAGCATAATGAAGGTAGTGGGGGTTTTAAGCTATGAAGAAACATGATAAGGTTTACATGTTAAAAGATAAGTTTGAGTGCTGTTTGAAGAAAGGGCTTTGTGACTATATACAGCTTACTTGGATGTATAAACAGCTTTATTAAACTAAATTTTGATGAAAACAATCATTTTATCTGCCAGAAAGTATCTCATGAAAACAAGCACAGCAGGGAATTCTATTTTCTCTTCCACAAGTTATCTTTTTTAAAACCCATACACTCAGCTTAATAAGAGCCTCATGTCTAATATATGTAGACTTGGAGTAGAATGATAGAATCCTTTCCAACTTCTTTTCTCAATCTTCAGAGTTTCAACTATGGTGTATTAGTTCGCAAACAACTTTTCTGCCACCCACTAAGTGCTAGCCCAATCCTCTCTACTTGCTCTCTAATAATAGATGTGTCAAATTTGGAATTTGGATTTTTAGCTTATGATTTACATAATATTAAAATGTTTTTCTTACCATACCAGAACCTAAGTGACATAGTGCGAGCAGCCTAAGAGGAAAGTTAAAAGCTGTGAAGGTCACATCAGAAAAATGATGTACAACAAGTTCCTAGACAAATAAGAGCAATCCAAATCCAGTTAGTGAAAGGAAGAAAATTATTAAGATCAGAACAGGAATCAATGAAATACAGACTACAAAAACAACATAAAGAATAAAGAATTAATAAGATGGTTCTTTGAAAGAATGAATGGAATAAACGTATCTTCAGCAAATCTTACCCAAAAAGGGAAAGAAAAGACCCAGACCAATGCAATTAGGAATAGAAAAGTGAAAATCACATACTACCAAACTCCAGAAAATCATTAGCAATTATTGTGCAGACCTGTACACCAATAAATTAGAGAATTCAAAAGAAGCTGATACATTCCTAGATGTATCTAAATTACCAAAACTGGACCAAGAATATTTTAAAGTCCTGAGGAATCCAATAATAGGCTATAAAATTGAAGCAACAATAAAAATAGTCTATGAACCAAGAAAAGCCCAGATCCATGTGGATTCACTGCTGAATTCTACAAGAACATCAGGGAAGATAGTGAATCAATATTCTTCAAAGTCTTTAGTGAAAGTGAAAGGAAAAGGGTGCTCCCAAAGTCACTCCTGGGAGCTAACACTACCATGACTCCAAAACCAAACAATGATTCAACCAAAAAACAGAACCACAATCCAATCTCTTTAGTGACCAGAGCTGCAAAAATCCCCAAGAAGGCACAGACAAACAGAATGTAGCAAATCTTCAAGAAGATTACACGTCATGTCCAAGAAATTTCATGTGTCATGACCCTTTAGGTTTCTTCGCAGGGATACAGGGATGGTTCAGCAGTTATAAAACAATAAATGTAACAAGTCACACAAGCAGAAACAAGGACAAAATAATCACGTGATCATCTCAATAGATGCAGAAAAAGCCTTTAACAAAATTCAATATCAAGCTTTTATTCATGATTTTAAAAAAATCTATGAAGAAAATAGGTTACTGAAGTACCTTATCTCAATCTGATAGAAGTTCTTTATGACCAGCTTATAGCCAATACCATATCGAATGGGGTGGAAACTGAAATTTTTCTCTCTAAAATTAGGAATGAGCCAATTATGTCCACTATTACCACTTCTGCCCTACATACTCCATGAAATATTAGCCAGAGAAAGCAGACAAGAAAAGAAACAAACAAAAAGTTTGTATATGGGAAATTAAAAAATTAAATTATCATTATTTGCAAATAACATGACCCTCTATACAGCAGACACAAAAATTCCACCAAAAGACTGCTACAATTAACAATGAAATTCAGTAAAGCTGCAGAGTAGCAAATCAACTCACAAAAATCAATAGTATTTCTGTATACCAATGGTGAATTCCCTGAGGAGAAAAAATTAGAAGAACAGCACCAAACACAATACCATCAAGAAAAGTTAAACCATTAGGAATTAACCTAACCAAGGAAGTAAGAGACCTGTGAATAAAACTATGGTGCTCTGAAAGTGGATATTGAAAAGGACATCAGAAAATGGAAATATATCACTTGTTCTTGGATAAGCAGAACCACTATAGTCAAAACCAATATAGTCAAAATGGTCTTATACCCAAAATTGATATACAGATCTAATGCAATCCTGATCAAAATACCAGCAGCATTCTTCACAGAACTAGGAAAGGCAATCCTAAAATTCATGAGAGCTTAGTAATGACCAATAGCAAAGGCAATCTTGGATGATAAGAGCAAAGCAGGAGGCATCACCACCTACATTTGAAGTTCTATTACAAAGTTACTGCAATAAAAAAAACTGGCATGTAATAAAAACTAGCACAAAAATAGATATAGGGATGACTGGAATAGAGTAGAAGAAAAAACCACAGGCACTTTCGGCTGTTTGATCTCTGACAAAGGGGTTAAAAACATTCACTGGAAGACAGCCTCTTTAGTAAATGGTACTTGGAGAATTGGCTAACCACATGCAGAACACTGAATCTTGATCCATATTTCTCACCATCTTCTAAGTCAAAATGGAGCAAAGAGCTAAATAGTAAAGTAGAAAAAAATCTGTTGAAAGAACAGGTAAACCTCTGAAAGATAAGCATAAAGAAGTACTTTCTGAACAGAACCCCACGGGCATAAGAAATAGCACCAAGAATCAAAAATTGAAATCATATCAAATATATCTCCTGTACAGCAAAAGAAACACCCAACAGAGTGAAGAGACCACCTTACAGAATGGGAAAATATTGCCCAGCTATGCCTTTGGCAAAGGACTAACATCTAGAATATATAAAGAATTCAAACCCCCCCCCAAAAAAAAACTAAAAATTTGATAGACCCAGCTATTTACCTTTTATATATCTTCTCCAAAGAATTGAATACATCATATTACACACTCATGCTTATAGCAGCATGATTCATAAGAGTTAAATCTTGGAAACAGTCTATAAACTCATTGACATAATAATCTCAATACATACAGAAAGAGGCATTGACAAAATCCAACTTCCAATTTCTGTTTAGGCGTTTTAAAAATCCCTGAAGACAGTGAGATGAGTAACATGAGGTGGAAGGAGGTGAGTGGGAAGAGAGAGGAAAAGGATAAAATATTGAGATCTGTTATGTACTTGTACAAATGTCCCACAATGGATGTAATTATTATGCAATATCAATATGTACTAGTAAGAAACGAAAAGTGAAAGAAAGGAACATCTTTGGAATTTGGGGTTTTTAGTTCAGTTTATTTTTTTTGTTAAAATTTAAGTGTTTTAAAGAGGAGTAACTATTAGCTCATCATCGCTGATCATTGTCACCTTGAACTGAGTCTCTGAGAATGGAGATCTAGAGAAAGGGATGAACAGGAAAGCATCAGGGAGCGGTGGACACCATCATGCCTAGGACAAGAGCAGATGCTGAGGATGGGCATTGCAAACAAAAACTTCCAAATAGACCAGTTGTCTAGAGTGGTCATATTTTTCTGATTCATTCTGGCCTTCTCTTCACCTGAAAGTCAGTTTTTCCTTTTCTTCTTGATCGTGCTTGAGTGAGTGATAGAACCAAGTGATAGTCTCTTTTATTTGGGAAAAAATGAAAGGAAAGCTTTCTGAAACTTGTGCCTGAAATCAAGGCAGAAGGATGGACTTTAACCTCCAGAGAGCCACCTGGAACATCTCAGTTAGAAGCCAGTATTTGTTCATTGCATCAAGGAACTCTGAATTTGTGGGGTGAAGAGCAGCCAGGAAAGTCTAACTGTCTCTGAATGCAGATAATCTGGAATAGTGGAAGCAGAGAAGGGTGGGATATGGAGAGGTGTTCCGGACTGTCAACTCTAGAGTGTTTCCCAGAGGTACTGTCCTGGGAGAAGCATCTATTTCAAGGAAATCACATTAAGTAGTCAGTCACCAAGGAATTAAGCTTTGCAGGAATCTTCAATTAGCTAAATAAATCTCTAATAAGTTATCTGGCAGTGAGAAGGCAAAAACCCTATTTTCTAACCACACAAAGCCAATATTGGCGACATAAATGAAAGCCTTAATCTTACATGTTTTGATGTGTGCTTGCATAGTTATATTCATACATGTATATATTTATAAGCAAACCTGTATGTGTATGTGTGTACAGTTATATACATATGTGCATATCTACATAGATGTTAACCTGTATGATTTATTTATCTGTATATTTGTATATATAAGTAAACCTGCATGTTATACATGTGTCTAAATTAGTTTGAACTTAGTAGAAAGACTATAAATATGTTCTTCTTAGTAGGAAGAATACCATATTAGTGTAAAACTTGAAAAAAATCATATTAAATCATATTTTGCAGATATTGTAGAACAACATAATGAAATGCAGTGCTTCCTAAGATAGAAAATATATAAAAACATAGCTACGTTATCGAAGACTCTTTCCCCCTGTAACGTTTTTGGGCTTTTGATTATTTAGATAAACAGTGATCTTAATGTCCAAAAGAAGTGAAATTAGAGCAGTTGAACTTGTGTGGTAGATTAACTATGGTGAACATAGTTAACATTCAGATAAACTGAGTTATCTGTAACATCCAGATAAACTGAGTCAGTGCAGTGCTGGGTGTGGAAGCCCCATCTGAAGATTATTGCCAATGGCATAAAAGCAGGACTTAAGGGAGAACATACTGTGCTGTTGATTCACCTGGAGAACCTTGTCTCTCTGGTTTTCATGATACGGACTCAGCTGTTCTCATTGTCAGATGACCTTGGATCCTCCTTGGTACTGAGGATGGCTGTGGTTCACTTTCAGGGAGCTCTAGTCCTTGCCTCCAGCGTTCCATCCTGGCTCCAATGCAGATCCCTCAGATCTTTCTTCCTGCTGCTGCAGACTTTCTAGCTTCCACCACTGATCTTTGGGCCTGCCCATATAGATGTGTGCTACAGAGTTGATGCCACATTTTCTTGGGTTCTAGGCCCCCGGCTGAACTCGTACAAGACGTTGCCATGGGATCCAGGCAATGGATATTCGGGTCTTGATTATGTGTACAGATCTCCTGCACTCTTCTGCATTTGACTTTCTGGGTGAATACTGTAAAATAATCCCATTAATTGTGTGTCCTGTATTAAATATATTCCGCTGAAAGCCCTGACTACAACAGACTGAAAAGGAGTCCAGTATTTTAGACACAGAATCTGGAGGAGGAGCATCTCAAACCTCTGTGTGGAGACAGCTGTGAGGTCCTGGTGTACTGTGGGACCTATGTGCCCAGTATGAGAGCATAGGAGCCTGAGGCATTCAGATGCTGGGAAGTGGAGTGTTAATCAGAGATTTCAGAGTTTCCAGTGAAGGCTCCAGAGCGCAGGCTTTGGGAGAGATGCCTTGGAGATTTAGAGATCCTAATATGGTAAGAGTAATGTATATGCCAGAAAACGTAAAAATGAAAAGCAAGTAACAATGAAAATAGAATTTCCTTAACAAAAATTTAGCAGGCCTGAAAAGAGTCATATTTAGTTCATTAGTAGTTAACTGCTTGCCAAAAAGAAACCCAACAATTAGAAGATGATACCCTGAACTAAAATCTCTGAAAGCATTGTTTAAAATATCTAGTATGCCATCAAAATTTACTAGACATGAAGTAGAAAAAGTGATGCATAAGGAAAAGGTAAGATGGCTAATAGAAGCATATCTGGAGATATTTAGGATGTTGGAATTATACTTCTGAAAACATCCTAAAACAAAATAGGGAAAAATGAGCAGAAAGGAAAAAGATGAACTACTTCAATATAGAATTAGAATCCATTAAAATGTAATCAGGTAAACTTTATAAATATAAGAAATTCAATACATATATGAATGTACTGTGTTTAACAGTAGACTAGATGTGCAGAAAATAGAATTAAGAAATCTTAATAATCTAACCAAACCATGAGGAGACAAAGAAATAAAAACAGAAAGAGGGACTAGGGAGATGGCTCAGTGGAATAAGCGCTTCCCTGACAAGTGCAAGGGCCTGAGTTTGATCCCCAGTTCCACCAGAAAAAAAAGAACAAAAAACAAAAACAAACAAACAAAAAAACCCAGAAAGAAACTTGCAAAATGAACTAAACTAGTGTATATGTAATTTCAACACTAAAAGGGGATAAGGGATTAAAACAGTATTTTGGGAATAGAAAGTCAAGAACTTTCCAATGCTAATGAAAGATACCAAATCATAAATTTAAGACACTCAGAGAAACATAAGTAGGAAAATACAAAAAGGACACATTTGGTTACTATACAGTATAACCTCTAGAAACAAACCTAAAGAGAAAATTTTCATAAAGAGAAATACTAGCATGGAGAAAGAAGTTTAATTTCTCTAAATAGTGCTTTTATATTATCTTGCTGAAAATATTTGGCAAATCTTGTCATGATTTTTACATTTTTTTGATGTTAAAAATTGGAGAGTATACTGTGCACCTCTTGGACAGTATTGTCAATAACTGCCTCAGTTCCCCTTCCTCCAGCAGTCTATATTTGCCTGCTTTCTCTTTACCAGGGCCAAATACTGATATGCATAACCTAATGGAGACCAGGTTTATTTGGCTCAAGTTTCCAGAGGTTGTATTTCCTCATCAGTGGAGGGTGTGGCCAGTGAAGATGCTTTGATTTTGTGACTAGACAGCAGAGCACAAGGAGGGAGCACCAGGGAGGGAGACACCCTCCAAAGCTCACCCTCAGTGATGCGCCTTCAGCTGGGCTCCACCTCCTCTGTAACACATTCAGTTGGGAACACCAGTGGTTTAACCCTGCTAGTCAGCATAGCACCCCCATAACCCAATTACCTTTCCAAGAGTCTCTTAAATCAATCAGGTTGCCCATTAAAACCAACCTTCATTGAGTCTTATCCAACCATTCTAGCCGCACTGAGTTGGGGCAGTGCCAGAGGTCTCTCTTTTTATTCTCTCTTTGTTTTATGCCTGTAAAGATTCTGTCTTGGTGCTCGACTCCTTAAAGGCTGAAGCCTGTCTCAAACATTGCACAGAGCTCCTGTATGGCTTTGTTCAATGCTAGAAAAAATTACACTCCTTATGAAATTTTGTTATGTTAAATTAATTAAAGTGTATCAGTCCTCCTAATGCAAGAAAACTTAAAGTTTGTAGATATTTTTCACTCATATAATCGAGGCATTCTTTCAATCAATATTTATTGTGCCCCTTCTATGTGTGAAGCAGTTGTATCTAAAAAACAATTACCATTGTTCCATAAATTTTCAAAATGTACATAAAATAAGCCAAATAAATACCAAATTCAGTATCTTGTTAAACATTATTATCCATTTACAATATCTATTACCCTTTTAAAATTTCAATACCTAAGTCTTCTATAATCAATTGCAATTGCATGAATACACAATAACTTTTTTATTAAATCTGAGTTTAAATATTTGTTGTAGAGCCTTAATTTAAAATCTGACCCTCTTTTGAATGGAATGCCTTTATGAAATTTAATAAAACATGAAGGTCATAAAATGTATTAAACTATTGTACTTTCCATTTTTAATTCTGAACAGGCAGGATTCAAAAAGCACAGCTTGCTTTCTTAGAGCAAGATGAAGCAAATTGGAAGAGAAGATGAGTTCTCTTCTTCAGGGCCCTCAACAGCAGAAGATTCTTATCAGCCAGTAAGGGGAAGATTGAGAACAAAAGGACAGGGGAGAGACCAGATGATCTCCCTGTGACCTTACAGCAAGAGGATTCTGTCACACATCTCCTTTTTGTGCAAATGTGCCTACAGAAATTTTAACAAACACTGAGATCCCAGCTGCTTGTGGTTAAAAGACCATCAGTAACCATATGAAAAGTTGCTCAGAAACAAATACTCCAACAAGAACAAAATGAACTCTGAAAAACACAATTGACCTGTTTTTTGAGATGCTGGAGTTTGGGGAAGGGACATAAAGAGAGGAAACGAAAAGATTTAACCTTTAAACTAGTGTCAGTTCACATCAGAATGGCCTCTCTAGGTAACTGTTTATGGCCGTAGGGTACTGGACAAAGTTAATAAGTACTGATTGAAAGAACAAGTAGGTGCTTCTTGTTCTTCTGCCATATTTTCTTCTGAAGGTGATTCAAATATGAAGTGCCTCTGACAATTTTGGTCACTTGAAAATCAATAGGTGTTTTCCTCCCGGCATCTTGTAAAGAAGTTCATTGAATAGCTTAGTTCTTAAACTTCAGTACTGACCCAAAAAGTTGCTGATCCTCTACAAAATGACTTGGAAACATCCCCAGAGAAAGAAGTGCTCCACCCTTGTCATTCCTAGCTTCCAGGCCAACTACTAAAAGGGCAAGGAACACGGAGTCTTTACTGAAGGACAGAATGCTGTTCTAGAATATTCTCTATTTCTAACACCCAAATTGTGGAGAGGGGTGAAAAAGATACAGCTTTTTCTTTTATTAGACAAGCACTGGCAGTCCACAGCTAGCTGTACATGTCATTTGAACTCTGACCTGAAGTTTTGGAGATAGAATAGTACAGAGGGAAGGAAGGAAAGAATGCATTGATAAAGTTTTTCATTGACCGTTTATAATGTGAGGTATTGTTAGGTGATTACAAAGGTAAGTGTCTTACTGCTGACCTTGACTTGAAAAAAATTACTATGTGGTAGAGAGTTCTGTAGAATAACTGTGTTTTTCCCCATTTAATTCACTCTCCACCTTCTTCTGTGACCCAGATGCTTGAAAACCTTGGACTACACCAATGAGTTATTTCTTTGTGCTCTTTGATGGGTCAGTTAGAAGGAAAAACTTGCAGAGAGTGATGGAGTCAGACAGAACTCTGAATACTCACACCTGTTCCCTGCCCACTTAGTGATCCACGCTGAATGCATTTTTTGACTTAGTTACAGCTTCCACCACCAACTCTCTAAACATCTCCTTTCCTTAAATTTCCACAACCATTGCCTCCCTCTCGTTTGATTTATAACATTATCATTCATAGTTCATTACCTTCTGCCTACATCTTGGAAAACAGTTCTTCCATTAGGCTATCCTTACCAAGTTTTATTGGGTCATCTATGACTGGTACAAGGATATCTCTTTGTTTTTAGTGTTACCCTGGCCAAATTATGAGACTGCTCTGTGACCCCTTTCTAACTTATAAATTGGAAAAAATAATAGGCATGGCATATATCTATTCTAAGGATTGGGAAAGTACACAAAACAATTAATGCATGACAATTTCCATGTTTATTCATGTTTGGGAATTTTATCCAACTATTTAGGCTTAGCCAAAATGAAAATGAGAAGAGCAACATTTTGTGACATAATTTGGTGATTCTGCAGCCCATTTTTCTTAAAAAGTATCTGTCATAAGCCTTATTCTCATAGAATATTATTCTCATAGAACAATATTTTGCTGCTTGATAATTTGTGTTTTATATTCAGAACGATCCAAAAGCCAGCCACTTCCCTAGTGCTCTGCCAAGGGACGGCTCTCTGGTGGGAAAACTGCCTGAACTGAATTTATTAAAAAGTTAAAGCTGGCCCTCACTGTGCTAATTCCTAGGGGAGTGCAAGATACTTTGCATTTAAATCTTATTTTCTGAGTCTAACAAGCAATCCTCAGATATGATGCCTCTCCTTTGCAAGTGTTTGGCATGGGTTGCTGCTCTGCTCTTATGCACATGATAAACTGTACCACCAGAGTCCTGGTCCTTCTTTATCTTGATATCTGCCACTCCTAGTAGAGGGCCTTGTGCAGAATAGATGCTTTGTGCATAGTAGCTGAACAAATGGAAAAGATGTGAGGGATTACAGCCAGACCATAAAATACTTCCCATCATCACCACTCCTCGGAGCATTCCTTCTCTTGCTCTTCTCTACAGAGAAGAATGCATAAGTGCATGGTGGGTCACAGGAAACCGGTACTTCATTGGATGTTTACAAAATGTCAGAATATGGCAGTTTTGGTTGGAGCCTGTGCATGTGAGAACCGGGGGACTCATAAACCAAATGAGCTGTTATTCTGTAGCTGTTCCAATCATACATGCAAATTAGATTTTATAAGGCTAAACTAGTTGACTTTTCTGAATCCTTGCTGATTATCCATAAACATAAGAAGTTTCCTTTATTGTTAGTGTCATCTAAGCAGCCTGAGGGAGAGTGCTGTAGGGTTAGCACAACTAAGGTGTTGTGAAGAGCTTGGCCACTGGGCTCTGGGCCTGCTCTGCTTGTCCTCCATGTCTTTGGCAGTGAGCTTTAATTTATTGGGGTGCTTTTTTCTTTATTTTCACTTGGAAGGCATTTTCTTTGAATGCAATAGAACCAATTCCTATTACAGAGTGAAGTTCACACTTTTTCTGTTTCCCTTTGATTATATCTGACCTTCTGGTGTCATCTTCTAGACAAGAAAATCTGAGCTACCTGCAGGTTCCAAGCAATTCTAACAAGAAAATCTAACAGTGAAGATATTTAAATCAGCTTCTTCTTTACAAAATTCTCTTCTTTCCTGTTTTTATCACTAGCTGAATGCCATACTGTTACTCAAGGACTGAGATAATCAATCAGTGTTAACTAACAATAATTAAGGAAAATATTCTACTTAAATATAGGGAATTGACCAGTCAATTTTATCTCTCAGTGACTTCAAGGCTATGGGAAATTAAGCCCTTGAGGAAGTTAATCGTTTAGCTCTATTTAATTTATGCAATTTCCATCTACTAAAAAATTAACTGGTGGAAAAGTAAATCACATTAATTATTTAGTTAAATTTCTCACTGTCATATGTCATTCATTTATTCAACAAGCATTAGTTGAATTCTTCCCTGTTCTATCATAAAAAAGGAATCTTTAGAGAATCATAGGAAGAGTTCCAAACCATAGATGGATGATACATCTACCAAAAAATATAGTTTGAAGACCTACTAAGTCCCAGGCAATGTTGTAAACTCTAAGACTATAGCAGTCACTAAGACAGACACATTATCTTCTTTTAAGGGTTTACAGTTTTGAGTGGGAAAACACAGGTAAACCAATGGATGGATGGATGGATGGATGGATGGATGGATGGATGGATGGATGGGTGAGTGGGTGAATGAATGAATAGATGGATGGATAAATATATGACAAATATAAATGAGATAGTTTTTGAATTGACACTTTGTATGAATAAAATAAAAGAGGATGAGAAATAAATAATATCTGAAATAAAGGGCCCATTGCAGAAGCTGTTCTAGAGAAGAACAAAGAGCAGAAAAAAAGATCTGAGAAGATGCTCTTCAAACTAAGATTTGAATGATGAGAAACAGTCATAGGAAAGTCTGAGAGGAAAATATTTCAAGCAGAAAAATCACTGCCTCAGGTTCTTGAGGTCTTGGCACCCTTGGTAGGTCCAGGTGATGGAAGAAAGGTCACTGAGTCTGGAATGTTGTGAATATGAGAGAGACAGAGTGGAGAGTGTAGGCAAGTGACAAGTCAGAGAGCACTTTGCAGGCTGCACAAGTTTAGATTTAATCCTTAATTTGAGAGTAAACCTTATGAGGGATTTCAACAGAAGACTTTTCTGCTCAGCTTTGTTTGTTAAAAATTACTCCACCAGCTAGTGAAGATTGGGCAGAGAATAAAGCATGAGAAGAGGTAAAGGGAACTGTGGGGCAGCTGGGCAGAGTGGATTGTAGTGTGGAGATGGAAAGCAGTTTTGCACTTTGAGAACTATTCTAGAACTTCTTAATTTAATACATTAAGAGTGAAGGTGCCACATATGACTCAATCTTACACTTATAATTCCTTAAAATGAAATACAAATGCAGATTCATTTCCTCGGTCATGCTAGGCAGATTTCAAGTGCTCCATAGTCACTTGTTGTTTTCTTCATGGACTACACAGATTTAGCACATTTTCATCATCAGAGAAAGTTGTGCTTGGCAGAGACATGGTAGCAATGACCCTGACTAGTTAGAACAGTTGTAGATAAAATAATGCAGTTATTGGAAAGCTGGGTGGGTCTTTAGTGAGGCAGAAATAGACTTAAAGTGTGACTGAATGAGTCTAGAATCTGAGGCAGAAGCTGATGATGTGTTAGAGATCCTTGTTTTTGTTAAATTCCTGGATTTTGCAGCATGGTGAATCCTTACTTCCATACTCCATGCTTCTCTGTATCTGGGTTTCCTTCTTGACATATTCCTAGTAAGAATATTCTAGATCCTTATTCTGAATATTTTAGATAATTATACTTTGGTAACAAGTATTAGAAGTCCACCCAAGCTTGCTTAAATTTTACAAAGTTTTCAAGATAAAGGTACAGCTTAGAGAACCCAATGACTATGATCATAGTAGGTGTCTCAGACCTGGAAAAGGAAGGGAGTCTTTTTCCTTAACTCTGAAAAATTCTCTGGCCTCCTTTTCTTTGTCATAGTTGAGCTTCTTTGCTCAGACAATTTAGAAACATGGGCTGCTCCAGATGACCTAGTCTAGTGCATCTTGATACTTGGGGTGGTGTTTCAAGTCTAATGCTCTTTAGCAGGTGAATATAATAGAGAGGAAGTGTTAGGTCAGAAATGACTGGATGTTGGACTGGATACTCTTATTCCTGCTCTGTATGTGTGGAAGCTACAAAACATTATGCCAAAACCACAGCCAGCCAGACAGGTACCTATTAGTTACACATTTACTTGATAATAAATTTGATATCATAAAACTCATGATTCCTGTATTTCAGATGTTTATCAAATGTTTCTTATTGTTTAAGTGGACTCTTTCCCATGATAGGCAGGAATCAAAGAAATAAATCATGTAATAGTCCTTTTGCCAGTGTTATTACAGAGAAAAAGACAGGCCTTAACAAACTGATGACCTAAAAGGTGTGTCAATGCCCAGTTAGGCTTTCTCTGGTTTTATTTCTTCCTTTCTCTGAATTCAGGTGGTCTTCCTTCATCTTGGAAGCACCACGGATTGTTTCTTGAGAAGGATGCTCATAACTAAGTCTTCAGGACAGGGAGCATGGCTTCTTTATCCTTTATCTGTAAGTTGTTTGATACATCGTAGATATTATAGACATGATGAATGCTGGATGGATGGATGGACAGATGGATGGGCTATCTTCAGTCATTTTTAAAGTGTGTCCTATTTATGTTTTTGGTACATGTGATCAAACTCATGACCTTGCATTTGCCAGGCCGATGATTATACTGCTAAGTTATCTTCCTGGCCCAAAGTGTGTCATATTTATGAGATTTGCTTCCTCACTCTGCAAATGCCAGAGGCATTTTTTTGCCATAGTTATATTGATAAACAAAAAGCAATGAGACAGTTTCAAATCAAACCGGTAAGACAGTTTCAATAATTAACACACTGCATACATTCTTCTTAGTGGTTAATTGCTGTACAAGATGCGGACTTGAGATCCTATTTAAAAACACCATTAGAAAAAATCATTCTATTCATTAACAGAATGCAACTATATATCTATCCCAACCACTTTGAATACACAGATACAAACTGGACATTCATCTGTATCCCCTTTTTTGTTAAGTTCCGTTATTTGCATATTATAGGTGAGTAAACTCAGCAAAATATTCTAGAAGAGTCCAGTATCCCATAATAGTATTGGGTCTTCTGCTTAACTGGCAATGTCAGAAATTGTTGACCTGAGTCCCCCACAGCTCAACATAACAGCATGGCTTTATTTCTTATATTTAGTTTTTACACT
>NW_004524579.1:22067297-22068109 GCF_000260255.1 Octodon degus | reverse complement strand
TCCAGGAATGATTTTGGGAGGATTGCTTCCTTTTCAATTTCAAGGAAAAGTTTGAGGAGTATAGGGACTACATCTTCTGTAAATGTCTTGCATTATTCGGCTGTGAATACATGTGGACATGGACGTTTCTTTGCTGGTAAGTTTTTAATTACATCTCGTATTTCCTTGGCTCTTATTGGGCTATTGAGAGTGGTTATATCTTGTCAATTCAGTTGTGGTCATTTGTACCTTTCTAGGAATCTGTCCATTTCTTCTGTGCATTCTATTCTGTGAGAGTAAAGATTCTCAAAGTTGCTATTGATAATCTTCTGAATTTCAACTGAGTCTATGGTAATTACACCCTTTTCATTCCTTATTGCTTGTATTTGGATTTTTTCTTTCCTCTGTTTGATGAGCTTAGCTAGGGGCCTATCAATTTTATTTAATCTTTCAAAGAACCAGTTTTTTGCTTTTTTAATTCTTTGAATTGTTTTCTTTGCCTCAATTGAATTAATTTCTGCTCTAATCTTAACGATTTCCTCCCGTATTTGGGCTCTAGGTTTAGTTTGCTCTTCCTTTTCTAGTTGTTAAAGGTGAAGCATTAGGGTGTTTATTTGTTCCCGTTCTGTTTTCCTAATGTGTGAGTTCACAGGTATGAATTTCCTTCTGAGAACTGCTTTCATCGTATTCCATAAATTGCGATAAGTTCTGCTTGATTTCTCGTTGAATTGTAGATATTGTTGAATTCCTTGATTAATTTCATCTATAACCTATTGTTTGCTGAGTAGGGTGTCATTTAATTTCCATGTATTTAAGGTTTTTTTCTGGTTTCT
>NW_004524579.1:22057362-22066703 GCF_000260255.1 Octodon degus | reverse complement strand
TACCCCTGCTTTTTTCTGGGGACCTGGGGCATGTAGCATTGTGCTCCATCCTTTGACTTTCAGCCTATGAATGTCTTTATGAGTTAAATGTGTTTCTTCTATACAGCATATTGTTGGATTTTGTTTCCTAATCCACTGTGCCAGTCTATTTCTCTTAATTGGGGAATTATTCCCATTTACATTGATGGTTAGAATTGAGATGTATTGACTTACAATTGCCATGTTATTTACCTGTTGTTTACTCTTTTTTCTCCTGTGTTTAATTGCTTGCCCTATTTAATTGGTTGCTTTTGATCTCATTCATGGAGATCTGATCATCTTGGTCCCTCTCTAGAACATCTTTCAGCACCTTGTGTAGGGTTGGCTTTGTTATCACGAAATTCTTTAGCTATTCTTTGTCTTGAAAGTATTTCACTTCTCCATCAAACTTGAAAGAGAGTTTTGCAGGGTATATTAGTCTGGGCTGGAATTTGTTTTCATAGAGGACCTGAAGTATTCTGCTCCATGCTCTTCTTGCCTGCATGGTTTGTGATGAGAATTTGGCTGTAATTCTGATGGGTTTTCCTTTGTATGTGATCTGCTTATTTTCTCTAGCGGCTTTCAATATATTATTCTTGTGCTGACTTTCAGGAATCTTGACTATTATACGTCTCGGTGTGCTTTTCATTGAATTGTGGTTACTAGGCATTCTGTATGCTTCAGTTACCTGAATGTCAGATTGTTTCCTCATATTTGGGAAGTTTTCTGCTATTACTTCTGCTCATTTTTTAATGTAATTTGTATTGACTCCTCCTTTCTTATTGATGCCTATTAGTCTCACATTGTTCATCTTTGCATCATCTTGCAGGTGATGGATTATTCTTTCCTGCATTATCATTGTTTTTAAGAGATCCATTCTTTCCTTTTCACTACCTGCACCAGCCTCTTCAAGATCTGAAACTCTGTCTTCATTTTCACTTAAATGGTTTTGCAAGCTTGTGATTGAGGTTTTCATTTCCTCTATATCTTTGACTCTGCTTCATGCGATCTATTTCTTTCCTGAATTGGTCATTCAAAGAATCTGTCATTTTTCTAATCTCCTCTATTTTTTTTTTTATCAATGTCTTCCTTAGAAGCAGTTATAAATTCTTTTACTGCAGTGTTTTTTTCAACTTGGGTTTCCTGCCTATGTTTCTGTAGTTGCTTCTTTACTTCAGATGCTATGAGTTCTGAGAATTTTTTTTTTATTTCAGAAAAGCGTTGTGCTCTGATTTCCTCTATATCTTTCTGCTGTTGCTTATTTACTATCTATGGCATTAATTCATGCATTTGAGCCGAGCTAGTGTCCTCCGCACTTGTTCTGGGTGGGTACTGGGTTTCTTCCATATGTTTCTGCATTTGATTATTTGGTGCAGATGTTATTATTTCAGGGATTTCTTTTTTATTTCCAATCTAAGTTCCTCTATATGTTTCTGCAGCTGTTTCTTTATTTCAGAAGCGGTTGATTCATTACTTTCAGCTGTGTGATTCCCAATTTGTTCTGTGTTAGTGTCCTCTGCACTTTTTACAGGTGGTTTTGGGTTTTGAGGTTGCATTTTGTTCCTTCTTGTCATTTTGTGTAGCACTGTCTTCTGACCTTTGTTGTAGGTCTTCGTTGTGGTTATAACCTTAGTATGTACTGAAGTTCAGGGGCAGATCTACAAAGTTTGGATTTATCCAGCTGTGCCTGGCTTTGGTCTGGCTGCTGTGTTCAGTTCCTTCCTGCTGCTGCCCTTGAGGGTGAACCTGTTGTGCCCCTGTGGCAAGATGTTCTGCTCCTGGACTAGCTGAGTGGTTCTATCCTCTACCCTCTCTGTAGGGATTGCAGCTGCAGGGTTACAACACAGGCCTGTATGCCAGGCTGGAGCTGAGCCTGTAGGGGACAAGGTGGAGTAGGGGTAGAGGCAGCTCTCCCACACACTCACTGTGTTTGGGCTAGGAGTGGGTTTGGTTAGTCCCAGAATGCAGTAGAAATTCCTACTCTTTGGGTGGGTGGGGGAGGTGCTGAGGAGTGGTGGGGGCATCCCAAGGGGGTGGAAGACAGTGTTACCCATGCTGCGCCTGGTCTGGGACCCAGAGTTGGTCCCACAGGCGCAGGGTAGCCGGAAGCTGTCCCACACACTCACCGGACCTGGGCTAGGAATGGATCTGCCAGAGGCTTTTCTCCAGCGATATTTTTAGGGGAGCGTAGAGGAATCAAACTCAGGACCTCCAACTTATCAGGCAGGTCCTGGGCCACTTAGCTATTACCTGAGCCCTCTTCACCTGAGTCTCCTTCAAGAGCAGCTTGTTTGTACTGGTATCAGGAACTTGACTTTTGTGTTACATAGGTAACCTGCAAAAAGATCTACTAAGGGATCATGCTTGTATTAGTTTGAGGGACTGGCTTATTGTTGATATTTCAGGTTAGAAAAACAAAAACAAAAACGTCTTCAAAGGTTCAAATGCATGTTTACTTTTAAAGATGTGGCTTTCCAGAGGGATGGAGTGAATTAAATTGTTTATAGCAGAAGGTGGGTTTTCCAAGCTTTGATTCCTGTTTCATCCTGGCCACTAGGCAAGTTTTTCACCTGTGTTGGACTGTGGCTGAGAATTAAAAATCATTGGAAAGGTCAGAAAAATGCTAATTAATTCTATAGGAGACCAGAGTGACATACGTGCTGTTCATCCCTAAAATGCTAATTAAAAACTTGTTATAAGCATAAGAATGCACTCAGGTTATGGACTAGCTCATGGACTAGGTGTAACAGAAACTCACCATGTACTCATGCCTTCACTGAAGCTCCTGGAGACAGGTCTGAATTGGTTGAGCGGCAATGGACACCCTTTAGCTACTATAAAGCCCTCCCTTTTTCCATTTGGAAGCATCAACATTCAGCTCAAAGTTTTTTTTTTAGTTCATCCTGCAAGGTGCACTCTGTGTACCTTTGCGAGCTAAGCTGGCATTTAATGCAGCAAATAGATGAGAAGCTTGTACTTTGGGTCATTGAACCCAAACCATCCTCTCACTTCAACCTGTTTTCTGCACAGCAGGCTTTGCCTCTAATGACCTTGTTTCTCATTGAACTCCTGGAATTCCAGCAGACTCAGTCTCTTTCATTGCCGTGTGCATCTCTCCTTGGGGGAAAAGCAGCTTCTTGTGCTAGTGTCACCCTAATGGAGTGAGCATCTAAGAGTTTGCCTCCCAACCTCTTGTGGAATAAAAAAAACCTTAGAGATGTGTAGAAGACATGATACAGCTACCTGCATGGGAAAGCAGCACAGAAGCACATTGTTGTGTTTGGTGTGATTAGAATTAGTTCCTTGAACATTTGTGGAGCACCAAGGCATGCGTCAAGGGAGAGTGGGAATTATAATTCGTGAGTTTACTACCTCCTAGGGACCAGGACTGCAGCATTATGTGAGTCAGCCTGCTTTATCTTCCCCACTCTAAGAAGGCACACCACACTGCAGTTAAGACATGGTGAAGCCCTGCAGCCTGGCCAGTTCCCACAGAGAGGTGCTTTTAAAGCCACAAACTTCTGTCTATACCAAAGCCTGACATACTCCACTTTTCCTAGTGCGGAAAAATCAAAGAGAAGAAGCAAGCCTAATCAACAGAGTATGAATGGGCACAACATAGTTTAATAAGGAGAAAAAAGCAGAGAATGCCTGCATTTCTGTCAGCACAGAGGTGAATCTGAAGGGGCCTGAGCTCAAGGCTAGGTGCTGCTCCTCTCCTGCCACCCTACAAAGTGGATTAGAGGCAGCAGTGGCTCCTCTGGGCTGCACGCTGCTCCATCCTGCAGTCTCCACTACATCGGGTCAAATTCTCTTTGCTCTTATAGTGCCACAGGTGTCCATAGCCTCCCCTCAGAATCTGTGCCAGTTCTTTCACTTTTCACTCACTTAAACAAGCATTTATAAAAGGCCTACTATGTGGAGTAAATGCATGCTCCCTACTTTTAAACATAGCTATTCAATATCAAATATTTAATTTTCATTTGCAAAATTAAATGAATATCAGATTGTTCATTACAGTGTTCTTACTGTCTAAACAAAATAGAAAATTGGTTAAATTACAACATCTCCATGCAACTGATTATTCTGCAGCTGTTTAAAAAAATAAGAAAAAAAATTTCCTGGCATTATTAAATGAAAAAGAAGGTACAGGCATATTTCCAAGCTACAATGCGTGTAATAATGCCTCTGTGTATAAAACATATGTGTATATAAGTGCCTAATGTTGTACTGTATGAGGGTACACAAAAAGACTAATACTATTTGTTATCTGGAGGGAACCACATGACTGAGGAATAGAGGCAGTCAGCCTTTCAACTATCCAGCAGTGGCTGGTAAGATAGTTCAGTGGTCTAAGTGCCAGCCTGGCAAGCACAAGGACTCAGGTTCAACCCCCAGTACCACCTGCCTGACTGACACGCCAAAACTGGGCATGGTGGCACACAGCTGTAATCCTAGTGGTGGCAAGGCTGAGACAAAACTGTAATCCCAGCCATGGTGAGGCTGAGACAGGAGGATCACCGTGAGTCAGACTGCACAGTGAGACCCTTTACCAAATTTATTTCATTTTCCTGGGATGGAGTCTTTGCACATCACACATGGATGTTCAGATAATCTCACAGTGCTATAAAAGTTTCTAAGTCCTTAATTCTTGCCTTGAATTTTTATTATACAGCAGTGTAAACATGGACTAATACTGCCCTACCTCCTATACTTTTGAATTTAGATATATCAAGTATTCAAAGAAATTTATTGCTTTAGAGAATGCCCATGACCCACTCACTGGTCAGCTTTCCCGTTGCATGAGTAAGATATTGGACATCTTCAAGTTAAAAGAGGGGAACTCCTCCTCCCTGCTGTGCAGCTTACACTTTTAGAGGGTTCAGTGCATTAGCAGCTAGCTGACCTCACCAGCACTGTAGAAACCCCTGGTGAAGGAAACTTGCTTCTCACAGGAAGCAGATAAAGAAACAGCCAGCAAAATATACCCACCAAATATGTTTCTAGCAATCCAAATCTTCCAACGGGTCCCACCTCCTAATGCAAGTGCATTAAGCTATAAACCTCAGTGATTCAGTACACTGATCCAATCATCTTGTGAAAGCCTTACCTCTGAAAACATGAGATGCCAGGGCACAGTATAGATGTCAACCATAAGACTATCCTTTAGCAAGATATACTTGCACAGAGTGGGGAGAGGCTTGCTGGTCTTTGACTTTCTTAGATTCAGCCTCAGCTAGCAGCAAGATTGTAAGTTTGGCCCAGTCTGTCTTTGGGTCTTTCTCCACCTACTAGGGTTGCAGCCAGTGCTCGCTTTCCTCCCTCAGCGAGCTGCCTTGTATTTTTCCTGGTCCTCTCTAGTACTTCATGTGATTGTCACCTCACTCTTGCACAGATATGCAACCCTAACACAATTATAAACTGCTCACCTTCCTGGGTAAATAATATCAGCTCAGATGGAAGGAAAAAAAAAAGCCTCAGTATTGGACTACAGATATGAAACTTGAAGATTTTATTTGGCCCCCTTGCATAACAGGTCTGGAGGAGGTTTAAAAACCTGGGAAGTGATTTAAGCCTCATACGAAGAGTTCTTTAGACCATCATAGCAGTGAATATGTCTATGACAGTCATAGAGATGGGGAGACCAAGGGGCAAATGCTGGCAATGCTTATGTCAGCCACTACCAGAGGAAATTGGTGCAGACATCAGAACAGAACTAATCATGCCTTGGTGCTGTGGATGTTCCTACTGTAGGGATGGTAGCATCTGCCTTGACCTCCTGCTCCCCCTGTAGAGCTCATCCCTCTGTTCTCAAGACATATGGACCAGGCAATCTGTTAATGCAGTTTGCGTCACCATGTGTCATTGCCTACAGGGAAAGAATATGTCAGCTCTTCTGTTGCCTGTCTCATTATAAATGACTGAGCTGGCCCTCTGTGGTTCACATTTTGGCTTTTGCAGACCTAGATGAATGTGACTCTGTACTGATGATACAGATTCATGACTGGAATGAAAGGAAAACTCCAGTGTCTGAGCATAGGGGGTTGCAGAACAGAGCCTGGGCTTGGGGTATGCTGGCATAGTTAACCTACCATGAGGCCTAGTAGCAGTCAGACTGACAGGCCAGCATCACAATGAGCTTTGCTCAAATTTCCCAAGTTCTTTTGGTCAAAGTAGGGGCTCTGGACATAATCCTCAGGCTTCTGTACTGGTTTGGATTTAGCAGGGCCCCAGGATGGAATGCGTGTGTCTGACGCGCGATTACACAGTTAACAAGCACTGTATATTTAACACCATGTTAAAAATTTCCCATGTCAAAGCAGCCAAGACAAAAAGCCATATCTTTATTAAGATTAGTTTCAAATTTAAAAATTTAAGAGATAATCCAAACATATTTGAACAAATTTGAACATATTTCAAACATTCACATATATTTTTAAAATACAGTGGGAAGTTTCCCAGTCTTCTTCTATAGTTCAGTTTCCATTTCTTCCAACAAGTAATCCTTGTGATTGAGGTATTGTGCTTTCTTGTAGTCTGGAACACAAAATTTATATAAAAAATATAAATTTTTCTTGGTTTGTATACAGAGTACCATACACTGGACATTTTTCTGTGTATGTTGATAACATTTTTATCAGGATATCTTGGGAGATTTGTTATATGAATGCAAAACTATTCTTTCAGCAAGAGACATCATTCTTACAGTAACCAAGTTAACTCAGGATAAGGTAACTGACACAGATTTATAAGTTACTGTTTATCTGCCACTAGAGGACTTCTTAATTTAGTAAATTCCTAATTTCTAAATCTGTAAAATAAGAACAAAATACCCATTTTATCAGATATTTATTAACTGACACTCAACATACAGGTGGAAAACCTGATGTGAGGTAAAACATAAAACCATTGGAAAGGAGGAAAAGAAGAAAAAAGGAAATGGAGGAAGAAGATGAGGAAGAATGAAAAGAACCCCACGTTAGCCTAATTCACGAGTTCTTTTACTTTAACTCTCTGGGTTGGCTCGATCAGCTCTCGCTACTAATTTATTCATTTCTAAATGAGAAAAGAATCAGAGAGCAGGATGCACAAAGTGTTAGTGGTACAGATGTTAGAATTTAGCACTCTTGAGGCTTAATTTACCTTTCCAATTTTTTACATATGGATGTACCACATAAGGGCATTTCTGCCAGTGGTAGACCGTATATGTGATAGTGGTCACATAAGAGAATGGAGATGAAAAATATGATAGCCTCATGATGTTGTAACAATCATAATATCTTAATTCAATGCATTACTCATGTATTTGTGGTGATTTGGGTATAAAAGAAATCCCTACATTGATGGCCATTAAAAAAGATGGCGCAGGGTTGGGGAGTGGATTGGGAGAGGATAAACCTTGCTTTAGATATAGTAGATAGCACTGGATAATGACAATAAATGATGATATTACAGGCTTGTGTATTTACTCTGTTTTAATTCTTATTCAGAATATACTCTTTCTACTTATTAAGAAAACAAGGTTATTTTAAAACAAATATGGAGACCCAGTCCTAGCCCAAGTTCACTGAGTGTGTGGGAGAGCTTCCTGCTACCCTGCGCCTGCGGGACCAGTCCCAGCCCAGGTGCAGCGTGGACCAGACCCTCTCCCACCCCCTTGGGCCACCCCAATACTCCGCAGCACCTCCCTCACCCCACGCGCCGGGTAGGAATTTCTGCCGCGTTCCGGGAACCCCCAGACCAAGTCCTAGCCCAGGTCCTCTGAGTGTGTGGGAGAGCTTCCTCTTCTCCCTACTTTACCTTGCCCCCTCGAGGCACAGCTCAGGCCTGGCATACAGGTCTGGGGTGTAACCCTACAGCTGCAATCCCTGCAGAGAGTGTAGAGGATAGATCCACCCAGCTAGTTCAGGAGCAGAACATCTTGCCACAGGAGCACAACAGGTTCACCCTTAAGGGCAGCAGCGGGAAGGAGCTGAGCATGGCACCGAGACCCAAGCCAGACACAGCTGGATGAGTCCAAACTTTGTAGAGAAGCACCTGAACTTCAGTACATGCGAAGCTTATAACTACAGCAAAGATCTACAACAAAGGTCAGAAGACAGTGCTACACAAAATGACGAGAAGGAACAAAATGCAGCCTCAGAACCCAAGCCCACCTGTAACAAGGGCAGAGGACACTAACACAGAAAAAACTGAAAATCAAACAGCTGAAAGCAATGAATCAATGGCTTCTGAAATAAAGAAACAGCTGCAGAAAGATATAGAGGACCTCAGATTGGAAATAAAAAAAGAAATCCCTGAATTAATAACATCTGCACTAAAGAATCAAGTGCAGAAACATATGGAAGAAACCCAGTACCCACCCAGAACAAGTGCAGAGGACACTAGCTTGGCTCAAATGCATGAATTAATAGCGTCGATAGTAAATAAGCAACAGCAGAAAGATATAGAGGATATCAGAGTGCAATTCTTTTCTGAAATAAAAAAAGAACTCTCAGAACTCATAGCATCTGAAGTAAAGAAGGAACTACAGAAACATAGGTAGGGGTCAGGGAGATAGCTCAGTGGCCTAAAGGCCTGCCTGGTAAGCAGAAGGTCCTGGGTTTGATCCCCAGTACCAAAACAAACAAACAGAAATATAGGCAGGAAACCCAATCTGAAAAAAATACTGCAGTAAAAGAATTTAAAACTGCTTATAAAGAAGATATTGATTAAAAAAGTAGAGGAGATTAGAAAAATGAAGGATTCCTTCAATGAGCAGTACAGGAAAGAAATAGAACGCATGAAGCAGAGTCAAAGAGATATAGAGGAAATTAAAATCTCAATTACAAGCTTGAAAAACCGTTTAAGTGAATGTGAAGACAGAGTTTCAGATCTTAAAGATGCTGGTGTAGCTAGTGAAAAGGTAAGAAAAGATCTCTTAAAGACAATGAGGATGCAGGAAAGAATAATCTATCATCTGCAAGATGATGCAAAGAAGAACAATGTGAGACTAATAGGCATCAATGAGAAAGAATGAGTCAACACAAATGACATTAAAAAATATGGGCAGAAGTAATAGCAGAAAACTTCCCAAATATGAGGAAACAATCTGACATTCAGGTAACTGAAGCATACAGAACGCCAAGAAACTTCAACCCAATGAAAAGCACACTGAGAGGTATAATAGTCAAGATCCCAGAAATTCAGCACAAGAATAATTTATTGAAAGCCGCTAGAGAAAAGAAGCAGATCACATTCAAAGGAAAACCCATCAGAATTACAGCCAAGTTCTCTTCACAAACCATGCAGGCAAGAAGAGCATGGAGCAGAGTACTTCAGGT
>NW_004524579.1:22018293-22051014 GCF_000260255.1 Octodon degus | reverse complement strand
TCTCTTCCATGTTTGCTTTTTTCCTTGCTTTCTTTCTTGCTTTTGTCTTTTTGAGACAGGTCTTGCTGTGCAGTTCAGGCTGGCTGTGAGCTCACTTTGCAGGCTGGGCTGATCTTGAAGTCACAAGGATCCTCCTACCTCAGCCTCCCTAGAGCTGGGATTACAGGTGTGCCCACCATGCTGGCCTAAGAAAATTTTTTCTTAATGGGTTCATTTTAAGGAGATGAACACAAAAGTTCTGTCAGGAACGATAGAGTTGGCTGTGAAACCTTTCCCATTGTCAGTTAACCTTCTTGCAGCAGAGATAGCCTGGTGGATTAGTAGGTTTTCACCTTGTACTTTTTTATCATCATGGGTGGAAGGGAACACCATTTCAGATCACAGGAACTCAAACACCAACACAGATACTGAGAAAATCTGGCACGGTTCATCTTTGCACTCATAATTTAGTTAAGTCTCAGTGGGTGTATATGCACTGAGCACTTCCTGGCCATGCAAACTTGACATGGACAAGCATTCTTAATGCTGCCATTCTCTCACCTATAAAATGAGACCCCTAGTAGAAGCTCATCTCTGAGGACTGTTGTTAAGATTAAATAAGTTAATTTGTTGAAAATACTTAAAATCATACTTGGCCCATAACACATCTTGTTCAAATATTTGCTTTCATTGGCACCGATGTATGTAATCAGGAACAGTGTTGATGCTAGAGAAGCCATGGAAAGCCGTCAGGTAGCAGCCTTGTGCTCAGAGAGAAGGATCCAAAGGCTGATGCTGTAGAGTTTTAGAGGAACATGAGATATTTAGGACTGGGTTCATTCACATTTTCTAAGATAAAATACTTTCAACTTCTCCATAAAAGGTAGGTGATTAGGCTCTTTGTCTTGGTGTTAAGTTAAATCTTTAACATTGCATGTCATCAGCTGTGTCTACTGAGAAAAGAAAGGTGATCAGCATTTTCTAAACAGGAAAGACCATTAGGCCAAATGATAAGATATTCCCGCATCCAATGCCATCATGTTGTTATTACATCTTTATTGTGAAGCCTGGGAAGATGAAACATTCACTGCATTCTTTCCAGGATGACATCACCCGTATCAAGATGGGCACTGGCCCACTTCTACAATTTTAGGTCATTTGTAAACACCATCCCACAAGGCCGAGCAGTGCAGTGGCCATTGTTCTCAGGGAAGCACTTCTTGTGGTTGAAATAAAATCACTTTTTGGCAACTCCAAGACAAATGGCCAATATCTCAACTCGAAGAGGTTTCTTTTGTTCCTATCTTCAGGCATTTATCTTAAATGGAGAGAATGAGAAAATTGGGTAATTACACATGTCATGCCTCCTCTGCCCTCCTCCAACCTTTCTTTTCTCCTCTCCTTGCTTCCATGAAAACCATTGGAAACCCCAAAACAATCAGGAGACAATTAGAGAAAAACCAGCTGAAAGCAGGTGATTTACAGTTGGCTATATGGAACCAATTGCTGTGATAAATGCTCTTTTAAGTAGCCAGTTCTGCAAAGGATATAGACTGTTTACGTATGATTAATTAAGAAATAATTATCTTTGACTGGGGGAATATGAGACAATAAATGGGCCATAAAATCTAAATAAACACTCAGGCTGCTGCCTTTACTTTCAATTGGTGCCAGGGAGATTTATGATTTGTATAAAAAAGCATGATAAACTCTCCCCTCATCCACCCACTATTTCCAAAATCCTAAGGCATTCTGAAATCATAGTTGATGCCATTCTTTGTTTTTTCCATATTTTCTGTCTGTGGATTTGTTATATCCAACAGAAATATCAATATACAGGCATTGTTGTGCTCCCAATTTCTACTTGTTAAATGCCAGTGATTTAAAAGTCATCACCAGTGACTTATTTTAATATACTCTCATTGTTCTTTGGACTATAGAAATGGTCCAGTAAAGGTTCATAATGTCTACTTCTCTCCATTTTATTAAATTAGGGGCATGCTATCATATGCCTCTGTGGTGGCATGGTAAAAAGGTTTAAGCTCAAAAGCAAGCCAACTAACCCCTTTCCTAAAGTTCAAAATCTTTTTCCCCTTTTTTTTTTCTTTTCTTCTTTCTGTCTTTCTTCCTCCCTACATAGTAAAATCTAGATTGCTTAGTCTGGAGGTCAAGTCTATCTTTAACTAAATCATAGATTTAATAACAATCATTGGATTTTTATATGTGCCAGTTATATATTAAGAATGTATTTTTTCTATTACTTTTATTGAGAAACAAATAGCAATGAGACAGTTTCAAAACCGATTAGTAGGACAGCTTCAATAATTAATACATTGAATATTGTTGTCTTCGCAGTGGTTATTTATAGTACAAGATGCAGACATGATATCCTGTCCAAACACTATTAGTACAAATCTTTCTGCTCATGGAATTAAGAGAAAGTAGCTGTATATCTATCCTATTTATATACACAGATAGCAAATGGTCCTTCATTTGTATCCCCTTTTTTTGCTTAGTTTTGTCAGAGATGGGTATTCCATTGCCATTTTAGTATTGTAGGTGTCTGAATTCAGCAAAATAATCCAATATAGTCCAGTAGTACGTAATAGTAGTGGGTTACCCATAGGACTGACAATGTCAGTAGTTGTTGGCTTGAGCCTTTTACAGCTCAGCATATTAATATGGCTTTACTTTTTATACCTTGTTTTTACACTTTTGTGCTGGATGGTTAAGACCAAGATAAAGCAAGAGCTATATAACAAGAAATGTAACTTTTGTATCTGACAAGATCAGTCAAATCCCCTCAGGATTTACCCTGAAACCCTGTACTGCAGTTTGTAGATCCTTTGTCAGTGCCAGCCATGTGGATGAGTCATGGCCACTACCTGACTAATTTGCTCTCTGTGAAAGCCTGAGAGAATGTTTTGTCTCCATGTGACTCTTCTTAGGCACACTCTACATCATTGATCACTTTCCTCTGTGGCCCCATAATCTCCTTGCTCAGAAAATTTGGGACACAACTGAATAATATGTGTTTCTTGAGTCATTAACATTATATTTCTAACAGAAAAACATACGCAAACAAACAATTAAGTGTGCTGAAGCTAAAGGACCTGCTTAGGCAGATGCAGGGCCAGGAGTTTGATCCCAGGCCTGCCATACTGGCCCCGCCCCTGGGGGTGTGCTGAGACGTTGATTGAAACTGGGCATGGTGGTGCACCTGAAATCCCAGCACTTGGGAGTCCGTAAACAGGAAGATCACTACAAGTTTGATCTATGCAGTGAAACCCTGAACACCCTGTACACCTTGTCCTAAAATTAAAAAAAAATTGCACTGAAGTTGAGTGTAGTTAAAGCAAAATGTACCAAGTGCTATGGATGGACACACAGACAAAACAGTGTGTGATTGTATTCTTCTTGGGAAAGCTAAAATCTTTTCAACCAGGAGGTGGACAGTATATGAGCATATACAAAGGTTGTTAAAAGCTCAAATAGTAATTTGCAGTCAGGTATTTGAAATGACATTGAGTTAGGAACCAAGGGGCCCCAGGGTGTTACTATAAACCTGGGACTCTTGCTAAGTCTTTAACACACCTGTGCCCATTTTCTCAGTTATAAAAAACAAATAATATTTGCACATCCAAGGAGTGTTGTGAGGAAAACCTTAGAAAAATTTTCAGTGTTTAACACAATGATTTAACACTTAGGGACTCAATAAATAATAGGTCGTATAAAGGTATGGCACTGAGGATGAAAGATGGAAGGTGGTGACCAAAACCCCAAATGGAATCAGCTGGGTAAGTCTCAGTCCCTGTTTTCATCCTCAAAGTTGAAAACAGAAGAATCAAGATACGTCTTGGGCCAGCCAGATAGCTCAGTGGATTAAAGCATCTGCTTAGGTGGACACAGGGGCCAGTGGTTCGATTGAGACTGGGTGTGGTGGTGCATGCCTGTAATTCCAGCACTTGGGAGGCTGAAAGCAAGAGAATCACTACGAGTCTGTTCTGTGCAGTGAGACCCTGTAGACCTAGACCTTGCCCTAAATAAATTTTTTTAAAAAGTAAAAGAACCTACCTCTGTCCACAAAACCATGAATAGGCAGCTAACTAAGGGAAGGAGATTTCAGGGAAAGCTAATAAACTCAAGTGAAAATATTGCAGGGAGTTTGACAGAAGCCTCTGCACTTCAGTTTAGAAGTTTGTGTTCATCAGACTTCAGAATCCAAAGTATGCTAGTGGAAGGTTCAAAATTGGTTGTGATTGCATAATAAGAGAATAGAAGTTAAAAAGGGAAGACACCCTTTCAGAGAACTGAGAAAACCCAAAAATTTATAAAATTGTGTGGGCAATAGAAGCCCATGAATGGCATTAGAAATGTGAGAAAGCTATAAGGTGCTGAGGGAAGCAAACCTTTGGGGATGAAGGCCATCATAAATAGCATCAAGTGTGAAAGGGAACTACACTAGACAGTTCCAGAATTGGACTTCTTGCGGTCAGAAGTCCCCAGTGGCATTTGCTCAAGCAGTTTCCTCAGGTAGTTGAGGACTGAAAGCCTTGTTATGGTGAGAAATAAGCAAATGAGAGAATGGTAAAGATGAGGGGAACATGTCATATGTAGGAGGCTGTGAAGGAAAAGAAAGTCTTGTGTAAGAGGTAAGGGCTGACAGAAGGCTTTAAAAAGTGGGGAAACCTTGGAAGTGTTTACAGGCTTTGAGCAAAAGATGAAATAACTGATAGATGAAGACAAGTATCAGAATTAGCTAGGAGCAGGTGACAGAATAGGTCTTAAGTGTTGGAACAAATGCCTGTAAGTACACTAGGTGTAGGAGGCAAAATATCTTCCCTAAGATGTCCATGCCCTAATTTTTGAAACTATGAACATGTTATTTCGTATGGTAAAAGGAACTTTGCCAATGTGATTAAGGTTTGGAATCTTAAGAAGACTGCTTGTTGATATTGATCAGTATACTTCATAATGGATGATACATTGTGTCAAATTTAGTGTAGAAGCTTAACTAAATAACTCAGCAGTTCTACATCCTGGGGTGTAGAGGACATGCCCCAGGCCCTTGTTTATGGTCCAGGATGTTGTTCATTGTGTCAATTTGAGAAGTTTAGAAGTTTAAGTGAATCAGCAGGGGCCCTGGACCCTGTTTTGCAAATGTCCTGAGCCTAAGCAAGAGGAGGATGAAGAGATGGTGTGAGTGATTCCCCCACTCCATGGTGGGTAGCTTGCTTACAATGTAAGAGGCTTGTTCCCCTCTTTTTGCTCTTGTTCTTTTGCTGTCTTCTGCCACCTTGAAGTGTTGCCCCTGTGCTATGCCACTTTGCTTTGGAGCCAGCTGATTAGTGACTTCACAAACTGGAAGTTAAATACCACGAGGGAAATTCCCTTCCTTAACTTTAGAGTGTGAGGAATTTTGTCCCAGTCACAAGAAAAGTTAACTAAAACACACTCTAATCATGTGAGTTCTTAAAAGCAGAGATGTTTCTCTGGTTGAAATTAGAGAAATGTCACAGAAAGAGAAATTAAATAAAAGTCAGGGTATGAGAGGGATGGTATCTACTGTTAGCAAGGCGTTACAAGGAAAACATAAGAAACACAGGAGTAAAGGCCAGCTCCTGAGTGAGAATCAGAGGAAAAAGGGACCAAAGTAGCAAGGAACCACATTTGTCCAATGACATAAATGAACTTTGAGATAGATTTATCTCCAGGGTCTCAGGAAGGCACGCCTCCTTGTTGACACTTGGATTTCAGCCTTGTGAGATGAAACAGAGATTCACTGAGACATAGTGTGTCCAGCCTTGCTCCACACAGTACTAGCTGCTGATGTTTTGGTCAGTTGTTCCAGCAGCAACAGTGAATGAATAGGTCTGTGCACCATTTCCAGGGAGCAAGGCTGAGCGCCCAGGAACACCCTACGACCCACCCACTGCACCTGTTTCTCAGTTTCTGGTGCAGTAGGTATTTTCACTGACAGTCTGGTCTCTTACTGCATATTTACACCACAGAGGTGCATGTAAAGACTGTTCAACATGAATGCTAATAGTGGGGTAGGCAAGAGCTGAAAGTAATCTTTATGTTCAATTGACTTCTTCCTGACCCCTCTAGCCATACCCCTCCTCACTCACCATTTCCTGTGGGACTCCTTAATTGTGGTGGTTATTATTTCCTGAAAAGCATACAAATGTTTGAGTCTTTAGAGTTAATCTAGGGGAGGAAAGCAGAGACTACCCAACTTCTTTATCTTGAAACAATGGAACGTCTGATTCCATTCATTGCACCAGAATCTCATGATCTTATTTAATCAGTTACCAACCATCTGTCACTGGCATTTCTAGCAAAGAAGCAAACTGGATCATAATGTGTAATAATTGCTCTAGGGTACACAGCTAGTAGGTGACAGCCATTTGATCCTGGTTGTTTCTTTAATCTGAAACCTGATCTCTTAATTGGGGTAATACGGTGCCATGCAATGATTTACATTTTCAATCTTTTCACTCAATGAAGAAAGTAAGATGCAATTCTGGATGAAGACATTTCAAGGGGTGGAGGTCCTGAAAGAGAGGGGAATTGTTCAAGCCCTGTTGATAGCTTTCTCTTCTGCCAACTCGTGGGGAGCCCCAATGCATGAGGAGCAAACACTGAAAAATTTAAAAAGCCACAGCAAGACTGACTTCTTTCCAACTTTGTCAACCCCTTGAGAAATGGTATTTTATTGTAGCACTGAATGATTACAAAAAAAAAAAAAAGTTTTAAAGGCAGCAGTTTCCCTGGAATAAAGCCCTGAGTTTCAGCCTCTTATCTACCACTCACCAGCTGCATTTTTTGGCTAATTAACTTAAACGTTGCTGCCTCAGTTTCCTCATCAGGAAAAATGGGGATACTAATTTTCTTGTAGCAAATATCTGAATAAAGTGATTCCTTAGGGTTCCTCTGGCCCAGCAAAGTGGAATCCCATGATTTACAGTTGAGCCTCGCAGAAGCTGTTCTGAGGACAGTAAGGTCGGGAACCACTCCACAGGAAGATTTTCCCACCCCAGAAATGGACTGACCTTCTTACATTTTGCAATCCAGCAAAGCTGATTTCTTAGATATTTCCCTTTCGTTAATCTAGTTTGACAAGCAGCAATGAACATCTCTCCTTTTTACCTTTCTGTGAGTAATGTGCCATCCCAGATCTGCATTGTCACTGCATGTCACAGAGGAACTCCATAAAGCTAACATATGACCCAGGTGTCAAAATATCATTTGAGGAAATAACTAGGAAATGAATTCTGACCCTCAGGATACAGACCATCCATTGAACTCTAGGAGGCTCACTGCTTCCTGTGGCTCACTTGGCTCTGAAAATAGCATCCTAAGGCAAATCTGGAGGAAGCAATTAATTGTATAAAATAACACAAAGATTTTTCCCTGAATTGCAGGATCAAGTGTATCAGAATCTCTTGGGACTTTGAAGAGTTTTTTTTTCCCTCCCATATTGAGGAAGTTTAAACCAGCCATAAAAATGACCACCCGACCAACTGCTTCTTGTCCAGGGTAGTAAAGTGGGGAGACCCCAGAGACATTTGACACAGTGTCTCCATCATATTTTCATCCATTATATTCTGAGTCCAAAAGGAGGCTTTCCTTCTTCCCTGCCTCTCCTTTTTTTTCCTTCTCACTTTCTTTCCTTTCTGGACTTAGGATCTTTACCATTTTTGTTTCTTTGACCAAGGTCAAATCATTTCTTTGTTTTATTAATTTTATTGAGAAAGAACTAGCATTGAGACAGTTTCAAAATGGGTTAGTAGGACAGTTACAATAATTAATACATTTTACATTGCTGTCCCCATAGTAGTCATTCATAGCACAAGAAGCAGACATACATCCTGTCTAAACACCACCAGCACAAATCCTCCTTCTCACTGAACTAAAAGAAAGTAGCTGTATATCTATCCTAGCTATTTTATATATACAGATATATATGTATTTTTTCACTACAAAATGCTCCTTCATTTATATCCCCCTTTTTATTTACTTTTGTTAGAGATGGGTATTTTATTGCCATTCAAATATTGTAGGTGCGTGAATTCAACAAAATAATCCAATATAGTCCAGTAGTCCATAATAGTAGTGGGCTAACCATAGGACTGGCAATGTCAGAAGTTGTTGGTTTGAGCCTTTTACAGCTCAGTATACTAATATGGCTTTACTTTTTATACCTTGTTTTTATACTTTTCTGCTAGATGGTTAAGACCAAGACAAAGCAAGACCTATATAACAAAAAATGTAACTTTTGTATCTGACAGGGTCAGTCAAATCTCCTCAGGATTTACTCTGAAGGCCTGTACAACAGTTTGTAGATCTTTTGTCAGTGTCATGTGGATGAGTCGTGGCCAAGATCAGATCATTTCTGAAGAGCAGATTTTGATAGGAGAGACATGAAGAGAGGGAGTCATTAGTTATGCTGGGGTATTGCCCTGGACAAAACAAAATGAAAGAAGAACATAAATACTAATCATGATAATTAAGTTTACAGGTAATACAGAATGAAGTCGGCAGGACATCTTTCCCTTCTGACTCCAAGATTCTAATATTCTAGAACTACCACTACTACTTCTATTGCTACTACTGTTTAATGCAAAACATCAATACAAGTACTGTGAGTCATAATACTGAAAACCTGTCTGAAGTATTAGTTTCATTTAATGAAGAAAGAAAGGTGTGGATTTTGGGTGAAGACATTTCAAGGGGTGGAGGTCCTGAAAGGGACCAGAAGTGCTTAATTCCTGCTGATAGCTTTCTCTTTGGCCAACTCCTGGGTAGGCCCAATGCATGAGGAGAAAACACTGAAAATTATTTTTTCTGCTGGCCTACAAAGGAGAGCAGTTGATTCTTGAAATTCTTTCTTGTCTTTTTTAATTTCTTATAACTTTTTTCTTTTCTTTTTGTTTCTTTCTTCTTTTTTTTTTTTAAACTAATTTTGCATGGGTCATCTGAACAACTAATTTGAAGACAACAATATGCAGTATAGCAATCATTGTCAAATTCCCATTGTTTGATGAAGTTCTGTATCATTTCTAATATTTTGAGGTTTTTTTTTTGCTATTTTGTATTCAGGTTGGCATGAATATACATATACATATATATATATATATATATATATATATATGTATGTATTCAAACATTGTTGAATTCCTAAATTTTTTTCAAAATGCCCTACCCATGTTTTAAATTTCATGTGCTTCTCTCTAGCCTTACACAAATTGGGACACTCTGGCATCCTTAGTCCTTACTTGGCTGACCCTGGAGAGACTTGGACCTCAGAGATGATCCTGAGGCTGCTCTGCTGGTCCGTGGAAGACTTAAGACTGAACCCAAATATGCTGACTTGTTTGAACTTGTATCCTATGATTTCAGACTCCTTCATGACAGCGAGTTTTAATGGAGCATAAAGGGAGAGAAATGGTGAAAGAGGTGGAAAAAAAATAAGGCATGAAAGGAGAATGAAGGGGACTGAATAGCTTTGTCTTTTGGCAACTTGGTTCTGGAGCTCCTCTCCACTCGTGCTGCTGCTGAGCTGCCTGCAGTAGGTGCGTGTGCCCCTAGGTGTGGGCAACATCACAGGCCAAACTTTTCAGCATATTTCTCCTATTTACTGTCAGCATAAAGAGGAGCAGACAGAGGTGATGTTTTCATTGAAAATCATCTCAGTCAATAAACATCAAATCCCCACAAGGCATCCAAATGGGTCACTTTCATGCAATTTTCTGCAGAATTAACCTCCATTTGCCTTCACAGTGAGTTGAGTTTATTTCATGGAAAAAGCAGGGTCCAGAATGGCTAGGTTATTCAAGGATGCCAACTCTAAAATGTCCTTTTGTCCTGACAGCAAGTGAGACAAGTGAGGAAATTGTTACTTGTGATGGAAACGCCAACCCAACTGTCCACAGCAAGCCATCTGCAGTCTGGTGCCAGGCAGAGGACAAATCTGCCTGCCTCAGATCAGACTATGACCAATACATGTGAGGTGAGGGCTTTGGAGAGACATGGAAAAGAAAATAAACCAAAATCAACGAAATTAAGTTCTTCTTTGGAAAGCAATTGTGTACTTTTATTTGGGACACTGCTGGCTGGCGCTGGAAGTAATAGCTGCAAAGCCTAGCTCTCCCGCTGTTGAGTCACAACTGTAAGTTATAAAGTCTGAACAGAGGTTTGAAGTTGTCCAAGAATGTGTGCCTGAGGGATAATGGTGATGTCCCACAATAATCCTGGGAGCAAGTTATGTCATTTTAATCCTATCTTCTGAGGAATGAAACTAAAACATAAACTGTCTTGATGTCTGACCACGGCCACACCTGAATTGGCTGTTGAATCAGGCCTCCACGAGGCTGCTTGACAATCTTCCCACCTAGGCCTAGATGTTCTGTGTCCTGGGAGCCGGCTCTTGCTCACATCTTGTGGTCAGTAGAGTCTGGTGTCATCTCTGAGGTGGTGGGCAAGACACTGATCTGTGGTCACATTTCTTGATTTTCAGGCATGCATTCCCAGCATAGGCAGTGTGGTATCTTCACAAGGAACACATTCTGCTAGAAGTCAAGCCAGGGTCTGTGAAATGCACACCTACCACCACTCCCCTGTCCCCAGGTCCATGCCCACAGTCTCCAGCTCTGTTCTCGGAGCCGAATGTTCTCTCGCTTCTCCTTTTTGGGTATGCTCCAGAATGGCTGGAGTTTGAACTTGAATTACCTCTAGCACTACATTCCTTCCTCTCCACCCAAAACCTATTGTACAATTTTACTTTTTAGCCCCAATTCCTACTTTTCAGGTTTTATTGTTGCTCATATAAGTCTTGACTTTGCTCAAGTTCCTTCCTCAAACTGGTATTTTTGGCTCTGCTCTGGACCCACCGCATAGTCTCTTTATGTCTGTCCTCCCTGGTTCTTAGCAAATACCTGACTTTCTTTTTCTGACTTTTTTAAACCAACTTTTTTTCTAACTAAGTAGACTCACAGACTCTAATTCATTCAACAAATCCTCATGGGACACCTTCCAGGCATTGCTGCACAGGCCAGCGCTGTCTCAGCAATGCTGGGAAGAACTAGTATCTTTATTCTTTCTTGGTCTGGTGCAGAAAGAAGCCACTGAGGCATTTTATCTTAACATCTTGTCTCTACTGCAGTGGTTCCAAGGCAGAATAAATGTAGCTGGGTAGCATTCTTCATTTGGAAGGATGTTAGTATGACTACTTAATAGATTCAGGAGGAGGGCTCCACTGCAATTCTTCATTTCCTTTGTCTATTGTTGCAGGTTTTCATTAACCTCTGAGGTTGTCTTCATTTTGTGGTTTGCATTTTAAGGATTTTCTGGTTTTGAAACTGCCTAGCAAATAATTTCTTTTGATCCAACTGTTTCCCTCAATTACTATTATATTTAACTCTTTTGTAAAATAACCAACTCCACACCCCGTGAATATCTCAGGCCGCCATCCCACCCATCTGTGGACCGTATGGCTCAGGATCTCATTTAGGATTTGAACTTCATTCCCTCAAGAAAGTACTCCTCTAATGGTGTACTTTTGCTTCTCTTCCTAGCTGGACAGTCCTGCTTCTGCCAGTTCCACCTGAAATCAAGAAAGAAACAAAGAAGTCAGAATAAACAAAAGGAGGGAGAGAAAGAAGAACAAAAGAAGGGGGAAAGGGTGGAGGGAGGGATGGAGAGACTAAAGGAATGCATAGTTGAAAAATTACATCTTGGTTCTCTAAACATAATGGCTCACACCCCAGGAATATGCAACCTTCTTCTCTACAAATTTCGCATTGATTGTCCAGTTCAAGGTCATCTTCCTTTTTTTCAGTTACTTAAATACTAGAACTTTCTATATTTGGCTCACAAACAACTGTAGATAAAACAGTAACACAGAAATTTTGAATTATAGCAATGTCAAAATGGCTAAAATTTATGTAATACTGTATGTAGTACACATTTAAAAAGTTATTTTTTCTTGCATTCTTTTATCTATATTTACCACAATGGTATGAATAGTCTGTAATGATTTCTTACAAAAGAGAAGACTGTAATGTTAAAGGATAAAGAAAAGATAATTTGCTCTTTTGGGGTGCCACCACTAGGAAATGTCAGAACAGATTGAAGAAAGATATGATCCATGAGTATTTTTTTCTCTAAGGTCATAGACCACTTATGCTCCTTGCTTCCATTGTACTTCTTGTTTTCCTTCCCACTCAGTTTTCCACTCTCTCCCTTTGTCAGATCTCCCACTACCACCCTATCACCATGCCCTCTATTTTGTAACTTTGACCTAGGGAGAAAGGCTTTGGATAAAAGTACTTAACATATCTCATAAATCATTAGTCCTATAAGTTAACACACCTCATATCCATTTATGGCTCTAGAGCAAATATTTTTGGCTTTTAAAAATAGGTCCTAGGCTTAAAAAAAAAAAAAAAAAAGCAGATCTATGTCACTGACCACAACACAGCCCACATGCAGAAATTAAGAGTATTCTATGCATTTTGAGCACCCAGAAGAAGAGGTTCATATCACAATTCTGGCAGGAGAGTCTGGGAAGGAGGAACAGCATCCATGGTCCTGTAGCTTGTACACCCCTACAGCAATCCAACATATGGTCATGGAGAACATGTCTTGTGCAAACCACTATGACTTACCTTGAATTGCACTGATATAGGACCAGTGGCCTTTGAAAATAGATCCTAGGCTAGTCCCCACTTCACGGAGCTCCCAGAGTGATAAAGAGAACAGGCACCTCATACATAACATATAAAATATGCATGCCATCATAAACAATTGAAATGTTTTTACAGAGGAAAAAACCTTGGGTGCTGTCACGGGGAGTCTCCTTGGAGGGCAGCATGCTATTGTGTACAAGGAGATTCTACTTAGAAAGATGATACTGAATGGTGACTTTGAAGGTCTTGTAATAACAGAAGTAAGCAAAGCATTCTAGGCCAAGCAGCTCCAGAACCAGGACCAGCACATTTCAGGAGTTGTGAAGAAGGCAGCAGGGCTGGACTGTGGAAAGAGAAAAAGAGGCAGGAGGGCCTGGGTAGGAAAGAGAGCGACTGTGACTTCTGTGGCCCAGGAGACAAGGGCTTTGGAGGAGGAGAGAGAATGAAGTTTGGTTGGTAGTAAGGGCAGCATGCGTCCTCAGGCTTAGAGCTGGAACCCTCCATCCTGGGTAAGGAACTAGGTGAAGACTAATCCAATGAGCAAAATAAACACTGTTAATTCTGAGCTTGCTTCATCGGGGGAGTCAGTCCCTGCAACCCATCTTGGAAGAGATTCTGAGACCGGCAGAGGAAGGAGAGCTTGGTGGTGGGAAGAGAGGCAGCTTCAGGTGCTTGATGAAGGCGGCTGCAGGTGGGCAGGGGGCCTCCTATGGGACAGACTAGAAAGGAGATTTGGCTTTTTCTTGTAGATTCCAAGTTGGGAATGGGCAAAAATGATGGATGTGTCAGTTACTAATCAAGGCCTCGTTATGTGCAGCTGATTATTTACAGAAGTTTCTGCTCAGCTTCCTGGGTTGTCATCAGAGAGTGATCAGGCTTCCTGCAAAGCCAACTCACAGCAGGCTGCTCTCCTGGGCTGTAGAAAGGGGTTGGTTTCCGGCAGGTTGTAGGTCAGAGTTCTGTTTTTGTATATGAGTTGGCCCTTGTCCCTTTGTATAATTCAGGCCAGAGTATGCTTGAAGTGCAGGATTCACATGGGAAGGGAAGGATTGGAGGCTGGAAAGGTACACAGAAGAGCTGCCTCTGGAGTTTGGACTTAATCCTCCAGGCCACTCAGCACCAAATAATTTTGTTTGCACGCCACTGGCTATAAATGATTTTGAACATGCATCTCAAATACATCTGTCCTTGCATAGTTGTGAATTTTCCATGTGTTCCACTGTATTCACATTTTTAAGGAAATAGAAATGAGTTTTCTATACATTGTTATATTGTTACTAATTGTACTGAAATTTTGCAAAGAACAGGATTAGCACGACTATAAATTTTGTCAAAGAATTAGTCTAACTTCATGTTCTAAAAGTAATTTCTTCCTTTAATTTTTGAATAGCCAATGTCATTACAATGCTCCCAAAGGACCACAGTTTCCACTGTGTAGTCTCTCTTGCTCCCTCTCATCCTGTTACCCACCTTGCCCTCATAGATTATGTTTCAATGTAACTTGCACTGTGGAAGTGTGGTCTCAAGGTGCAGTTAGTCTGCTGCTAATAGTGGTGGATGGTAACACGAGACTACTTCTTAAGGATCAACAACATGTTTCATTCTTCTTAGTAGGTCTGCTTTGATTCTTGTTCTTACTAGGTTACTGTTCTTATTAAGGTTGCTATTATTACTTTGATGTAGGACATATTCTGGGTTAAGATTAGGGAAGGTGGGGGCCGGGGAGATGGCTCAGTAGAATAAGTGCTTCCCTGGAAAGCGTAAAGGCCTGAGTTCAATCCCTGGTTCCACAAAAAAAAAAAAAAAAAAAAAAAAAAAAAAAAAAAAAAAAAATTAGGGAAGGTGTAAACCCTCCTTTATCTGGCTTGTTCATACTTACAAATGAGGGTTATGTTTAATCAGTATGGCTTTTTTGGGTAGTAAACCCTATGCAAGCCTGCTGTCCACTTAAGAGGCTGGCTGAGATGATATAGTAGTATTAGATTCACTTAACTGCAATATATTTTATAGTCTTAACACCAATGCATCTTCTCAGGATGTCATCATCAGTTTTTGAAAACCATGTATCACCTTTTCTTGTAAATGTCTGACCTGGTCTGAGTGGCTGATTGCAAGCTGACATATGCATTCATAAGAACCTAAGTTGGTTTGTATATTGGCTCTATCAGTAAAGGTTAACTTTTACTACTTTTTAGGAAAAGACAGCTATAGAAGCCAGAGCATTTCCTTCCCAGAATCCTTTTGCATATACTCCATCTTTAAGGCCCTATAGCAGGCAAGAGTCACTGGAAATTGACTAGCAACTTCCAGGATCACTATCCTGAAGGTTTGACTCTGAGATGCATTTCCATGGGAGGTAAAGGAAATTGGCAGAAGCCTATTGCAGCAGTTTGGGTGAGGCACGGCCAGCCAGCAGTGGCGGAGGGAAGAGATGGCCATGAAATTTCAAGAAAGTGGATCATCAGGGTTCTCTTATCTCAGAATCCTGTCAGGTTGGTGGTCTGCACTCCTGCCAGACAAGTTTGCATTTTTATGTGTGTGTGTTGGGAATTGAACTCTGGACCTTGTGTTTGCCAGACAAGTGCTATACCAGTGAGTTATATCCCCAGCCTGAGGTTTACATTCTAGGAAAGATTGCCTAGAGGAACTGTGCCCTTCTGTCAGGGCACCTCGAGCTGCATTCTCAAGGCAATCCATATTTTAGATAAAGGAGATTGACACTCTCCTGCCTGTAGTCACTCTTGCTGGGTGCTGAGCCCTGTTGTTCACCACTGTGGAGCTACCAAGAGCCCACATAGATCTGGGATCCTTTTTCCTCTTGGGATTCTATCTCAATTGTTCTTTTCTCATTGCTGGAATTGATACCCAACACCCAAAATGAAGGAAAGAAAGGTTTATTTAGCTCACAGTTACAGGAGGTTTCAGTCCACACTCAGCTGGCTCCAAGGCAGAGCGGCACATGGCAGAGAGCAACTGTTCATGTGGCAGCAAAGAGCAGGGAGAAAAAGGGAGGAGTAAGAGCAACAATGGCAGCAGAGTCTCTCTATCTCTCTCATGTTACATTCAAGCTATCTGCCCCGGGCTGGGTGTAGCATCCACACCCATAAGCAGTACTCAGACCCATAATCCCAAGAGCACTCAGACCCATAATCCCAGTGGATCATGAGTTAATCACAAACTCTAAAAGTCCCCCCCCATGACTTACATGATGCTTTGGGGGAACAGCTAGTCACAAACCATAACAGATTCCTCTTAGAGGCTTTTCCTAGAAGTAAATCTCCCAGAACAACCACTACTTAATCTCATTGCAAAGGCAAGACTATCCTTGCCCTAGATGAGTTACTTGGTGAAAGAAAGGGACAGCCAGGGAATTGGAGGCTCTTTTCTGTGCCCATTTCCTACTTTCCTACTGCTTGGGCCATTCTCTACCACGCTAAAGGAAGGATAGAAGTATAGAACAAAAAACTGAATATAGACTTGTACTCTTCTTGCCATTTAATTAGATTATTGAGAGACTACCTGCCTTGTTTTAGAGGAGTAATGATGGATATCATAGGAAGTGACCTTCGGGTTACTTCACAGGGACCCAGTACCCACCCACCCTGTAGTGCCAGTGCTCTATATTAACATAAAGTCTATGGGAACAAGAGTTGGTGTCTCAGTTACTTTTCTCTCATTGCTGAGACAATATGCCTGACACCCAAAATTAAGAAAAGAAAGGTTTATTTAGCTCACAGTTAGTGGAGGTTTCAGTCCACACTCAGCTGGCTCCAAGGCAGAGTGGCACATGGCAGGGAACAATAATTCATGGTGGCAGCAAAGACCAAAGAGCAAAGGCAAAAGGGAGGAGCAGCAGTAGCAGTGGCAGAGGCAAGCCTCTTTCCTTATCTGCCCCAGGCTGGGTGTAGCACTCACACCCATAATCCCAGCAGTACTCAGACCCATAATCCCAGCCTTGGATCATGAATTAATCACAAACTCTGGAACCATGCCCCACTGCCTGCATTAGGCTTTGGGTGAGGCAATTACACACAAACCATAACAGTTGGGTTTTGGTTATGGTGGTATTCTCAGTATCTAAAGCACTGCATGCCACTCATTGTCCATTCGTTGCATAAATAAACAAATGGATCAGTGACTAGAGTCTTTCTGGATAGGTGCTCATTTCCTCTTTGACATCACCAAAGACATTATCTGCCTTATGTGCCAAGATAGCACTTTGTACCATTTGGCAGTTATATTAAGAGCAAGTTCTCCTTGTCCTATAGTGAAATATTCCTTGCAATTCTGCTGGTGGTCTTGATATTCACTGATGGAGGAAAATTGCACTGAGAACAAGGCTCCCTCCCTTTTTCCATGACAAAGTTTTAGATCCTAGAAGCAGTTACTTTCCCACTGAGATTTCAGTAAGGGCTGACTCCAACTGTTTTATTCAACCGTTTCTCTTAGGTATGATGTGGTTTCCATATCTTTTCAGCTTGTCTATGCCTTTGATTAGAAATACTATACTGACAGTCTTAACAGGACTAGTAGCTGTAGCTGCAGTATCAGTAACCATGTATGTAGCACTGACAGGCTCACTAATGATGCTTTCCATGTGGCTGGTGGCTAATAAAGTGCTTTTACAGACATTGTATCATTGAGTTTTCAAGGTCACACTGGGCATTATGTCATGATTTTTCATATTACAAAAGAGGCAACTGAAGAGAATATTTGTCCACTTGCCCATATCCAGTGTTCTACCTTTATACCAGAGCATGAATTGTTCCAGCTGTGGGTAGGAGCATAAAACCTTGATAAAAAGAAAAGGAGGAGGAGGAGAAAGAAGAGAAGGGAGGAAAAAGAGGAGGAGAAGGAGGAAGAGGAAGAGGAGGAAGAAAAAGAGAATGAGGAGGAGGAAGAGAGGGAAGAGGAATACTGTCATGGTTTGGGGTTTTTGTGAGGCAAACAATATAGTATAGGACATATTTTATAATATTAGTTTATAAGGAATCACCTAAGAACCATACACAAGTGCAGAAAATCTATCCATACACTAAGTACTAAAGACTCTAGCTATGGGCCTAAATCCTGATATCTAGCATGAGTCCAAATGAAAACCTAGAACTCATAACAATGCCTCTGACAAGTCTATCTGGAGGCCTAGAGCCCACAACAAAGTCCCATATAGGCCTGCTTCATGGATCTGTGCTGGAAAAGCCCAAAGGTCAGTGGTGGAAGCTAGGAATGAAGGGATGAAGGATCTGTGCTAGCAGGCTAAGGGATCTGACCTGGAGCTAGGAGGAAACACTCAAGATAAGTACCAGAGCTCCCCTAAAAATACCACAGCCATGCTCAGCAACAGTGAGGTCCCAAGTTCCTCTAGCAGTGAGGAAAGCTGAGTTTCCATCAGGAAAGTGAATGTGATAAGCTTCTTCATGAGGCTGAGCAGTACATCATCTTCTCCTTACACTGAGGCTGGACACCAGACTTTTCTGTTAATTGAGGGAAATTTCCCAAAGAAGGCCAGATATAGAGTTGCCTGATAGAGGTCCTCTCTCAATTCCTCCAGTCTGATCTGTTTCCTTCTCTGAGTAATGGTTTGCCCCAGTGGCCTTCAGTAAACAGCCACTCTGTGTTAGCCCCTGAGATCTTCATCTGGAAAACTGAAGTTAGTAATTTTATAAGACATATTTCAGTTCCCTCAAAAACACATCACTGGACAGTGTTATCCAGCTTGGATTTTCCTGCACGATTCTGAAAAATGAGCACTTCTGGAGCCAGGAAGAAGCAGTGACTCCATAGCCAGGCCATCCTACCTGCCTTGGGCAAGGTCAACCCACAGTGGGGTTGGATGTGCAGAAACATGATGTTGTCCTTTGCGGGTATTTCAAAGCTGGAGTGGGGGCCAACAACCTGAGTAGAGAGGCTGGAGAAGGCCCATAGGACTTATGAGTCTGCAGAAGCTCGGCATGCTTCCTCATGTAACAAGAAGACAGAATGTTCTGTCACCACATCAGATTCTTATGCACCAGGCCTTCTGGAAATGGTTTCCCAGCTTGAGAATTGAAGGCAGATGGAGGTGGGTTGCTTTTGTTTGCTTGCATCATCCTCTTTCCTTTTTAAAGACTATTCAAATCCAGTGAACTAAGAAGTAGAATGAAAGAGAAAGACCATAGAGCAAATGAAAACTGCCCCAAACACAAACCACCTGGAGTCACCCTGGTGGCTCCTCCTTCACCCCAGGATGCTACTTTGCTGGCTGTCCTCCTGTACTAATCAATCAATCAATCAATCAATCAACCAAACAGTACATGTTGATAGTCTCCTAAGAGGTCATGGTTGGCACTATGTAGGAAGGACAGGAAAACCTAACTCAGTAAGTCTCTTTCCTTGAGATGCTTACCTTGGATCTCAAAAAACACTCCAACAGTTTATAGCAATGGCAGCTCATTCATCATGAGTCAGGCTAAGAGATCTGAACTCAGTGCCTCTGTGCTCCAGGAAGGTCGGGTGTTGCCTGCTTCCACTTGGAAGAATGTAGTTTAAGATAGGACTCCGGAGGCCACACTGGAAACCCATACACCATCGAAACATGCAAGGGTGAGAGAGACTGAATAAATACAGTTTATGCAAAGGACTCCAACTCCAAATGAGTAGTCATGAAGGATGAGGTAAAAGTGGGCTTACTAAAAAATAAGATGAGGATTACTGATCCTTTTCAGGAAGGGGAACAATGATGCAAGATAAATTTTCTCCTGAAGTAGATTATGTGTTTAAATTATTTACTTCCCAGGATCCAAGACTCCAGGTAGTCTATTCCAGTTAGTCAGCCCCCTTTCTTTGTGAAGGACCAGAAAACAATTGTTGGCAGCTTTGCAAGTTAAAGGATTTTAACTGCTGTATCCCAAACACAATCCCAGATAACATGTAAATGAACAAATGGGGCTGTATTAAAGTATGACTTCACTAAATGGGCACTGGAATCTGATTTAATGTGACATGAAATATTCTTGTTGTTCTTAGGTTTTTTCCAACCAGTTTAGGTTTGAAATCCTAAAAACCTTGTGGGATTTATGGTCATACAAAAATACCAATAACAGCCTAGATTTGGCCTGTGAGCCATAGTTCACCAGCTTCTGGTGTAGATGCATCAGAATCACACTCTGAGCTGCGAAAGTGGGAAAGAGAATAAGAAAGCAATAGTATTTATTAAGTACTGATCACCTCTCTCTGAGCTTGAGCTTATTTGTTCTTTGCTTGTTTCACATGTGAGCCTTTTTTAAAATTAATTTTATTGAGAAACATATAGCAATGAGACAGTTTCAAAACAGGTTAGTAGGACAGTTTCAATAACTAATACATTGTATATTGTTGTCTTCGTAGTAGTTATTCATAGTACAAGAGGCAGACATGATATCCTGTTCAAACACTATTTATACAAATCTTTCTTCTCATTGAATTAAGAGAAAGTAGCTGTATATCTATCCTATTTTGTTTATATGGATACAAAACAGTCCTTCATTTGTATCCCCTTTTTGTTTACTTTTGTCAGAGATGGGTATTCCACTGCCATTTAAACACTGTAGGTGAGTGAATTCAACAAAATAATCCAAGATAGTCCAGTAGTACATAGTAGTGGGTTCCCCATAGGACTGGCAATGTCAGAAGTTGTTGACTTGAGTCTTTTACAGCTCAGCATATTAGAATGGCTTTACTTTTTATACCTTGTTTTTGTACTTTTGTGCTGAATGGTTAAGACCAAGATAAAGCAAGACCTATATAACAAGAAATGTAACTTTTGTATTGCATGTGAGTCTTGAAAATAAAATCCCTTAAATAACATCCCTGAAATAACATCCCTTAAACATCCCTTAAAAGGGGACATACATTTTTTTTTTTTTTTTTTTTGCATTAAGCCAAGCGGATGGTCATTTGCAGTCCCACTGGATGGTGAGTTTTTAATTTCAACTATGTTATCCATCATTGCATGCACATTGCTTGAGGGCCAACACCTGCTTTATGGACAGTGTATTTGTATTGGCTCACAAAGACAATTTTTAGTAGGTCTATAATAATTTACTATCATCCTGAATCAGCAGATTTGAATATTCTATATGCAAGGTACTAAGCAGGAAAGGGGACATAGAATCCAAATTTAGGATTTGGTCTATAAACTACAAACCTTGCTTTCTGAAATTTTCAATGCTGCTTCATTTTTATTTTATTTTTTTCTTTTATGTTGCTGCTTTATTTTTTAAAATAGCATAAATACTCAACAATTTCAGCTCTAATCTCTTTTTCATCTAGCATTGTGATTCCCTCCTGTCTCTTCATTTTGATTTTCCACTCACTTTTTCTTCTCCTATAGCATGTTACCTCTTAAGTCACTCTGACTTCCTCACTGGTCCCTAATAGCTGTTATATAACTGTTATATCCATAGCAGTTATGTGTGTAACTGGTACAACATATTTGCTTATATTTTCTTCCTGTCATTTACGAGACTGGCCGGAGAATGCCATTTTTTTTTGCAAAGAGCTCCAGACTGGGGAGATACTTTGAATACCATGTCAGGTAAAAGCAATATTTTACTTTCAGGTGGGTAGCAAAAAGACAGAGGCCTAGAACCCACAGTGAGCCAACCTCCTAGGGCTCAGGAAAGCAGTCCTGGGTGGGAGTGGCATTTCATCTGAACAGATGCTACATTGTACCATAACTGGGATACCCCTAAAGCATCCTTCCCAGGTTTTTACACCCAGGGGATCTTTTGAGTTGTTGATCTTAAGTACAGCAAATAGTCCTGTTCTAAGCCAGATGAGGCCATGGCCTGAGTTGGTCACAATCTTTCCCTTTAACATGTTTTGTAAATGTTGATATAGAACAATTATAAAAGTGGCAGGAAGAAAAACACACTTGCCATCTTTCATATTTTTGGTAATCAGATTGATGACAGTATTAGAGTTGTACTACTGACTCATATTTGTAATATGGGATCAAAAAAGGTGGCAATCATGTCTTCTTAAAAAATTCTTTTAAGAGTTCCATATGTAAGTTTTAGTAAAAACTCTTCCACTTCAAGTCCAGGAATTTGAAATAAATATTAAAAGTGTACCTATGCATTCACACAGGTGTATATACATACATATTGATGTGATTTTCCTATTGAATTTTATTTCAGAACATACCTGTACCATACAGCCTTATTTATCTATCTACCTACTACAGCCCAAACAGATGAGAACAACTATCTATCTACCAGAATGACTCAGAGGAAAAATAGTGATAACACTGATGACTGATGAGGATGCTGAGGACTGGGCCATCCCTACATCACTGGTGTGGATTTAAAATGGGATGAATACTCTGGAAAACTATTGATAGTTCCACTCAAAAATAAAAATGGATATATGTGCCACCAAATGCAGTTTGTAGCAATTTTTCTAGAGAATTTAAAACTTATTTTCACATAAGAGAATTTAAAACTCATTTTCACATATTTTCATATGAATGCTCATAGCAGCAGTATTTGTAATAGCTCAAATTTTAAGGTTCATCAGTGGATGAAATAGCTGCAAATACTGGTATATCTGTGTTGTGCAATACTACTCAGCAATAAGCAGAGGACAAAGACGAAGTAAAGACTCTACTTATATGCAGTCATGAGTGGTCAAACTCATAGAGACAGAAAGCACAAAGGTGGATGTTAGGGAATTGGGCAAGGTATGGGGAGTTTAATGGACACAGAGCTTAAATTTTGCAAGATTGAAAACTTCTGGGAATTATTTGCACAGCAATGTGATTATACTTAACACTACTAACCTGTATACCTCAAATGGTTACAATGGATAAATTCAATGCTATGTATTTTACCAGTTATAATTATAAAAGAATTATTTTTAAAATGACTATTGTAAAAAGTGATGAAGTCTAGCTTGTAGTTTTGTTTGTTTGTTTGTTTGTTTGTTTTTCTTTTTTCAGAACCGGGAATTGAACTCAGGCCCTTGCGCTTGCCAGGAAAGCACTTATTCTACTGAGCCATCTCCCTGGCTAGCTTGTAGTTGTTGTACAATTAATTTCTTATATTTAATGATTGTACTATGGTTGCATGCTATTTGATATTATAGGAAGCTGGGTGAAGTCATTATGTCATTTCTATTTCTCTTCAACTTTTTTGCAAGTCCAAAATTATTTAAATGCAAAAGTATTAAGTGAAGGCAATTTTCCTATGCATTAATATTCCAAATAATTGTCATAGAAACTTGGCAGTTGATGATGTGAAGCAAAGCTTCACACTTAAGTATGTGCTCTGGATAGTGACTTCCTCAAAGCAGACAGATTGAGAAAAGGGTGAAAAATGTCTTCACTACCAAGAAACCGTACTGCAGTAATTCATCCAGGTGACCAAAGTCAACATCAAGAATTCTATGATAATAGGGGGAGGTGACAACAATTTCATTTCACTTCTGTGGTCTTTTGGTGTCCCACACACATATGCTCATCTAATCAGGAGAAAACATCAGAAAAACTCTACTTCCTGGACATTACACAAAGTACTTGATGAGTGGTCTTCAAAGCTATCACGCTTATCACAAACAGGAAAACTATCATAGGCAACAGAAGGCGAAGGAGACATGAAGAGGAAGTATTGCGTGATATCCTAAGTGGGGTTCTGGAAAAGGAGCAGGACATTATCTGTAACAAATTATAAGATGATAATAATAAGGGAGTCTAGATACATGGTTCATGGGAATTTTAGTATCTTCACAGCTTTAACTTGATCTAAAACTTCTAAAACTTGACTTTATCTTTAATAGGATACAATTTTATGACTTCATTTGTGTAACTTTCTTGAAATGTTATAAAACTTCAGAGATAGAGCATATATTAGTGGTTGTTGGGGGTGAGAGGGAATGGAGTGGTTAGCACAAAGACATCTTTGTGGTGACAGTATAATTGAGCATCTCTATTGTGGTTGCAGTTACACAAGGCCATACATGTGACAGAACTGCATAAGTCTATATGCACTCACAACCACAATCCCCCCTGTAAGTGAGCTATACACCACTTGGGCAGCCTGAATAAACTCTATGGATTGCACCAATGTCCACTGCACAGAGTAGATATTGTGCTGTGGTTTTTTGGGGACTTTGAAGAAAGGGTCAGTTGGGAGAGGGCTGCACGGGACTTCCTTGTGTATTCATTGGCAGCCTTCCATGTGTCTATAGAAGTCCCAAAATTCTTTGGAAAACTGAAGACATTCTGAGATATCACATGTCAACTAGCTTAGTGAATTTTATTGGCAAGGATAAGTTGCTGAGCCTAGCTGTTGTTTTTTGTGTTTTCTTCCCACTTCTTCTGGCCAAGAGTTGGGACGATTGTTTACTTGGGAATGGATTCAGGGAACTTCTGGAGAATGGAACACTGCTAACTAAAATGAAGAATAGTGTTTTGGGCTTGTAGCTGGCACTGGGGGTGTCAGGGCCAAGAACAACCTGAATGGTTTGACTGTGAAAAAGAGGTAGAGGTTGCTTTGCTCTAGGACCTGACTGTAATTTTCAGGGATCTACAAAATGTTTTGGTTTTTTTTCAAGACTATATTCTTAAAAGAGTACTTTTGAAAGAATAAGAAAAAGATGCATGGTTTGGACAGATGCCACACCTAAGGGAGACAAATTAGGCTAGGGAGGGCACCCTAATTTTGATCCTCTATTTTCTTCTTCATTCAGGTAGCCTTTTCAGGAAACAACTTGCACAAACTTATAGAACAGCTTTGACTGATGATTCTATTAGCCACCTGTGGAAATATGAAGATCAGTTAGCAAGTGAGTAGCACAGAGGATGCTTGCAGATTGTGGCTGGGAGTCTTCTGGAAGAGCTGAAGTGTGGATCACACCTTGAAGATGGATAGCTTCAGGGCAGGTAGAGAACAGGCCTTGTGTTTCCCTCTCATTCTTACGCCTATGGCACGTGGCAATGTGCAAGCAAAGAACAAAGGAAGGAAGGTGGCAGGGACTGAAGGAGGGAGGACCTGGTTCTGTGTCTTCACCCCATTCCCCCCACCACCACTTATTTCTATGCTTTTATATCTGTTGGGATAAGACAGGTTGCTGAGGTAGCCACTGTGAATGTCACTAGCTTCACAGAATAGTGAGGGATCCAGCTGAAAATTAAAGGTAGGGCTTCTTGGAAAGGTTCAAAGATGATGGGACTAGAGGCTGTTAGACCTGGAGAGCACTGCAGAGATCGCAGCGGTAAACCTCCCACCTGTATCAGGTAGGCCCGTGAGGCTCCAAGACAATTTGCTGCTGAGGACAGAGCTCTTCACCAGCCAAGCAAGAGCCATCCCAGGTCTCCTGCCTCTCCTTCCAATGTTCTCACTGCTAAAAAGAAGAGAATTAAGTTTTAAAATTTAAAGCATAATAATGACAGAATATGTGTGGTTTCTAACTGTGTTGAGATTTTTAACATTTCTCATTTGTTACTTCTCAATTTTGCCATATGTGAATGTGAATAACATTCTGGAAACAAGTTTTTGATTCATCCTTAAAATTAAACAGTTTTATTATAGCCAAGTGTGTTACCACAGCTTTATAACAATTAAAAATCTGGATATTGGCATTTCCCACAAAAGTGGAAGTATCAATATTGTTAATAAAAATGCACCCTACTTTTGTACACTGTTCTTTCCTGCTCTCAACCCCTTTCACATTCATTCATTATCTTATCTGTTCTCTAAAGGCCTTTAATGCCTTGGATGAACCCCTGAGCTCTGGGTGTCCTCTTGCCCCTACCTCAGCTTCATGCCTGACAGACTTTGAAGCTGTCACTGATCTCCAAAGTCCTGGTTCTTCCCTCAGTGCCTCCCCCAGTGCAGGTGGTCCAACTGGCTTGTACGCATCCCCACGGGCCTGTACTTGACAGCACAAGCAGCAGAGAGGGGAAGCCTGAAAGACTTTCTTTCTGGCTTTTGAGGTTTCAGTGTAGGAAAATTAGGGAAATAGAACTTGGCATAGAGAAACAATTTAGGAGGAAGCTGGAGTGAGGCATTTTAGGGCTCTTACTTCCTTCCCTTCAGGGTTAGAAAAATGATTCTTTGGCTATGAAATTCTGCTAGGCTGATGGAATGGAGTCTTAAAATGTAAAAAAAAAAAATGAACTGAAGAAAAATTAGAATTAGGCATTATATATTTGTTCGACCCATGTGTGTATAGACTGAGATCCACATCAGTTGAATATGCACACACACGTGGCTTTTCTGAGATCCTTTGTCAGCATACAGCCACTCTCCAGTCTGATTACAAACCCTAAAGTCAAGTCAGTCCATTTCAAAGCTTTTCCCCCTTGTGAGAAGCTAGTAAGAAAGATTTAGGGCACTTTCAGAAGTCATCCCATGTTTCAGAAATACCAACAGGCTTGTAAGTTGGAGTTAGGAAGAGGACTATGCACCATGTAAAATTTTCCTGGTTCAGTGCAAAAATTTGGCAAAGGAGAGGAGAAAGAGCACAAATTTGACTGTGAGAGGTTGCTGACAAAATTCTAGATCTCAGGAAAGCCCTGAAGACACATCGCTCTATGGAGGCTGAGGCTGCCCTCGCTGTCTGCTTGTGACTTCTGCCAATTCCTCCCCACTTCTGTTACTCTATTGTGGGTACTGCCAAAACTGAAGGTTAAAGTAAGGGTCACAGTGGATCAGATTGAGGGTTAGGAGTGGGGAAGGGCTCATAAGGTTTCTTATCTGTCTTGTTGGCTTTTGGGAAAAGGCACATCAGAAGACAGATAAAGAAGGCAAAACCGAGCACATAGGCCAAGCATTGGCCGTGACTCATCCACATGGCTGACACTGACAAAGGTTCTACAATCTGAGGTACAGGATCTCAAGATAAATCCTGAGGGCATTTCACTGACCTTGTCAGACCAAAAAGCTACAACTCTTGTTGCACAGGTCCTGCTTTACCTTGGTCTTAACCATCCAGTAGAAAAGTATGAAGATGAAATATAGGAAGTAAAGCCATGTTGTTATGTTGAGCTGTGGGGGACTCAGGTCAATAATTTCTGACATTGTCAGTTAAACAGAAGACCCAATGCTATTATGGGCTTCTGTACTCTTTTAGAATATTTTGCTGAGTTTACACACCTATAATATTCAACAACGGAACTTAAAAAAAATTGGGGTATAACTATGAATGTCCATTTTGTATCTGTGTATTCAAAGTGGTTGGGATAGATATATAGTTGCATTCTCTTAATGAATAGAATGATTTTTTTCTAATGGTGTTTGTAAGTAAGATCACAAGTCTGCATCTTGTACAGCAATTAACCACTGAGAAGAATGTATGCAGTGTATTATTTGTTGAAACTGTACTTTCGATTTGATTTGAAACTGTCTCATTGCTATATGTTTATCAATAAAACTTTGAAAAGAAAAAAAAATTCCTCAGGGAAAAATAAATAAATAAATAAATAAAAAAAGAAGGCAAAACCAACCGACTGACCAATCATCCAAGCAACCACCCACCCAACCATAAATGTGAGTGCTTACACACAACCAAAGCAGAATATATAAATTACACTATAAAACAGGCTCATATAAAACTGACAAGAAATTGGAACAGGAAGGGTAGGGAGAGAAAGACAGGAAACACAGGGCCTACCCTTCTTCTGAGACGTCTTTAGCCACTATCATATTCTGTTTAGAACTGCTACTTCATTTCCCAAGGTTAAGCCTTGTGAGGCCCTTCAAAGCAAGGACACTCATATGGAATCAGGGCTAGTAACCGGTAACATCCTTGCTATCACTCCAGTAAGTGATAGTGGAAGTACAGCGAAGGACACACCCTTCAGATACCAGACATCATGGGATAGGAAGCAAGTTGAATCCCCATCCATATGCTTTTCAAAAAATATAGACTAAAATATGTCTTCCGATATCCTATAGTACCCTTTGATTGTTTTCAGCAGTACGAGGGCTCAGTCTTGACTGGATGTCCAGGTAATGAAATACTCTCTACATTGTAACTGAGCAAGTCAGACTGAAATCTTGCCTACAGTGTCCTTCTCAGAATCAGACAAAAGACAGAAGTTTGGTTAGAATTTTGTCAACGATTCTGTATCCAGTTGGTGTGAGCAAAGACCCCCAAATACTGTTCAACTCCTTAGTGATGTGAACCAGATGGAAAATAAAACAAAAGAATTCACAACTCATGGTAGACTGAATTGAATGTCTTTAATTTCACACAATGAATAACATATGAATAGGATTAACTTTTTTTTTTTAATAGTTAAGTGCTCTATACTGTGCTAACCTGATCTGGTAGCGAAAAAGACTGAGCTTTGTTTTAGAAAAAACTGTTTAAAACCCAACATCTAAGACCATGGAGGAGCATGACAGTAAAGCATGCCAGGTGTATCTACGCCTCAAATAACAGCAAGTCCATGTTCATTTTAAATGTACAAAAATGCTTTATGAATAAAAACTGTTACAAAAGAACATTTCAAACAATGTACAATTTTTCTTGCCTCTATATTCAATAAAATACAAATACATTTTTGTTCTAAAATATGTTTACATACAATCAAAGTAGAACATGCAAATTACACTTTAAAAAAGGCTTTTAAAAACCACTTATGAATACAAACTAAAAATTAGCCAGCACGACTTGTAAGACAATCTTGTGCCCATTTTTTCTTTTGAAATATATATGTACATATTTAACACATCATGTGCATTTATTATTATTTAAGAAATAGATTTTTTTTTAAAGGAAGAAAAAGAAAGACACCAGCCTAGGGTGGAACTGCCCTTCCAGGTCGACCAGTGGGCAGCTTTCATCGGTTTTCCCCCCTTTAGTGTTTATTATACCTGGGCGAGTGGGCAATAGATATCCAGGAAGTTTCTTCCTTGGTTGATATGTGCTTCTAAGACTGTTCCCCAAATGACTGAGTCCCACAGGGAAGGCAGACTGTCAGTGGGGTGAACTCTCTAAGAAACAAGAGGCAGAGGGAGCCTTGTACTGTGGAAAGAAATCTTGAGAAACACCAAGGAAATGCTACGCTATATTACAGTTTGAGTTTCTAGGCACTGTGATGACATGATCTGTATGCCCTGGCATCTGGACCACTGCGACACGCTAGGGTCGTGTCGAGAAAAATGTCTATATTTATCGACTTTTACATAATGAGGAGGACTGAAAATCCTGCAACGTAACACTTAAATGGCTTTTGAGGCATTTCAGCTCCTTCCACCCTCTCTCACTCTGCGCTACAGTTGGCATTTAAAGGCTTTGGAAAGATATGTATAGACTTTAGACAGTTACCAGGTAAATCTTCCTAGTGATAGGGAAAAAATATTCTCCAAAATCTCATTATCTGAATATCGGTGGATAATAAGGTAAGAGTGGGATTTTCTACTTAGGTCCTAATACCAAATCCTTTATGTAATACATCACCTTATACTGTAATTCTGTCACCACTTGCTTATTATATTTATAGACCCAGCAAAGTGTAGAACAAATTCTGTCTGCCATTGGACATGGCCTCCCACCCCAGACTTTAGCCAACTTAATGTGCTGATCTTCTTCCAGACTTTAGTCACCTTTCCAGGGATGTTCTTGGCTGTGGAGTCCCAGCTCTGTCAAGTCACAAAGCAACCCTACATATGCTACTTTCCCTTGAACTTTCTTGCCAGAGCTGCGCTATTTGAGGATCATAAACTTCTCATTGGAGACGAAGAGTTGAAAGTCAAGTGGTCACCCAGTCATGTAGTATGGTGGGTTAAAGACCTGTCAGCACCTTTAGGGAGGTTGTGTCTAGGTTTCATCATTTTGTCATCCTTAATCAGACTTTTTATTAAGTGGGTTCACACCTGCTTGCTGAAGGACAGTAGTCTGCGTGAAAGGAGGAGGGAAAGGAAAGAAAATCAAAGGGTTTCTCTTACTATAAAATATTTGGTGGAGCTGTATATGGAGTCTCGTGGATACCACATAATGCCCTCTCACCATAAGAATGCAATCCCTGCAGGCAGGGTTGGATGGCTAAGAAAGTCCGCAATTTGGGACAAAAGAGTTGGGTTTCCTTTCTGGCCCTGCAGCTGACTAGAAGGGTGACTGGCTGGCCCCAGTGCAGCCTGGGGTAAAGAGAACAGGAAAGAGGGCCTTTAGAGCAGAAAGAAAGGGTTGTAACAATGGGTTAGGTTAATGAAAACCTGAAGGAAAAAAAATGTGACACAGAGGGACTAGAGAGTGATGGAGAGATGCAGCGGTGTTGGTGACTGGTCTGGCTTCCACACCCAGGGAGCTGTTCAACACACCTCAGCTGTGGTCCTCTGAAGTTTTCCAGTTTATTCTTACGGTCTGTATATGGAGATTTGCTTTGAACTCACATGCCAACCACAGACCCCAATTCAAGTGTAATTTGCAGCTTCATTGTATCTCTTGTAGAATATTTCTTATTGTTTTTGGAAATTCTAATGTACCTCAAGTTATCTGGACTTTCTCAACTACTAGAGGTGAATGCCAATTAAATGTTGAGTTGGTTTTTTTTAAAAAAAGTTTTTCAAGCACCAGCTGGCTCTCCTCTGTAAGAGTTAGTCTGCTTACAGACTTGTGTGAGAGACAGTGCGGCACGGGGAGGGAGAAGGTCAGAAGAATAAAGGAAATTATTTTTCAGATCCAAGGGGAAGAGAAACTTCTTTATGGCTTAATTGGAATGAAAATGGTTGTTCTTTCATAGCAATGGTGGGGTGAGAGGGGCTAATTTAAACGTTCCTCCCTGGTGACTTTGGAACCACTCTTATATGGCTTGGAAATGACAGATTGAAAAGGGCTGGTTTGATTTTGCTGTTCTACTTGTGTGAAATGGCGAAGGTCAGTCCGGGTCCCAGACTGAGTATCTAGGATATAAGCCTTAAGGTACAGTCCCCTAAACTTACATATTGCTGGATTAAATGCAACTGACCTAGTGGGCTGGGAATAATGAGATGTCCATAGTGACTGCACAGAACAGGACAGATCTGCAGGTAACTTCAGCCAACTGTGGATGCCACACCCAAGAAGTAATGTTTGCAGGCATGTTAACCTGAGACTAAAATTCACTCCCATAGTTACCCCATCACTTACTCTCTTACGTTCCCAACAACAATCCATCTCCCTGTAGGGAAACAATACTGTGTCTAAAGTGATAATATAATTTCCAGCTGGTCCTAACTTCCTGTAAAGAAACTTAATTTGGAGACAAACCAGATATTCTTACTCCCACTGGAAAATTTAATTCTCTCTTTCAGTGTGTCTCTTTCTGCAATCTACCATGCCAGGTATTTGATGTCTTGGGAAAGGCAAGGTGAGGAGGGAGGGAGCAAATTGAAAATACTATACTGAAATTCTCACATTTGACTTTAAAAACATCTACGGCATTGGGATAACTTCATATTCATTCTGAGTCTTCTAAACTGGTTTTACTTGGGTCTTGGAAATGGATAGTAGAGATGGAATAGCTGTCCACACTAAACCAATGGCTAGAGTAAAAGTTGATGAAAAATGTACAGTTGAAATTGACCATTTAAAGGACGATTTGTCACACACAGTTTGCATCCATGCAGACTGATAGATTTATAATTACATTATGTACAAAAATGTTTTAGTGTATTAAGGCAACCACAATATGGATACTTTGTCCAAGGTGGCTTGACACAATTGAAGTGGTGATACCCTTTAAACATTTTATTTTTTATTTTTCAGATAAGAACACTTAATTCCATTGACTTCTAAGAAATAATTATCAAGAGACAATGAACTTCTACTGTCTTTTTGTTTCCTTTTCTCAACACCTATAACAGTTCTTTGTATGAAAAAAAATCGCATATCAAGGCATTACTAGACACTTGTCTTTCTGGTGGGTCTGGGGTTCTACTTTTTGGTGGCTTCTCAGTTATTCCATTTGCTGTGGGGGATTAAAATCATTTTAGTCTATCTGTTCTCTGCTATTATGTTTTAAGTATAAAAATAACCTGGTTGACACCTGGGTCACCATATCCTGGGCTGCTCTCAGTCACTTATTTAAAAGGCTCCATCATCAGAACTGAGTACCTATTTCACAAGGATCAGTATTCAAAGCTAGGTTCCTCGGGACAGTGCACCAAGGGTGGACTTACTTTCACAGGTAAGGTTTACAATTCTTTAGATGTGTACCAAGAAAAAGAAGGCAGCAGGGCAAGGGGAAGATACAGAACACAGAAACACAATGAGCCAAAGACAAGCAGGAACAGTCGATGCTAAAAACCAGTGTATGTGGGGCAGAGGCATACAGAAGAATCTGAATGCAGGTTTCAGGTCGCCTATCACTAGAATGTCACCTTCTGATCACACGATTCCATCTGAGAAAACCTTATTGTTAACGGAAAGATTCAGGCCATCTGCGACGATGAGCGTGTTCCCCCCACCCCCCAAGCCTAGAACTCACATACCAAAAGAAATAAGAACCAGTGACGTGGAAGTGGGTTATAACAAAGCCAGTTGACACTTTTGCAGCTTTTCTACCCTTGGAATGTTTCCTAATCGAGGGCGTTTCCCTTCCGATTTTCCTGGCCCGCAAAGGACGCGGATGCAGGGCGCACGTGGAGCGAAAGGTTAGGTGGCAGCGGGAGAGCGCCAACCTCCTCCAGGTCGTTCTTCCGCCGCCGGTCGGGATCCAGCCACACAGAGGTGCGGCGGGCTGGGACCTCCTGCTCAGCGGAGCGAGCTTCTTTGGAAGGTGTCCTCATTCTATGCTATGCCAAGAGCTCCGATGGCTGAACCCTGTCGTCTGGCCCGATTCTGCCCGCCCAGCTTCTGGATAGGAGGGCGGGGGATCCGCCCTCCCTGGCTCTCTGCACCTGCGAAGCCTCAGGCCCCAGCCCCAGGTGCAGATGCCCAGACCCACCTTAGGGGAGGACCTCGCTCTCGCTCCCTCGGGATTTCCTCGGCCTTTTGGCCTTCACCTCCTCTTCCTGGGGAAGGGGCTGCTGCGGAGACGGCTGCACGGGCTGCCCGGCGGGGGGCGCCGCGAGCTTCCGCTTCCCGCCTCGGGGCGCCTTGGGCA
>NW_004524579.1:21984868-22018193 GCF_000260255.1 Octodon degus | reverse complement strand
CGCGGGCCATGTGGATGACCGCCTCAATGGTGGCCATGACGGCGTCCTGGCCGGCGGCGGGCTCGAGAGCCAGCGGGCTCAGGCCGGGCTTCTGGCCCCGCTTGGTGGGCAGGTCGATGCATTTTTCCAGCACTGGCATCTGGTCTCTGGAGTCCTCGTCGAACTGGGTGGGCTGCTTGCGGGGACGCCCTCGCCTCTTCTTGACGAAGTTGTTGCCTGTCTTTGATTGTCTCTGCAGCCGCTTGGCCTTCAGGATCTTGTTCACGTGGTCCAGGTTCTTCTTGGTGGACAGGATCTTGGTGTAGCTGCACATCTTCCGCACTTCGCACTGGATGGCTTCGATCTCCCGCCGCTTGAATCGCTTCTTCAGGGAGGAGCTGGCTGCAGGGGTAAGAGAGAGAAAATTGAGCACATGGGATGCATTCGCGCTGCTAAAACTCTTCTTTCGAGGATGACTGACGCTATAAGAAGCACGCAGAATTATGCTTTGGATGTGGCTCCGCCTCTGGTATATAGTTTTCCTTCTTTATTGAGACTAAATACATCTCGGCTGGATAACTGTAACGTGTACAAAATGTTTCTGTGTACTGTATTTCAGACCTGATGATTACATGAAACCCTGCTCTCCCCATTTTACAGATGTGCACCCTAAGGCCCAGGCTCTTGAGGTGGTGTGCCCTGAGCATTGGCAGCAATACAATATAAAATTTTCTTTATCACAGAGTTTTTATTCAGTTTGGCGCCTGAGCCTATTCAGTTTAGCATGGTAGCTTTTCACTGATGTTGGATGAATAAAGCGGCACGGAGCTGTCCACATTTTGTAACCTCGGTTGTACAAGCGTACCATTGATCAGAACGCACGTTTTGACTGCTCTAAAATATGTGGCTGAAGTCTCCTGTCCTGGCGCTTGTCTCTCCCTCCTGGGATGCTGTTTGGGCTGGCACTGGTGTTCAGCGTCCCCCCACCCCCACCGCACCCCGTTCTGTATTTGTGAGACGTTCCGTTCACCAAGACTTTATCGACCATTTCTCCCTCTGGGAACCTGCTGGGAAACAGGGTATACTGTACACAGGGAAACCGAAAGAGTAATTTTCACTCCCTGTACTGAACTGTTGTTTGCAAAGGGCTTGTTTCATGTGCTGTTGGCCAGATGACACCTTTATTTTATGAGCCAAACTTCTCCGGAAGTCCTGTATTGCCGCCACTAAATGGCCTTCAGGACTGCCTCGTTTTGAAGTTCAGACACCATAAAGTGTGAATGGCTTCAAGACGCTCATGGCCTTTCACCTTTTCAATCATCCTTTCTGCTTGTGTGATCCTGTGTGAGCCCATCCAGCACGCACCCCCAGCCACTGCCCCTTCCTCCCAACAACCACTCTGCCCACCTGTACACCTAAGGAGTATGCCCCCCTCAGTGCTTTGCTGCTGTGATTTACCCTAAACGTTCATCCCAAACAATTTCACTGACAGAACCTAGGCCTAAGCGGGCCCATATTTCATGTGAGTGGCTTAGTTGTGCCCTCCCATGTTTTTTCTCCATCTACTAGCAGAAAAATAGATAATCTTAACGGGAGGAAAAAAAAAATCTTTTAGGAGTATGGATACCACTTTGACTTATTATTCTTGGGCACTCCCACTTCCTGTTTTTTCCCTGTTGCTCCATTTCCCCCTCAAGCTGTGGCCCTCACAGATAGCCAGGAGGGTTTCATTTGAAGTTATTTATGCCACCAGCTTCATGGAGTGGGGAGCAACGAGTTGTATAGGCCAGGTGAAAATGTTTCTGCTGTTGGCCAAAGGTCAGCAAGACTGAGCAATGAATAACTACTGAGTGATCTTTAAAATAAGTTATAAAGATCAAAATAGAACAAAGCTAGAGTGAGCTTCTGGCTGCAAAAATAAAACTTTTGTACTATGTCTTTTAAAAAAAGGTGTTCAGTTCTCAGATGCAGAAACTGATTCTTGTCTGGCTTTATTCTCTTACTGGCTTAGCACTGGATATGGACAGGATTTAAAGGTCATGTTTTAGTACAGACAAATGACACCAATCATTGCTACCTTGTGTGCCATCCATTAAAAGGGCTTGAGTTTAGATTTTTAAAGTAATTAATGCAAATATAAGAACACAAAAAGTTAGCCTCCCTATCAGGGGCAAGTAATTTAACTCATCCTCAGAGTTCACAAGTAAATGAAAACTTGTTAGAAATACGTCATAAAACTTCTAGCTGTTTTCAAATGCACATTCCATTTTCATATGCCCTCTCTTGAGTTTAAATCACCCACTGGTAAAGAAAATACCATCTGGTACATAACAAAAGATGATAAGTAAAAGGTAAATGAATTTTTTGACATTCACAGCATGAAAGTATAAATTAAATCAATCATTTGGCACTATTTAACTGCATAAAGTCTGATTGAAATATTCAATGAGTTGGACATTATGTTGGGGCAGATATAACCTATGGATTGCTCTGCCAAGCTATTTCTTTTAGAATAAAATTTCAATAAATAAAAAATTAAAAACTGCAAAACTAATTCCCTTAAAACACTCTAAAAGATATTCTCATGATCATCTCCTTTGCAACCACCATTCATAGTAATGGATGTTAGTGCTCTGTACTATTGTGTTCTCTTTTTAAAGAAACAAAACATTACAGTTTGAGCTATCACTTCCTTCTCTATTGAATGTCTTTCCTTCATATGCTCATATTATTATTATTATTATTATTATTATTATTATTATCATTGAAAAATCTGTGGATCTGTACTGGTAAAAGTTAAGTCTGAAACTACTTACAGTTGGTAAGAACAGGGAATTCTTCCACATTAATGGGAGTGTAAACTGGTAAAATCACTTTAGACAGTAGGCAATAGTGATACTGAAGACACAGAAGTTCAAGGCCCTTACTGTGCCTTTCCTTGTGTATAACTGGAGACAAAAGACGTACAAGAACATCCTTTAAAGTTTGAAGTATTGGCCAGGTGTGGTGGAGCCCAACTGTAATCTCAGAGCTTGGCTGAGACAGGAGGGTCACCACAATTTAAGGTCAGCCAGGACTGCGTAGTGAGATCCAGGCCAGTTTGACCTACATAGTAAGATCCTGTCCCCAAAAAGTAAAGATAAAAAATGTATAGTGTATGTTACAGTAAAATGGAACAAGATAATGTTAATTAAAAGAGTAAATCAATAGCAACGCACTCAAATATGAAATCTTATATGTCTCTTAAAATGAATGGGATAAATATAAATATATTGACATAGTTGTAACTAAAAAAAAGTTGAGTAAAAAAGCAAACTGCCAAAGTATAAGTATACTTTTTATGTAAGCTTAAAAACACATAAATATTCAATCCCTGGTTCTGCCAAAGAATAAAACAAAACAAAACAACACATAAATACCCCTTTAATCTCTTTAAGTTTTGTTTCATATTTGGCATCCAGCTGTTGTGCTGAGGGGACATCAACTGTGAGCCAAACGCTTGATGGAGGAGAATTTACCATCTACTTTCTCCAGAGCTATCTCATAAACTTTAAGCCTCTGGAGTAGAACTTTCAGAGTAGAACTTTCTAGAATTTTCTGTAATGATGAAAATATTCTTTATCTTCACTCATATTGTGGCCACTAGCCACATGTGGCCCCTGAGCACTTGAAATATGACTAGTGTCTTTGAGAAACTGGATTTTTACTTTATTTGTGTTATATTAGATACCTGAGGCAGCACAGTTCTAGGGTGAAGCACCCTGAAATACAGAGAACAGAAGACTTACAAGGATTCAGTCAATAAAATGGGGACTGCAGGAAACTCTAGGTAAACAACCTAGTGTTCCTAGCAAATAAATGACAAGGTGAATCAAAGGAGAGGCTGTAAATTACAAAAAGATTGAAGATGCCCTTATTTGGAAATCAATTTAAAAGACTTTTAAAATAAACCATGAAATAGATTCAAATTTGAACTCTGCTTGGGCATTTCATGGTATAATTACTGTTAATTTTCTTATATGTAATCATGGCATTATTGTGTTTTTATTGAGTACCTTTATTGAAGAAATGCATGATAATATATAGATGAAATCATCTGCAGACATTTGAGATGGGCTCCAAAATAGCAGCAATGATCTTGAGTTTATGTTGCTGAAGCTGAGCAATGGGTACATGAGATTTATTAGTGCTATTTTGCCTACTTCGCCATATCACAAGGTAGTTAAAGATGATGAATTGTAAGTGACAAAAAGAAAATATTTCGTACAATTTTAGGGCTAGAGTCAGCTCTGATTTTTCCCTGTTGGGCTATTTCACATTCATACTTGTAGAAGGGTAAGAGAAGTACTCATGGAAGACCATGCATGCATCTTTTCCCTAGATAGCTCCTGTCATTTACCATCCTTCTGGCCTAATGCATGGGAAAATGAGTGAATTCTCTGGGTATTAGGCTATGATCAAGTGTATAAACATGCATCCTGAGCTAGCCTCCACTGCTGACATCGAGTGCTACAACTTAGTATCTCTCTACCTTTAGTATGTTATAATCTTAGTGGTTTTAATTTTTACATCTACTGACCATCTGAATTTCATTTTGTCCTAATGCTTATTAGCCACAGTTTCAGTTCATATTTATTATTCCTGTGTGCAAACAATAGCAGAGTGTAGTGTAGCAGAAATGACTTTGCAGATGGGGAGCTGGAAATGAAGGTGATCTAGGATGAACCTTTTGGCCCCCATGAGTATCTCTTCATCTGGCGTAGGAGACTAATAGACTAGCTGTTCTCCAATTTTCCTTCTTGTTTTAAAGACTGCTATAATTTTTCCCTATACTCATTATCAGTTGCTTTTCCTAAATGTGGGGTGGCTTTCAAAAACATTTATTTCATCAAATAATTCTGAAATCCTAATATGGAGGGGGCAAGAGGACTATGGACTTGGCAGGGTTTGATATTCACAAATCTTTCTCCTTATTGCTTGTGATTTCACTGTCTTTCTAAATGTTTACAGATTTTTCTCTCTTCAATTTGCTTCATTATTGGACAGTAATTTCTGGGCTCTTGCTACAAGATTGATTCCACATTTGCTCTCTTTCCTATAATTGCCCTATATCTTGCCTGCTTTTTGTTAGATTTAAAGAGTAATTATGAGTGGTCCAGACAAAATACAAATTTATTTCTTCATAACTCTATAATAAAAATGGTCTGGTAGAGCCTTAAAATTGCTACACAAAAGGCTGAGCTTTGGTCCAGAACTAGACTACCTTTTTCATTCATTATTGGAAGATTGGCTCATCAGCACTTTGCCACATCTTCTATGACACTCAAAGAATGGGCCTACTGGCTCTTTATGCACACATGCTTAGAGATGCAGATGTAGTATTGGCACCAGGAGCCAAGCCAAGGGCGAACAAGACTGAATTATACAGATGTTTTCTCTAAAACTGCTGCTAACTTTGGTAGACGACACTTTACTCATGTGCAAAACATATTACAGTTTCAGAAAAAAGATTTGAGTGAGCCTGGGGAAAAGCAGATATTTTTCTTGCTGCTTGAATGTCCCTAAGAAAAGGTGGGGAGCCATTGGGAAGGTTCAGTTGTTTGGGGCTGAGTTGCTTTCTAGGGTCGATAGAAAAGGAGCATCATCTAGCTCAATTAGGACAGAGAGCTGCAGTGTAAATTGCTTAATGTGCTAATATATGTTAGAAGGCTCTTCACAAGCCAAGGCTACATCTCTATACTGGTAGAGTTTCCAGCATAAGTCCTTTCATAATGCAGTATGTGGTCTGCTATGTCCCATGTGGTCAGCAAATAGAGTTTCATGGAAATTCAATTGTCTCATTGTTTTCACATGTAAATTGTGCATTTTTTTGTACTTTGTATTTGGATTTGACTCAGCCATGATCTTTTATTCTCCTAATGCAGCACTTTTTTTTTTAAATGGCCAGTGTGAGGCAATCTGCCTTGGCATGGAAATGTTGTTCTTCCAGCCTATGAATTTAAATTAACCTTCCATGGTCCTCGTCTTAAAAGCTCTTTTGAAAAAGATGACAAGTTGTCTCTGCTGCTAGGGGCCTTGCAAGGTAGGGGACATCAGAGTGGCTGCTGGTTGTCAACATGAGTATAAGCACTGCTCTCCATATGTACAGCAGTAATTTACAATTAAGAGTTAGCAGATGTGGGAGATTTGTCATGACAGGGCCATGTTTCCATTCTGTTTCTTTAAGTTATCTTAATATGCTTTGGGGTTCCTTTGAAAATGGGACCAACTTATTTAAAACATAGTGACTATCACACTCTTCAAATAATAGGTTCTCCTCAGGGTTGAAAAAGTACATCCTATCTCAGCTGCAATGGCTTGCAGGCCCTTGTCTTTGTTCTGTTCTTATTTTACTTTTCTCTTGAGACAAAGCAGGAGGAAGGTGGGCAGTTTTGGCTGATGGAGGGGTGAAACAGTGGACTTGCAGGTGTGAGTGTGTGCATGTGTGCAAACTCTGAAGCAAGATAAGCCACTGAACGGCATTTGCACTTAAGCACCCCCATAGGCCTTCCTTGAAGCATAAACGCTTTAGAAATTTGCCTTGTCCTACCTTGCTCCTTCTTGTCACTGTTCACCTCTTCTCCACTTTTCCAGCCTCCTAAGTGAGGTGCATAGTACTTCCCAAGACTAAGAAATATGATTTATTTGGCTGCAGGAAGGACACATTGATGACTGATATTTGCATTATTTCTATTGTGTCTAAAGCATAAGATCTAAATTAAGCACTTTAGCAATTTCGATATGAGAAGAGAGTGATGTCCTCAGCAGGAGTTACTGAAAGTAGAGAGAAAGGTCATATGTATTCAAGGGGTCCATGGATGGGGCATGTCTTCAGAGTGTTGTTTTCAGGGTGTGGCCAATGTCCTAATTAAGTGGTATGCAAGGTCAGACCAGATGGTTAATTATAGAAAGGCAATACTTTTAAATAGAAAAAAAAATCAAAATGTTTTATAATGAGATGAAGATTATCCATGAAATATTTCATATATCACACAGAATTTTGTTTTATCACAACAAAGTTTATAAAAGATGAATTGAATAATTTTCCTGTACAAAAACACAAAGGATCTAATTGTTGTCACCCTTTCAGTCTTGTCCATGGACTGATAGTAATGTCACATAGCAGCTGTTAAAATGTAAAATATTTAATGTCCTGTTAGGGTAAAGTGGGTGAGAAAATAAATGGTTTAGGAGAAATACTCATGCTATAGAAAGTAAATTTTTGGTAGCTGTAGGAAATGTGTTGATTTTGGCCATTTTGTTGCTGACGATGTGCATCATAACCTGCAAAAGCCTTTAAATCTGCAAATTTGAAAATCTCATACAGAATTAACTATTAAATGAAGATGTTCAGAGATTTGATTCATTTAAAAAATGAAATGCCTTCTGATTTGCAAAACTGTTTAATTGTTAATAAGGAAGATCATTAGCCAAATTTCAGTAGCAACCTTGTTTAATTGATGGATGAGATTCTTAAAATATTAATATTAAAGCAAGCCAATAATATACTTTCTTCTCTATATCTCTGTAAAACATCCTTTTGACCTATAACACTCACTAACAAATAGTAAAGCAAACTGAATCCAGAATCTGACCTTTACTTTATCACAAACGTTTAAATGAAACAAAAACTTGAAAGACATGTAAGCAAACTCAATCACTTGGCCTCCTTAAACCATTAAGCATATTAAAATTAGAACATGTTAATGCCTCTGACAATATTTGTTTCATGAATAATAATGAAATGCAAGATTAAATTATTTTAGGAATATAATTTATTTTATGTTTATGATATCCTTTTAAGATTTGTACTTCAAAAGAATGCATGTATTCTATGCATTTAGGTGGGGTGTCCATTCAAAATTATGTTACTGATATCACTATAGGATCAAAAAGAATTTTTTTTTGTATTTTAGGGAAGGGTCTACAGGGTGTTCAGGATCTCACTAGATCAGACTCACAGTGATCTGCCTATTTACAGTCTCCCAAGAGCTGGGATTATAGGCACGTGCCACCATGCCCAGTCTCAACTGTGGGGCCGGCAGGGCCCAGAGATTGAAACCTTGGCACCTGTGCCTGCTTGCAGGTGCTTTAGTCTGCTGAGCTATTTGGCCAGCCTCAGGATGAAAAAATTTGGAGTCTACTGCCTTAAAGTTTTGAGGGGTGTGTGTGTGTGTGTGTGTGTGTGTGTGTGTGTTAACTCCTAAAGATGTTATTTACTTATCTAGGGCTAAGAATTATTAAAATTTCTTGAAGACAGACAGACATGTGTGTTCTGTATACTTCCCAAAACAGAAAACATAGTTCTTATCCCATGGTAGATGCCTGATTAGTATGTCCTGCTAGATTGTTTAGACTGTAAACTGCTAGGGATCATGTCTGCATAACATTAATCTTTACATTCCTAAAGCACTATTAAATTTAATTCAGGGGATTCGTGTGGTGTTAGAAGAGGGCTATACCTATTGGGAGCTTCTAGAATGAGACTTGATGCTGACATTGTTTACTGGATTAGGCATTTGTGATGTCCTGGTCTCTTAAGTTTTTAGGACCCTTGATTTCTCTGGCAAGCAGAATGACCTTTACCCAAGAGCCTGGGTGATAGACAGACCACCTATGACTTTGGACAGATAAAACAGTAGTGAGCTCTTGAGCAAGAACTCAAGTATAATAAGAACTCTCAGGGTTGCTAAATGAACCCTTACAGAATAGAGCTGGATTTTGGCAGGCATGAGAAAACTTGGGTGAAGGAGGAGAGCTTGGAACTCACAGAATGAGCAAAAGAAATTATAGCTCTCTGCTCACCAGCCTGCTGTATGTTTGATTTTGAGATTGCCCAAGACAGTATCAACAAAGGCATCCTTTAAATCTTGATGACATTTACTAGGGTCAGAGCTGTTGCCCTGGCTTTTGTTAGGGAGTAGATTGGAAGTAGCAGTAATGTTGAACTGGGGCATACAGAGGCCACTTAGCCCTACTGTGTTACAGTGAACTTTGGATTCTGCTTGCTGCACTGTGCATTCAGCTCCAGCACACTGACTGTAGACAACACGGAAGGCTGAAGAGAATCGGAGTTGATGCCAAAGCAGTTGAGCTGCATCTGTTAAGTCTCACAGCATGCCAGGTGGCACCCAGTGGGGTGGGCTCACCCTCGCAAAGCGTTCTTTCTATTTCTTTTGCTTTCCTCTCCAGTCTGGTAAAGCTTTATTCTTAACCATTAATATCATCCCTTATATAATACTTTATTACATATGCATGTGCTTATCTGATTGTGAGAATTTCTTTCTCTTAAATTTTGAAAAATAAAATACAGGGAAGAACAAAGAATCATCTATCTATATGATCTCAGGCAAACTTCTAAACTTTAAATGTATAGGCTGAGGTGAAATAAATCCTTCTTGGCCATGCTAGAATTTCTAAAATGACATGTATTTATTCTCTATTTTATTTTTTGGCTTTCATAATAACTGCATTTGCTTATGCAATACTTAGTCTTACCGTTATAATCTTAGAGGAAATATATTTACCAGGACATTAGAAGAATGAAACTCTGATCTTAATATTTAACCTCTCAGTTCTGTATATCCAGACAGATTTAGTAATATCTTGGAAAGGTCCTTACTTCTCTATAGCTATGATATGTAAAAAGTCATATACAAGACCTTTCTTCGAAGTAAAATAGCATCAATCCTTCATCTGTGTTTCCTACAAAGCGAACTCCAAAGTCTATTCCATTTTGAGCACCCTCATCTTGGAGAATATATCATCTGTCAAAGCTCATTTTGAATTCTGGTGCCCACAATTTAGCTGTTTTCCAGGTATAAAGAATTTAGCATCAAGAATTTGGTTGACTAATCTTTGTGATCAGAAGTCACAGTATTTATCTTGATGAAGACTACATTTTCCCCAAACCCTGGATTTTTCTACATTACACCACTGGCTCATATTAGATGAGCATTCATATGAAAGCATTCCCTGGAATGCTTTCATACAAACTGCTATCAAATCTAGCAATTTCTACGTGGAATTGTTTGTTTTTTCAGTCTAAATACAAGCCTTCCATTTAAATTTGCAAAATTTGATTTTAGTGGTTTTATTCCAGTGTTCTGGTCTATTGTGAAAGTTTTGAATCTTAATTTTGTTTTCTAAAAGAGTGCTCCGAGTTTTAGAGATTTTCAAGGGGTTTAAATACCCTCAAAGTTAATTTTGTCCCTGTAACTCCTGGGTTTGATTAAAATGACTCAAGTGGATGCTATTGTTTTTCTTTTTATTGAAGCTTTTAAAGAAAACATGTCAATTTACACAAATAAAATATCCTTGTATTCTCCTGAAAAACAATAAGCAATTATACACACTGCTTGAGACTTTCATATATTGTTGTGTCTGTCTCCTTGGTAGATGATGGATGTGTCCCAGAAACAATAACTTTGCATTGCCTACAGGTGTGTGCCCAATTCTATTATTTCTGCCAGTATCAGACAGGATATTGCATCTGATGTTGGAGAGAGAGGGAAGTCTGACTTTTTCTTTTATCCAGAGGCAACTCTGGCACTAGTGCAGGAAAAAAAAAAAAACAAAACATAAGACAAAATAATAGTTGGTATATTTCCAATACTTCCAAATTTCCACTGGATTTAGGCTGATATTTCAGACCCAGAAGTTTTTCATGAATGACTTTCATCTTAGTACATCATCCCTATTCTTTAAAAATTCCAAGAAAGTCCTTTTCCTAAAAGCTGTGCATGTACTCCTGTTTCAGTATTTGTTTTTCTGCTTCTACTACGTTGCTGAGATCTCCCTGAAGACACTTTATTTAGTCTGTCCTGTATTAGGATCCTGGGATTACTACGCATGGTTTTTGTTCTTTTAGATTGTGATTCACTATGAGATCAGGGTCATATCTTAATCATTCTTTTTTTTTTTTTTTTTTTTTTTTTTTGCGACCACCGAGATCTACACTCTTTCCCTACAAGCCGCTCTTCCGATCGCAAGCTACTTAACCTGGCAGCTTTTCTGTAGAAAAATGGCAGATTTTTTTTTTTTTTTTTTTTTTTAACGCGGAACCAGGGATTGAACTCAGGTCCTTGCGCTTGCCAGGAAGCACTTATTCCACTGAGCCATCTCCCCAGCCCCAATCTTAATCATTCTTGGCACACGTATGGATGGTGTCTCACTTTGTGTCATACATTGTGCTGACCACTGAATTCTGTATATCTTGACCCACATGGAGTGTGCTTGACTTCTGAATTGAAATCACTCCATGTGACTTGATCGAAACTAGCACTTACCAGCAACTGTGTGAAGTGTATGCATGAGACCTGAAAGGATTTTGTGAAGGAGATCCAAATCACTGAAAATTAATTTAGAGCCTCACATATTTCAGCTGTTTGCTGCTTTCCTTAGGGTACCACTTACTGTTCAGAGTCTCTAAGCTGTAAGACCACAAGCACTGTGAAATTTAGACCAATATTCAAAAGGTTCCATGGGAGAAGTGGAGTTTCGGTGACTAAAATGTGAACAAATTTAGAACTTATTAGGGACCACTAAGAAAATCAGCTTGAATGTGTTAAGCTATAATCTAATTGTAAATGTGACTATTTTGAATATACAAATACAAAATAGTCCTTCATTTGTATCCCTGTTTTTTGTTTAGTTTTGTCAGAGATGGGTATTTCATTGTCATTTAAATATTGTAGGTGTGTGAATTCAGCAAAATATTCCAAAATAGTCCAGTAGACCATAATAGTAGTGGGTTATCTGTAAGACTGGCAATGTCAGAAGTTGCTGACTTGAGCCTTTTACAGCTCAGCATATGAATATGGCTTTACGTTTTATACTTTGTTTTTATACTTTTCTGCTGGATGGTTAAGACCAAGATAAAGCAAGACCTATATAACAAAAAATGTAACTTTTGTATCTGACAAGGTCAGTCAAATCTCCTCAGGATTTATCGTGAAACCCTGTACCACAGTTTGTAGATCCTTTGTCAGTGTCAGCCATCTGGATGAGCCATGGCCATTGCTTAACCAATTTGCTCTCTGTGAAAGCCTGAAAGAATGTTTTTCTCTCAGGTGACTCTCCTTAGGCACACTCCACATTATTGATCACTTTCCTTTGTGGCTTCATAATCTCCTTGATCAGAAAATTTGGGCCACAACTGAGTTACATGATGTTACAGTATAGGTTCTCTTATGTCCTGAGTCCTCACTGACGTTGAATGGCCAGGGCCAAAATATTGGCTGTCCTTGTCCTTGCAGCCCTTCTTTTTCTCTAATTTTTGTCTGCAATCTTGTACTATGAATAACCACTATGAAGACAATATGCAATGTACTGATTATTGAAACTGTCCTACTAATCAGTTTTAAAACTGTCTCATTGCTATTGTTTCTTAATAAAATTATTAGAAAAAAACAAAAAAGAAAAAAAAAAGAAATTATGAGGTCCCCAGGAAAAGCAACACATATACATATAGTAATTATCTAAAAACAAAAACTTACCTACAAAAATCTTAGACAGATACACATGTATAACCATATTTGTATGTATGAACAGCTAGCTAGCTAACTATGCCTATTTCTCTAAGAGAAAGAGACAGAGACAGAGAGAGCAGAGCGAGAATAAATATGCTTTTTTAAAGAGACTATTTTTACAGCAGTTTTAGGTCCCAGCAATTTGGGGAAGGCACAGAGATTTCTGGTACAACTCCTTGCCCCAACACACACATAGCCACCACCGTGAATGGTCCTTTCATTGCCAAATGCTTGGATCCAAACTATAATGGTTTATTGTGGGGAGTGGTCATATGCTCTCTTGGCAAGTATTTCGACATTCTTGTTCTGAGCACTATACCAGTAGTTGTTTAAAAATAAATTATTGCTTTAACTTTTTTCTTTTTTTTCAAATATAAGCTTGGACAGAGAACATGCAGCAAATAATTTTTTTCTCAATTTTAGATTTGACAATTTTAGAGGAAAATGCTCATTCATCATCTTTCCCATTAGGAGACGATAAATTATTGGCTCCTATACTGTGTGGCTCAGATTCTAGGAAAAGTTAGTGTAAACAAACCCAAGTTATGATGCGTGGAGTAGGAGAGTGAGTCATAAACAACACACAGACATATGCTTTCATACAAATATGGCCCTGCACCATCAGCTTCCAAAGTCTGCTTCCCATTAATTACACAACAAAATGAACTTTCCATATGTAAAGCCCAAATCACTTAGCTATGGAAACCTGAATGAGACAAAGACCAGGGTTGCAAGCACATTGTAATGAATAAAACTGGTCCTCAAAATACTAAAACTCCTCTCAAGATATCTTCAGACATTGGATGACAAGAAAGTCATTTGGAGGAGTACTTTTGAGCAATTAAATTGCACACAGGGTCACTGCTTAGCAGGCAGGTCTGTTCCCCTGCTGAACTGAAGAGCAGTAGTAGGCTTCCCCTGTTCTGCTGTTACTGTCATTCAGTTGACATTCTGGGGAAAGTCCAGGATTCAGGCCACACAGAACGGTTGCACACCTCGCTGGGAGCGATGCAAAGTCTACAGCCCTCCCATTAGTACTTTCTCTCGGCTTTCCAAACTGTGTGTTGGCTATACCAGTTTATGTTTCCTGAGGTCCATCTAATGTCTCTTAGTTTAAAGAAGTATCAGGGAAACAAAATTCCTAAACAAGTGGTTGCTTCAATAGATGAGAAATTCTAAGAGCAATGCAAACCAGCAGCACTCTTTCTTTGTATCCCTTTTAAAAATAAATCTCACAAAAAAGAACAGCAGTCTTAGATTCAGTGAACATTAAAAGAACAGATAAATTTAATGTTTCCAGGGTAGGAGTGAGGGAATAAAAAGGACTTTTCCTCCCTGCTGATGAAAATATGGATTGTTTTAATTTATTTACTCAATAATTTTTCTGTCTCATCTAATGCTTTACATCCTGTTTTAGACCATGCTGCATATGTGCACTGCATCATTTGGCCCTCAAATGATTCTAAGGAAAAATGGAAGGAATTAACTGCTTAAAAAAGTCTGTAATTCAGTATTTTACCTATAGTACCAAACATTTGAGGACTTTAACATCCCTTTGGTACTGAGATGAAAACTGAGACATCAGACACAAAGTAATTATCCCAACAGCATGCCTTTTAAAGTTGTGTACTCAACAATTCAAGTAAGTGCTGCCCTGTTTGAAAGCGAGTTGCTTGTGGTATTTCCTTAAGAATGCAAAGAAGTCAGAGGGGTGAAGAGTCAGAAAACCTGCATTTCCCCATCAATTTTCTACTGATTACGTGGAAGTGCTAAAGTTTCCTCAGTTTCACAGTCTCCAAGCCCTTTCCCAAACCATACTGAAGTAACGGAATGTGCTACAAATTGCACACATGTTTCTGCTGGATTAGAGGTGTTTCCGTACATTATATTACTCCAGTTCAAACCCCTTCAGTGATTTCCTGTGGAGAGCCATTGTCAACACAGAAATTGCATTACGTATCTGCAATTATTCCAAAATCTCAATAAAATCCCAAGTCCAAAATACTTCTGATCCCAAGCATTTCATATGAGGGACGTTTCACCAGACTGCTGAGAGATGTTGTTTAGGATTATGTTCCAGTCCAGTGTAGAACCAGAAGGATGTTAGTGTTTCTCACCCAATGGGGCAAATGTTCTGTTCCAACTGTCTTCCTGCCAGTTGGGAATCTGAGCATAAAGAAACAAAGAATACATGTTTCTAAAAGCCAGAAATCTTGATCACTGTGTAAATCTTGTGATGCACGACTCTGTATAGGTCAACAAGAACACAACTGCAGATGGCCACTGGCTCACAGCTGCCATTTGTTGTCACTTCCTGTGATAGTTACACCTAATTATGTAAACTTGCTTGGCTTCAGAGCTGCTGATGTTGGAGCACACCTCTCAGTGTGTCTGGGTAGGCCATGGAGGTGTGACTTTAATTATAGCATGTAGTCCCTTGCTTCTTCCTTATATCTTTCTCCTGGACACTGTTCCTTTGCTCTGGTTTCTAGCCATGAAACAAGAATCTGCCATGCAGTTTCTGCTTTGGGGCTGGCAGACTATGGAATGAATCCCCTGAGCCAAATTAAGTCTCTTCTCCTTTAAATTATGACTGTTAGGTATGCATGTCAGGGGAATGAATGCTGACTAATACAATTTACTACATGTAGCATGATCAATAGACCTTATCTGGAAGTTCAGGCACTCCATGTCCTGGCCCCAAATTTTTCTTCAGTCTCATTGGCTCATTTCAGTACATAAAGACATACCTACAAATTGATATAAAACAGATAGGAGCTAAATTATTTCACAAGCAATGTAAACCTTTCCCTCCAACTTCTGTCTGTTCTTTTAGCCAGTCCATCCCTACAAGTCTATTTTAACACTACTCTAGAGGTCATTTAGCTGTCCTGAAAACCTCCCTAGTTTCAATGAGTTGAAAGTGAATGACCAATAAATTGTTGAATGGTCAGATTATTATTCCATCTTTACATTTAAAAATATTGTTGGATTATTTTCTGTTTTTGAATCAGGCCTTCCCAAATGGTATGTCAGCTCCCTTAGGGTAGGGCTTAATTTCATACTTTTGTTATATCTGACTTACAGAACTGAGTGGTATGGTGTGGGATTAAATATTGACAATTTGTAGCACAGTCATTTAACAGTTATAATAACTACTTAAAAATTTGAGTATTCACAGATATTTGTGTAAAATGAGCTTGATATGGTAACTAATTCTCAAGAGTAGGGAGCTTAGGTGTGCCTTAAGATAAAAATATTTACAAGATGGAATAAGAATACAGTTTTACAAAAGGATGGTTAATAAATAATGTTATGATCTGACCCATAGTTTGACTTAACATAATTAAATCATTTCATGGCATGACTTCATTTTTTTAAAAGTTTGGTGTGTGTGTGTGTGTGTGTGTGTGTGTGTGTGTGTGTATGCAGGGTCTTACTACATAGCTCAGACTCGTGATTCTTCTGTTTTCTGCCTCCCTAGTGCTGGGATTATAGGCGTGCACCACAATGCCCAGACTCCATCACTGGCTCAGCGCTCCTGGCGGCAAGGCCAGTGCAGCATGCAGTGCCAGGGACTGAATGCTGGCCCCTGCTCTTACCTAAACAAGCGCTTAGTATGCTGAGCTATCTCACTGGCCCTCACTTTAGTTTTTATACAAGTGGTAGGTTTCCAACATGGAATAGATTTTCTTGTTATTGCTAAAAAGGAAGAAATGATTATTTTGATTTTACTGATGAGGAAATCGGGACCTGGAAGCCTCAGTGACTCACCTACAAAGGCATATTAGAAAGCACTGCAGTACTGTAACAAGGACTCTACAATAAACCCCATCCTTGAATTCCAAATCTAGTTTTCTACTCTGTCTCATTGTGGTGACTAGTGAGTCCAAGTTTCATAACTCCCAGTCAGGTAATATTCAGAAACTCTTTGGGCTCAGTGTTTCATCTGCAAAGTGGAAGTGAAGTGGTTGGTTGAAGGACTCTTCTAGTCTGTTGTAGTCCAGTTTTTACAGTATCAGCAGCAGGCAAAGGAGGCTCTAAAACAGCTGAGCAGAGACTCCGTTGGAGCCTCCATGTGGTAGGATGTAAGGATGAAGGCAGATGGGTGTCTCTCTCTGTTACACCTTTCTCATAATCCTTATTAGTTTCTCTCTCTGCATCTCTTTTCTCCCCATGCCTCTTCCTCCATTTCTGCTCATAGACTGGCTATAGCCTGCCCAGACCACTCAAGATCATTTTTAAATGATAGTCATTACACAGCTCTTTCACATTGCCTAAGGCTGTCTCTACAGCACTGAGTAGGAAAGGCTTTGCCCTTGTCTCAACAGCTGGGCTCATTCTGCCAACTTCACTGGAAACCAAAAGTTTTTCAAAAACTCTCCATTAATTACAGGAAACCCAAAGCACTGTGCTCCCTTTTCATTAACATAGTTGCTTTCAGTTGCCACTAAATTATCTTGCCACCATTAAACCAACAATCTAATTAGACTTCTGGAAATGGAAAGAACCCATGAACAAGGCAGGCACTGTGCTTTCATCTCAAAACTGATCATAAAGTATTTGAGCCTGCTATCGGTGCTGCATAAAATCTGCCCCCGGAAGTGTGTCCTTTCATTCTCCCTCATTTATAAAGAAGAGCTTGAATATTTGATATGAAATGAGTATCTTAATAGAAATCGCTTCACGTATGGGAGGGTTTCTTTTCCACATTTCACTGAGTGTGGAGTCCTCATTACAATAATCGCACCTGACTCCCCCCTGTGTCTGATGCCTCACAGCCAAACCTCCCACAGGGCTTCAATGGAGGTGTGAATGATACTATCATTGAGAAGAAGATAAAATGTATTATTATCATTACTCTATTTTTAAGAGGGTCTGACTGTGGCATGAGGCAGTTGGGAGCCTAATCTGTGTGAGGTATTCAGAGAAGATAAATTGAGTTAAACTTCTCACAGAGACAGCACTTTCAAGCCTGTCATTAAGCTTTCTATTTTTGAAAAAAAAATCTCAGCTCAGGAGAAATATAATTAGTTAAACTAAGAGCAGACATGTTTATTGAGTATCTACTGTGCATGCAGCACTAGACAAGGTCTTTGACATTGATTGTGAATTTCCCAAAGGTAGCACTCTTGGATTTTACTCCTCTTATCTTCAGTCCTTACATCCCAAGGGACTGAGAATTCGTGGGGTGCCCAACACTCATTAAATGAGACAAAACCCAAACATGAAATGGCCACTGCCCAGGTAAACAAACATTCCAGACACTGTCTAAGACTATCACATATAAAATAATCACAGTACAATACAGGTCAATTTTTCATTTCTCCAATCTTTCATTAAATGGCTCATCCTGCAAAATTCACAGGTCTTCTGAATGCAGGAAGATGCTTACATGCACCTGGTTCTTCTCTTCTCTGATGAAATGGTATATTTTATCTTGTACATATTACCTTAGAGGCTGACTTTCTTTAAATATAATCTTCCCCTGGAAATGCCCTGGTGGAACAACCAGGGGCTGGGTGCTTTTATTGAACAAGAAGGCTGGAAACCTGCCTGGTTGCTCCCTTTGCTGAATCTTCCTGGCATAATTTGCCCTCTCTGGTGCTAATAGGGGAAATAAAGGCAAATTACCATCACTCACTCCTAATGATTATGATGCTACAGTGTATGTTTTCAGGAACCAGACTATTTTGTACAGCATGTAGATGTTCAATACATTTTATCCAGTATTTAACATTATGGTGCTAGAGATTGGGGTGTTAAAGTAGAATAAGGTGTGACTAGAAGGATATATGCTCTTCCAGTTCAGTGGCTAGACTCACATAGTAAATATAGAAATAAATGTTCATTGTGTTTGCAGGAAGCCATGGAAGCACAGGGACTGTGGTATTCAACTTGATATGATTCTTATTTGGGCATCAGAGAAAGTTTCTTAGAACTGAAGGTATATATGCTGGATCTTTAAGAATCAGCATGAATTACGCATCCAAAAAAGATGAAGGGTAGACACATAAAATAAATTTCAGACAAAAGCAAGTAATATTAAGAATAGCCATAACAACAAAAGCACACATTGGCTCAACTCTTATAAGTACTTTAATGTGCTTGGAAACTCTTATTTTGGTAAGATACTTTGCTAAGATTCCCACAATTATTGCATCACATTTTTCTCACCACATCTTCTATAGTAGGTCACACTTACCCCATATTATAGACATAAACACCAAAATCTGTGATCACTGGTAAGTGCAGGCAACACGCAGCAAGAAAACATACATGCAACTGGAGCAGTTGCTGGCCATGTAAGAAAGCTGAGCTGACATTTAGAAACAAGGCAGTCGGAGAGGTGAGTATCATTTCACTCTTCCTCTCATGTCTGCCCAAGGATTATTAATTTTCTAGAGAAGTGTGTCATTGTTGGACTACTACTGCTAAAAGTCCAGAACCTACTCTCCTAAAGAATAACATGCGGATTTTACCTAGTAAAGGTTTTTCTGGTAGATAAGATAAACACAGAGGTTATGATTTCATTGCATAATAGGACATTAATGGAGCAACTTGCCACACATGCGTTCTCCAATGCCCACACTTGCTACAACACCCATTTCTCTAACTGTTCTTTGGACCAATTTTATCACCATACAGCTTTCCTCCTTAAAGAGCTAAATGAATCTTGGAGATAAGACTTTGGAAAACTATACTTTGATAGTGGTGATGGGAAAAGGGCATTCAAGGGCATACCAAGGAGATGAGTCTGGAACAGAAGGCAAGGGCAGATTCTTGGGAATTTACTGCTTCCCTGAGATGTCACAGCCTTGACCCAGAGTGTGCAGATTCAATTAAAAAGGTTTGTTTTGTCCTTTGAGGGTAGAATAGCAATAATCATGGAGGTTTCCCAGAAAGTCTTTGGTGTGAGATGGGGACCTCAGGAAAGCAAAGCAGCTTCTAGTCCAGCTGGATATTTGAGGGATGAAGGGAGCATTGCTTTTCCTGAGCCTGCCACTTTCAGCAGAGGGTCTGTACACCGACTCATTTTGTGAAGCTTCAGTGCGGTCTCAGGGTTAATACTTTCCAGAAAACTGTAACAACTGTTTTTTAAATCGGCATAAATTGCTCTAGATTTTTTTTGGAATATTTTCTATTGTATGTTTTAACTGATTACTGTGAAATCATAGAGATTTATTTTAAAATGTGAAAGCTTCGTCAGTGCATAAACTTACTTTCTAGGACACTCCAGGTCCTATTACCTTACACAGTTATGTGCTCTATTTTAGTTCTTGTGAAACACAAGAGTTGGCTGAACTCGTCTGCTGTTTTGGTTAGGCGCTTTGGATCAGGATTACACAGAAGACAAAAGCAAATGAAATAAATAATTGTATAATTCTTATATCCCTGTTCTTTGCTTTCTTTTGTGTACCAGGATATGTTGCTATTCAGTGGTCATCTCCAAGAATGGCAGTTAAAACCAAGAGAAAAAACAGGCATCATAGAAACGAGAATCTAGGAGCAATTTTCATGATCCTTGTATCCAACTACTCACCCTATGTTTCATCTTGATTCTATTAGATTTAAGAATTCCAAGTTTTATTTGTAAAGGTAAGTAAATTTTCAATTTTAAGTTTTTGTATCCTGATTACAGGTGTAGTTAATATTGATTTGGGTGCAAATTAAGCTAATAGCTAAATATTTACCTAGTATTGTCTTTGCATAAAAGAAAAATGTCTAAAAATTGCGTAAACCTGTGAAATTTAGCTATTTTCACTTACTGATGGGTTTTGATTTTTTTAGACCAAGATTATATGGTATGAGAGAACGGTGGATTAGACTTGATCAAAACACAGAAACTCAGAACTGTTTTCAGTCTGTTCCTCTGCTATTTCTCATGGAGGAACACTATGAATACTTGAAATTTATGGACAGTGTCACTAATAGGAGTCTTTTCTCCTCCTTTAATTTAAGGTTAGAGAATACTAGGGTGTGTGTGTGTGTGTGTGTTTGTGTGTGTATGTGACAGAGACAGAGAGAACAAGGATATATTACTTTAGTTTTGAGTTTTCATCATTTGTAGTCTACTCTTCTATAACTTTTAGGGGGAAAATCATAGTTATTTTGTTGTCCTGAAGTTTCACTGTTATTAATACAACTTGGAATTTACCTATTAATATAGTCTCATATTAAATACATACAAGAGAAGAGAAAACACATGCTGTAAAAGTGAAACCATGAATTCTCTATACATTGCATGACCTTGCTCAGAAGTCAGTTCAATAGGTAGAAGACAAGAAAAATTAGCCTGACTTATTCAGGTATGGATTATCTGATATGGTTATTAAATCATTATTGGGCAAGTGTAATAGAAGTTGCTTCAAATTATGCATCACTTTGAATAAACTTTATTGAAGCTTTTACTGCATTAGCCCTAATTACCTGCAATAATGATGCAGCACTCCCTTGAATCAGAGCTCCTTGGCTGTGCCAGGGGACTGCAGCAGATCAATAGCTATTGAGCAGTGTGATCACGCAGGCTGACCTGCTGGAAAACTGGTGGCAGCCACTGGATCCCTCTTCCCTTCCCTGTCTCCAGGTGGCTCACACACTGCCTGGTTCTTAGCCAGCCGCCCTCTGCTGGAACTGCTCTCCTGCCCCTTGGACAAATCAATGACTTCATAAGCAGCAAGTGTCTTAGATTCTGTGAGACTAAAAAGTTGCCTTAGACAAAAATGTGGACAGGCCTTTGTCCATGTTTTAATTTATGTCAAACATACTAGCTCTAGAAAAGACATATGTAAATTTTTGGCCAACATTTTGTCCTGTATTGTAAAAAAAAAAATCTTTTTTTTTTAAAAAAGCCACATAATTAAATCTTTATTTCCTTTTTTTCTCCCTGATTGTAAAATAAGGTGAGAATTCTTTCTTTGTAAAACTATACTGAAGGTCACCCATTTGAAAAATTCATGTTAATGCTACAGAGCAATCAATTACTTGACAAATATTTACCAACCATCTGTTAATGTGCCTGTCAGATGTTTTCTGATTGATTGTTAAATGTTTCCAAGATCCAGTATGACTTCTAAAATGTCTCCTACCCTGTTCAGTACTGGGTAGGCACATAGCTCCTTTTATGAACTATTTATTTTATTCTGAATATTTATTGAACCACCGCTATATGGAATTGAAATATTATTTTATATCAAGAACTGTATCTAGTAATTTAAAATCCATTATTGTCATTTGTTTATTTTTTAGCATTCTTTATATTTAAATGAAAGGCGTGTATAATTAATTGAATTGAGTATCTTCTTATCTCTAAATGATATCTTAAATTAATCTTTGTTTTATAAGCCACATGATTAAACTTTTATTTCCTTTTTTTCTCCCTGAAGTTATTTGGTTTCCAAAAATCGTATTATAGAAGTGATTCCTTATTAGAAAACAGGTTATCAATACTTATTGCAAAAATCAAAAAATAATTATAAATTACTTTGCTTATAGTGCAAGATAAAGAAAGGCATTCTAAAGAAAGCAAAATACAAGTGAATTGTCTCATCAGAAATATATATGACTATTGTACATGGATCCAGTTAAAGGACATCAAACTCAGGAACTATTAACTGCCTGCTATGTTCTTAGTTGAAGTCAAAGCTGTCTCTTACTTGGCTTGGTTAGATGGAGCTATCTACTCCACCAGATTGTTCTCCAAGAATTACAGGTGCTGCGATAGTTGTTTAGGTCTAAGAAATCCTCCTCATGCATTCAGAGAGGCTTTTGAAGGTTAGTGCATCACGAGGGTTCTAACTTTATTAAGGACTGGCCAGTGATGGATTTATAATTTGATGACATTATTGAAGTATAATGGAAACTTAGAAGAACAGGCCTAGTTGAAGACAGTGAGTCATGGGAGCATGACCTCGAGAACTGTATCTTGCCTCCTCTTTGGCTGCCTCTTCCTTTGCTTCCTGGTTGCTTGGAAGTGAACAGCTCCACTCCACTGTGCCCTTCTGCCACCCTATTCTGCCTCAACACAGACCTCTAGCAACAAAGCAATCACAGACTGAACCCAAGAGCTAAAATAAATCTCTTGTTTCTAAGTTGATTTTCTCAGGTATTTTGTTATAACAATGAACCCAGGGCACAGTTAAGAAGAAAGCAAGCTGTCTTTGCTCAGGTTGGGCCTACTACAGAAGTGGAGTTCCATTGAAAATAATGTAGTAAATAAAAAAATTTGGATTTCCCTCCAATAGTATGACTTCAGGTGAATCCCAGAATCTTGGGAGGTATCCTTTATTGCATATGTGAAAGTGTTGGAAGCGAGCCCAGTCTGTGTGCTCCCAACTCTCTCACGTTTGTGGGAATCTGTTTATCTGTGGGGAGTGAAATCACAGGAAGGTCTGGCTCCCAGCACCTGGGGTAGATCTGTGGCTTATTTCTCCTGCAAAGTTCTGAGACCTGGAAATGGACCAAATCTGTGCAATTCTGATAGAGGTCTCACGTGTGTCCTGAGAAAACGAAACAGCCCATTCCTGTCCTGGAAGTGTCCTCACATGGGAGAGTTCTGGCTCAGCTTCAATGACTGGACAGGCAGGTTTAAAATTCCAGTCTCCACCTGGTTCTTTCACCTGCATGGCACATTTTAAGTGGAAGAAAGCAGAGGAGACAGGCCCATGTAATCATGTATCAAAAGAATGGCGTCTTTCACACAGAATGGGAAGAATATCAGAAGGAAAACGAGGGACCACCTGTCTTTGGCACCTGGGAAATATCTGTGCTTGGCAAGCAAAAGTGGAAACACACAGTTAATATTTAAATCCATAAAGAGAGGGCTTCATGCTTAAGTTTAGACAAGGTTGAATTATCAGGGTTGGTATTGCAGTCTAGGGCCCATATCTGTTGTTTTAGCAAAGTGGAGTCCTCCTGGCATTCCAGCAATGGTACCAACCTCCTCCGGCTTCTCAAATTGCTATTGATCCATCAGACACCAGAGGTGTCTTCCTCCTCATTCTTTTGTGGCTTTCTCTCCTTGACTTCTTGTTCATTCTGGTGTAGGGTATCCACTATTTCCACCAAAACCTGCTCATTTTAAATTGTGTATAAAGAGTGCAAAGGCTTATGCTTATTTTAGAGAGATGATCTCATTCCTGGAGAACAAGATTTCCAAAATAAATGCAGAGAATACTGCATTCAAGAGATATTAAGAGTTCATCCCCTAGAAATAAGCTATGACATCACATGAAATTGTGGAATTCTGTGCCTCCTGCAGAGAATCTACTAATGCACACTACTTATTTAAAAACTGCAAAATCCTATGTGGGAAGGAAGATGACATTTCTATCTTCACTCCATAGCAAAAACATCATCCCCCCCCAACCATTGCTAATATTTTTCTTAAGTAAATTTCAGAGATTTCATTCCAAGTATTTCTTTGTTATCTCAACTGGGCTGATTTGCTAATTATTGGTATGATTTCCATGAAGAAAGTAGGTATGTAATCACCTTGAATTCTTTGCCCAAAACACCCACTAAATGAGGAAATGAGAAGCTTAGTTGGATGGGATGACAATGATGACTATATTCATGGTCTTATAAATACTATATCTAAGTACTAAAAACATGAAGAATACATGTTTTCCAATGTATTTACTCAACAAATATTAAAGAAATGTACCAGCATGAACATAGCAAGAATGTAAGTTTTGGACTGTGTCTCTGAGATGCACTCTATTTTGCACAGGGAAGAAGTTGAATATGAGAGATTTTCTGATGTAGTCTACGAGGAGATGCTAAATGGATGGTAGAGACCCTGGACCTTATAAGCATTTGTAGTAGCTGTGACTGGTTGGGTCTTGAAGATCCATCGCATATGAGCAGGAATAGCTATTCCCTAGCACAGGTACTAAGCTACATCCAAGACCTGTGTTCTTTGTGGTGGGGCTGAGCTTGGTAAAGTGGGGTTGACAGAAGGCCTAGTGGGAGATTGTGCAGGGAACAATGAAGAGCAGAGGTGTGGATCAGGTGTAAAAAAACTCAGGACATGTGAATAAAGAGTTCCACTACTGGCGAGTGTTCTAAGAACTATTATGGAATTTGTGAAACCATATGTATACCTATCAGAGCCTCAGAGACACAAAGTGATGGCTGTCATCTTACAAATCTGATGAGCAATGAAGGAATGAAATGAAGAGGCTTACATCATGGCTATGGCTGCTGTGACAGTTATCTTTTTCTTTTAAAAAAGCATGCATTTTACAGGCATGTATTTCACAGAGTTCTTTGTAAATTACACAATATATATATATATATATATATATATATATCCCTGATGTAGGCACTGTTAAGTTACTATGGCTTAATGAAGAGTAATAAGTCCTGTTACTATTCAGGTACTCTTCACTAGACCATAAAGTACCTTTGCCTCAAAGGTTACCATTTTCTTCCTTTTCTAGACCTCCACCTAAGTGAAAAACCCAACCTTGAAACAGCTCTCATGCCTAGAGTCATGTGAGGCAGGTTCAGTGGATAACTCTTACTGGGAAGTTGGGTCAATGGATAACTCTTACTGTACTCTATAGTTCAGCCATCCTCAGGACAGTGAACCTAAAGCATCTGAAATATGCTCACCTAACTAATTTGAAGACATTATGCAGTACAATAACTATTGTTAAATTTGTATTATTTTATTTAGTGAAATTCTGTATTGTTTGTAATTCTTTTACTTTTAAAAAAAAATCTAAAAAAAAAAAAAAAAAAGAAAGAAAAAGAAAAAAGAAATGTGCTCACCTGCATCTGATGTTGCTGTGGAGGCAGCAAGGAGAGATAACACTGGGGTTGGTGGAATTGCAACACTGTCAATGGCAGCTGGCTTCTTCCTGGTCATCATGGTGGATACTGGACCCTCGTTCTTACTGTGTGCTGCTGTCTGGTCCACTTTCAAGTGGGGACTTGGAATCCCTAAAAAACAGTAACCCCCAAACCTGAAGTTTATTTAAAAGAACACGAAGAATATCAAGCTGAATTGCTCTGAGGGAATAGTCAAATGATTTGACTACCTTCTGATATAAAGATAATGAAAATGTAGCATATTTAAAGAAGAAAAGTAGCCATGCCTGGTTTTCTGGCTGAGGTAGAGTGTGATGGTTCCAGATTAGCTGCCTGAAAGTGTGAAGCAGTCAGAGGCCTGAGGTGACCTTTAGCATTCTGAGATCCCCCAGCCTGACCCTGCTGATGCTACTCTGAACACTGTGAAGGGAGTTGTGTGGCTCTCCAGGCAGTGAGTCTCTGTTTATGCCATCCAGCTGGGAAGGCAAGACTGGGCAACAAGTTCATGCAGGCATGCGTGCTGTTCATCCCAGGTGCTTGAGGAATTCTAAGAGAGGAGGCAAAACAGTAGAGCTCATGCTAGATTTAGATAGCGGTGAAGGAGAGGTATCTTTGGTGCTGAGAAGAACATATGTAATGTCATGAGTGGGAATAAGCAGGATCCAGAAGGGAATCAATCTAGGTGCCCATTGAAGGACTAACAGTTTATAAACACAGCTAAAAATTATTCATTCAGAAAGAAAAATGAAATCCAATCATTTGAAGCAAAATATATGGGAAAAAAGACATTTTAAGGGAAATTATCCACACACAGAGACACAAGTATTGCACATTCTCTGTCGTATGTATAAAAGTTAAAGAAAAATCAACCAAAATGTAGGATAGTGACACCAGAGTCTAGGGAGGGGTATGGGAAAGTGGGTGTGGGGAGGCTGGAATTGGAAAGTGTGTGCTGTGTGTATGTGATGAAGTACATTGAAGTCCACTAATGTGTACAATTAATTCATATTTAATTAGAAATAACTTTCAAAAAGGCCAAGCTACCAGAAGCAGGACAGGTACCAAGACTGCTGTGCAATAACAGTTACTGAACTAAGGAAGAGCTCTGGGGCCTTTGGCAGTCTGGTCCTAACACACATGCTTCAGTCATGTTACTACCGTGCAGAAGCCTGACAGACACTTGCAAGCTCTTTTGCAACGCTGTTTTCAGAGTTTGAATCCAGGTTCTGTCACTTTTCTGCTGTGTAAACAAGAGCAAGTTCCTTAACTTCCTCAAAATTATAGCTTTAGGCTTTGTATTTGAATAGTTAGCTTTCTCAAGTGCAAAACTGGTAACAGCCCTACTTTGTAGGGGCTGCTGGGTCCATCCAATAAGCAGTTCATGTACTTAGAACAATGTCTAGCACACAATCCACAGTATGTGTCTACATTATTATGGTAAGTAGGAGTGGTAGTGTCATAATTATTGTAATCCATAGCTTCCACAAAACCAATTTTAACCAGTAAGCAGAGGCTTCGTTTTCTTTTCTTGACATGACCAAGGACTTGTGGGCACCTCCAACATCTCCACTTGCGAAAGTGTGACCATCCATCTCATGGAAGCATAAATCTAGATTCTGAGGATATCTGATGCATGTCAAATGGCCAGCTATTCCATTTCTTCATCTGTGTGCTACCTGCCACCACTGACAGCAGCGACAACAAATGGAGTTTTATTGCAGTAGTCCTTAACAATTTTGTTTTTCATCCCAATGAAATGATACACTGCCTTCCCCAAGTACCATTATCTCGCTGCCACAGTGAGGTCAGTTCTCCTTGGGCCTTCAAGCAACCCTGTGAAGCATGTAGTGTGGATATTATTATTTTCTCAGTTTTACAGGTGAGGAATATACATTTCTGAGAGCTTAAGGAAAAGCTGAGTAAACTCACACTAGTCTTAATAGCAGAGCTGGAAGTTTCCAGGTAGCCAGATGCTAAACCTAGGATCATGTTGTTCTGCCCAGGCACACTCTGACGCCCGGCACAAGCCCAGTCCACTGAAGCGTTTTCTTGCAGAGGGTGCAGAGGCTCTAGTATCACCACTGGAAAAGCCACCTATAACCAGTCAGGGAAAAGTCACACCTCTATTACTTTCCTCCTACTCTTTTCTGGTTTCTAAAACTCCTTGAGATGCTACGAATAACAGTATAATTTATGTTTTTTTTGTATTATTTAAAGCAATCTGACAGTAGAGATAAACAAATATGAAATTCTGTGACAGAAAGACTGCAAGGTACCACCACTGAGATATGAAAATGTGTGCAGTATGTCCTGTTGGTAAAGCGTGCTGCTGAGCTCGTGATAGGCTACATTCAGACATCCAGTATATCTCAAGGGCACAGAGGGTCATCGGTAAGGAGATACATTGAATTGCATTTGCTACTCTGGGGAAGGTGGTCTCAGGAAGCTTTGTGAGAAGGAGTCCTCACGTGTACACCCTTTCTTCCTTTATTGTTAATATTCCTAACATCACAAACATGTATTAAACTTTGTATTTCCATGGAGAAAATGAATTTTTTGAGAAATCTAGAAGTCTATCAGGGCCAGAGTCTGGGCACAACTCCCCATTTTGGTTCCCTGTACCATCAAAACACCATTCCCCCTAAACAGAAGCAGCTCTAGAACTGAGGCATCCGAGCCCTTTCTATTGGACAGTGGCATCTCTAGAACAACTCACTAATTCGTCATCATTGTACCTATGGCCACCAGTACTTCTTTGTTTAAATTATGCTATGCTTGGGGAAGGAAGGTAATAAACAAGATTAGGAGCAGAATATTTAACCCTCACTGGGGAGCAAACTGATTTCAAGTCATTTCAGTTGTACCCATTTGCATGCAAATGTTCACAATCCAAATTAGTCTCAGTCCGTAACATCTCATTAAAGTTGATCTGATCATACTCTGTTGGGCATACTTTGCCACTCAAGTGTTTATGTTACAAAATTTGTTAAATGTAATAAAATGACACTTAACACAGTCTGTCACTCAGATTGTCACTGTTTAGCTTTTTCAAAAACCCTTGATAATGGAGGATTTTCTAGGTTATGATACTGCCTGCTAGTTGTCAGTTTTTGAAACAAAGGGAAAAAAATGAAAGAGCCCTGACTTTTTCTTAGTCACTTTAAAGGCGAATGGAAATCATCCCAGAAATGATATAGATGGACAAGAATATCAGATAAACTTTAGGCAAAGGCTCAAGATCCCTGAGTAACAAAATCTCTCTGAGATCAGAGGTTCTGAGAGGCTGGAATGGGTAACTGCTCCCCAGGAGACATCGCTGGGCAGATAGTCCGTGGAAGACTGTTTCTCTTCCTTCCAAGTGGCAGCAGATGTGCCCTGCTGTGCAAGGCCAAAGTGGTGGGACAAGTGGCGAGTTTCTTCTCTGCCTGAGCCTGGTGTCTCTCCTTCCATAAGAGGGGGTTTTGGAGGCTGGAGGCTGATCATTACAAAGAAAAAACCAGAGAGCCTTGTATTGACTGAAATATTGAGGTGCAACATCTGTCTACACCAGGGCCTGAGAAAAGGTTCTGGGAGTAGAGTCTGGGAAGCAATTGCTATCTAAATTCAGAAAGCAGACTATATGGAGACTACTCCACAGTAGATGAGTTCTAAGTATCCCTGCAGTTAACATAAGACACACAGCAGTATATACTTAAAGGAGGGAAATAACAATACTAATAACTCTGTGGGTCTAACATCTGTTCATAATTAAAGGGCAGAGACAAGAGGAAACAGAAAAAGAGTTAAAACTATATGAAAACATACTGCTATAACCTGTTGACCTCTATTGATATATTAGAAAAAAAAAGTCTTTGAAACTGTGCTGTAACCTACCAAGGGACAGTCACTCATTTTCAAAGCTAATTTCTCATAGACCACTTATCCCCTCAAACCTCTACCTGCACACCATGTTTGCATTAGGGACTTGATTTATGGATTCCTACTCCTGCGATGCTGAAGCTGACTGCCTGTTGCCTTGGTTACTTGGCGCTCAGTTCAAGGTTAAACTACTCCCAAATCAAAATCAGTGGCATGCACTGCATCTACTGGCCAGGTTATTGACTGGCCTAGGACGCATAAAGGTCAGAGACCAAAGCTGTGTTGACTGCCTTAAGGGTGAGTCAATAGCTTCAATATTTTGATTCTGTTTCTTTCAAAGTAGTAGTTGCTGGCCAATTACCTCTTCTCCCGGTTGCTTAAGATCATAAGGTCATGGCAGAAAATCAAGGTCTACAGCGGCTAACTTTCCCAGGATCTCTTTAATAAGTTTTGTGATCTTGGATGATAAAAATCAGCCCCCTCTCAGAGTAATATGTATGTTACTTTACAGTTTATATATCTAGTTATCTACTCTATTATTTCTTTGTAGGGGGAAGAGACAAAACAAAAAAAAAAAACAACAAAAAACAAAAAACAATTTTTGTGGTGGCTACTATTTACTCCTCTTTCCTAGGTGAGAAAACGGAGGTGCAGAAAGGTCATGTGATTTAGTTAATACACATCTGGTAAGAGGTGCCAAGATCTAGATCCTCTGATTTAGAGGGCCCTCATTCCACAGTCTCCTTAAAATACACAGATAATGGAATCACCACTAAAGCATCACGTGTAAGTCATTTTGCAATAGTCACTGCAGAGGACAGTACAACTGACAGATAGCATATGATTAATACAGGCTTGATGAATAACTTATATTTGTTTTCTATTTCTAAGATCTGCAAATGCAGGTGTTTCTTGGTAACAAAGTCTAAACCAGCATGGTAGGAGAGGCTGACAGAGGTTAGTCCCTTCCGTCACCTTCCTGATCCCTTGTGTACTGCAGAATGGGGCCCCAGCATGAAGATCAAGATGTATTGAACAATTAATCATTTTTAATCTTGTGAAGAGTTTTGACATGCACTGTTCTATTTTCTTCTTACAGCATCTTTGTGGGGAGGAAGGATAGATGGTGAAACTTCTAGCTCACAAATGAGGAAAGACCAGATGATTGTCCAAGCTCACAATGCTGGATAAAGCAATGCTGAAATCCATATCTCTTGATTCAGTTCAGTGTTCTTTTTTTCACTAATGGCAAATTACTTGCAAGACAAAACTCCTCCTCAAAATTTGGAAATAATTCCCTAATATTCTGGTTGCACTGATCTTTTTTCTCCTGTGTAAACAAATAGCATATATGGGCAAGGAGGGAAATCCATGTTACAGAAGAAAGTGAGGCCCTTAAGATCTTTGAAATAATATTTTTTAGCACCAGCATCGTGTCATTTTTATCTTTGTTGTATCACATTATTTGTCAACTCAACAACTATTTATTGACTGTGTACCTCACCAGGGATGTGGCATTTGTCAAAGCTATCACAGTTCCTGTTTGCTAAGAATCAAATTGTATCATTTCTGCTTGGTATAAAGATAGATATTACTTTGTATAAGGGCAATTAGCAGGGTATATTTTCAAACATCAAAAGACAGCCTCTACCACTTATATGATATTTTTATTCTGCACTATACTGAGAAAGAAGTTTCATGAATAAAGAAATGTGTACTATGTGACCTCTCCCTGCCTTTGTTTCCTCATCTGTTACATGGGTTTTTGTGAAGAATGAAGGAGTTTCACAGTGTAGTAGACAGGAAATAATTCCCTTCCCTCCAAAAACTGTTCCCATCTTAATTCTTATGAAATGTGCAATATTCAAGAGTGATGTTGGGGTTGCAGATAGGGTTCGTGGTGCTCATCAGCCCACCTTAACAAAGAGAGAATATACTCAGTTATCCGAGGGGTCTCAGGTAGTCACCAGGGTCCGCTGAGGTGAAGGAACAAGGCACAAGAGAAGGGTCAGAAAGGAAAAGTTGTGAGGATGGAAACTACATCAGAGAGAGGCCAGGATGCTGGCATTAGAGGCACAGGAGAAAGGCCTATGTCACAGACACAGATTCTCTCTAGAAGCTGAAAACAAGGAAATAGATTCTCCCTTAGGATTTTCAGAAAGGAACCTGGCTCTGTTGACATATTTTCTTACATTTTTAGAAAAGAAAATACAAATTAGAATTAAAACAGAAAAAATTAGAGATGATACAGATTTTCACTTCACAAAGTAATATGAATTTCACAGTATTTGTTGTACTACATGATATTGTCTTCCAACCAGTTATTCATGTTATCAGATATATGCATGTAAAATTGGAAGAAGAAAGAAAAAAAGAAAGAAATGCGTAAGAAATTAAAAAGAGAAAAAGTAGAAACAATTGAAAAAGGAGACAAAACAAATCATTAACTGCTTAGTTTAATTCAGTGAGATCAATTTTGGACTTCTGATTTCCATTTGCATAAGGCGATACATTTTTGTAATTTAGACACTAAGCATATGAATATGAAAGTGAGCTAAAGCAGCAAAAAAAGCTAATACAACTGTGAAAGCATTTAATAGTGGTGCCCAGGGACAATCAGCACTGAACTGTGATCATCATTACTATTTTTTAAAGCAATGTATTGTCTTGAGTATTACTTGACCCGTTCCACACTTATTTTGTGCATTGAAGACACCTGCATTTCCCACAAGATTTAAATTCCTGAGCAAGCACAGACTATGCTTTTTGCTTACATCTTACTGGCACAAGCTTAAAATAAAGAAATTGCTCAATACATGCTTATAGTTAAAGTACTGCATCAGAGAAAAATAATTTTAGTATGAAATTAAGAAACTTGTGGTCTCATTCTCCTTCACTTTCCTCCTGTCAGAATGTACTTTTAGTTCTACCCCTTTGATTCTGAACTTTCTAGAGTCAGAAAACCACCAAACAATGTGATCAACTAGAATTTCAGAAATGCTTTCTTTTTTTTCACAGCAAAACTAACTGTCCTTTATTTACACTTTTATGAATTTAGTAACGCATGATACTAGGTTGCCTAGCAGTTAATAGCTTACCTTAACCAGACAGGACGTTCACCTCAAGAGTGAGGTATCTTATTTGCTTTAGATACTGGGCCAAGTCCCACCTATGTATATTTGGTTGATTTCCTAGCTTCGTGGCTCCCAACATATCCCCCTTTTTCATTTTGTTTTTTCAGAGATGGGTGTTCCACTGCACTTAGAAAAGCTGTATTTGGAGAAGTATTTAAAGGATATTTTGCTGACTTCAAGTACCTACAATATTTGCACTGGCATCAAGTATGAAAAGGTCTTTTAGAGATGTCTCCAAATATACCTTCTCTAACAGCAGTGAAACACCCACTTCTGAAAAAGCAAAACAAAAAAGGGGGATGTAAATGAAGGACCATTTTGTAGTGAAAAAAATATATGTATATACAAAATAGTTAGGTTAGTTATACAGCTACTTTCTCTTAGTTCAATGAGAAGAAAGATTTGTACTAATATTGTTTAGACAAGAGATCATGTCTGCATCTTGTGCTGTGAGTAACTACTATGAAGACAACAATATGCAATGTATTAATTACTGTAAACATCCTTCTAACCTGTTTTAAAATTGGTTCATTGCTATCTTATCTTTTTTCTCATTAAAATGAATAAAAATTTAGAAATAAATCACGAAAAAAGAAATGCAGAAATGGGCTGAGATGACCACATTTGCTCACCTCACAGAGATTTACATAAGAGTAAATTCCAATGACACAGAAATTAGTTTCTCTTGATCCCATAGTGGAAAATTCATGCCAGTAGGAAGAATTGTAGAAGGGCCCATTGACAACATCTAGAAGAGGATATATGCAATACTGAAATTACAAAGAGAAAACCCCGCAAGTTACAATGGGTAATAATTTTTATGTATTGCATACATCAGATGTTCTTAGAGAAAAACATATAGAACAAATTTTGTACCCAGCTCAAAGCTCATACATATTTTAAGCTCAGGTGAGAGTCCTTGCTTATCTTAGTTAATTCATATCCATAACACTATATATATAGTGATAT
>NW_004524579.1:21905112-21984768 GCF_000260255.1 Octodon degus | reverse complement strand
GAGAGAGAGAGAGAGAGAGAGAGAGAGAGAGAGAGAGAGAGAGAGAGAGAGAACACCAAGGGCAGAGAGACCAAAACATAATGCTGATGTAATTGTATTTGGGGAAAAAACGACAATGGGAGGCTTTGACTGTTCTCTAAAAAATATAACAAGAGGATTTGAACAAAGTAAAAACAAGAGAGGAGCTGATGCATATATGTAATTAGAACATATATGATGTATGCTGCGCCTTCTGTGCTCCTTACAGGCTTGGTGATCAGACAGGTTAAGAACTAGCTACTGTGATGTAAATAAAGCATATTATAATAAGGAATTGCTGAACACAGATTCAGCAAGTAATGCAAGGCAGTTCGGATTTCGATGGAAACTGATCCAATCCTTCTTGCACCTGAACTCCAGAGAAGAAACATCATTTGCTCTGCCCGGTATCACACACGGACAGTGGCAAAGCCATGACTCTGATCCCAGCCTTTCCTTGTGTCATGTTTGTCCAGCACAGGGCTTTGGACTGTGAGGGCTGTATTTTCCAACTTCATAAAACAGTCTTTTTTTTTTTTTTCTGGTGCATGCTTGTTATTCTACATTGATGGGAAACTCAAGAACAGACCACACCAAGACGGCAGATGTGAAATAAGCAATAGGGCTATTGTTTCTGGAAGATTCTCCCCTACATTTTCCCTAATATGAAGGGCTTAGCAATCAATGTCAGTTAATCTAAGCATCTTTTGTAGTGTTTTCCTTTTTACCTCTGGAGTACCTAGTAGCGGTGCACATCTGCATGGTAATGCAGATCTCCATGCTAACTGGGTCACCTTATTTGCATTTTGATTACTGCTTATTTAGAAGCCATATTGAGAAAAGAGCTTGATATCAGGAGCTCAGTGCATGTGTGTGTATAAATATATGTATAAATAGATAAACGCACATTTACTGGTTTGTGAAAAATCAGTCTCATACCTACTCATTCTTGTGAGTACATCTGCAGAAGTCTGGTATGTATTGAGGCTGAGATTATGACTATGATTATAGAATGTAATTACTCTTCTCAGTGCAATATCACCCACTGTATCTGGCTAGGAAAATCAATTTAACATATATTATTAAGATGTCATCCCTTTACTTATGAAAAAGTGTCTTTGTTTTAAGTGCTTCAATGGACAGTCTATCCTCAAACCATCTACTTTATTTCACTATTGAATTCATCCTATAGAACACAAACACACTGTGAAGGGCTGCAGGCATGTACATAGATACACAGGGCTCATGCTAGAAAAGCTCTCTTCTTTCCAGTAGAAGAGAATAAAATCACAGAAACTCAGACCCATCATTAGATAGATCTTCTAATCTTTACCTCTAGTAGTTCAGTCAGACGAGCTAATACCATGATGATGGCTTTGAAATCTCTTAGGAATTGGATGAGGAGAAGCGATAGTGATGAACTCCCAGCTAATAAACACAGAGTGCTTATTTTGGCAGAATGATCAATTTCTAGATGTCCTGAGGCTTGTCTGATACAGTTGATTTACTCATCCTCGCTTACCTCGCTAATAAAGCCAAAGTCCACCATCAGATTACAGATGTGTCCTGGATTTCTTAAAGGGGCAGGAGAAAGCCAAAATAGGATTCACCACTTCCCTATGCATCCCTTCCTGCTCACTGTCCTAGAACCCTGGCTGCCTTCCTTGGCTGAAACTTTATACTCAGTAGACTTTAGGCGAGTACAGTAATACAGACAATTAATTTGTTATCTTGTTAGTGGAAATTTAATGCAATGATCTAAAGAACTCTTACATATTGTGATAAACTTTAGTGCCTCCGGGTGGCTCCCCTTGCATTGGGCTCATTTCACATCCCATCCATTATGTAAATGAGATTTGGAAATAGTTGAGTTTCAGTAATGTAGCTCAACTCTGATGGATTGGAGGGAGTCACTTCTACTGAAACTGATGAGGTTAAATGCATCTCAATATTTCCTTCTTCTTGCTTGATTTTGTAAGCCTCAAGAAATAAATTAATGCATTTTTTAAAAACCATCCTCTAAGATAATTTCCACTATTGCTTGGCTTTGAGTGCACAAGATAAATTTGCCTTGGATGATGGCTTTCTTGGTTTCAACCACTATATGGTGCCCAGGGCTTGTGGATAAGATACCATCACATTGTACCTAGACTAATAATTATGCTTTAATATGAAAGGGAAACACTTTAATAGTTAAGACATTTAAGGAGGCCTCTGAGTCACCCAGAGAAGAGAGGGGCAAAATTTCAAGGAGTAGATAACCAGGATGAATAACTTTTGCTGGCCTTGAAATTAGAGACTAATTTGTCATGTGAAGGTTTGGAACAAGCAAAGAGACCACTGTATTTGACTCAAAGGCTCATATAGAGTCTAGTCCAGGTACTTGGGGACTAATTATGAGATGAGATAAGGGTTAAGGACTCCTCTAGTCCTTTAGAAGGCCAAGAAGTAGGAGTTGTAAAGACTGGAGACAGGATGATAATTGAAAAAAAAGGAATAAGCATTTCAGAAGAAACTATTTGAACTATTAAGGTCATGAGACTAGGGAGGTGATAGGAGCTACTAGTACACACTAAATAATTCTGTGAAATAATTTAGACCCTATTTTTAAAAAGGGAGAGTGATTGAATGGAAGAATGTAAAGCAAAGATGTGAAAATAGAAACATTGCATGTCAGAAGCAGAACCCAAGTGTGTTAGTAATTGGGAAGCAAACTACTTAAAAGGAAAGGCATTGTAAGCTGGCGGATAAGGCTGTGACCCTGGAACCAGACCACCCTTGGTTTAAATCTCAGCTCTGTCACTTAACTAGGTATTTGACCTTGTTCAAATGACTTAACCCCACAAAGATTCAATTTCTTTATTTCCTAAAAAAAAAAAAAAAAAAAAAGAAGGTGAGTAAATCACCTACCTCAGAAAGCTAGCACAGGGATTAAATGAGATAATGCCTATAAAACGCTTAACCCAGTGGCCAGAGCTGAGCACATGCTCAGAGCAGCCAGCCAGGAATAAATTTTGGGAACTTTGGATATTTAGAAGGCAATTAGGATAGAGGGTACCAAATGCCTGACCAAGAAGCCACAAATTGAAGGAGAGGTTGCCGGTCAAGCGATTGTTCTATCTCTGCCATCCCAAACAGCTTCTGTTTCTCTGAAAGCTGGGCTCCCAGGAAGTAAAGTTTTGTCAGTTCTTAAGTATTCAACTTGATGTTCCATTATCAATCAGTTTTTGGGGGCTGACCGTAAAGAAGCAGCTTTGTTCATGTTTTGATTTATTGAGCAAAAGTTTTAATGCCTACTGTGAACACAGCAACTCCAGGTCCTTTGGGAGACACTTAAAATACAGCAAGCAATCCAGTTGTTGAGTAGCCAACTGTCTAGTTGAACAAGATAGAAATTAAGAAATTTAAATGAAAGTAATAATCTCCCCTGAGCTGAAAATATCACACACTTTATCTTTCACTGCATTTGGTACTTAATGACAGATTTACTAGAGTGATTTTAATTCACATATATTTTAGCATAATTGTCAGCTATTTACTATATGATCTACAAAAATAATTGATCTGGTTGATTAAGAACCAGAATTTCTGTTAACATAGATTTCAGCCTAGCCAACAGGACAACTGTTATGGAAGAGGTTTTCCAAATTGATGAAAAGGGTAAAGTCTCAACCAGAGTTCTCACTGCTCAAATCGCAGCTCTACAAGCCACGAACTGTGAACTTGTACAAGTTATTAAACTTCTATGCTTTTGTTCCTCCCACCAATAGTGCAATTAATAATAGTATCTTTCCCTTAGGCTTAAAATTAAGATACAAAGATAAATTTCTATCCTCAAAAAGCCTGAGGCAAACACAGATTTAACAGTGGTAAGTATTAAAAGGTCACATATAAGAGACATGACAACCTAGGAGAATGAGTGACTTCTGTGTTGGGGAAGGAAGACATCACTGAGGAGCTGACACATTACTTGGGTCTTAAACAGTTTGGAAGCACTGGATGAAGGGAGAAGGAAGAAATGCTGTAAATCAAGAACAGCATGTGCAAAAGCAAGGAAGTAAAACAAGATGGTGTGTGGAGGGGAAGGTGAGCATTTGGGTGGCCAGAGTATAAGCTTCCAGGGCGAGTGAGTGAGTGAAACAGCAGTGCAGCCTAGGTCAAGTCAGGAAGGGTGCTAGGAGGGAACACAGCTTTCACCCGCCAGGTAACAAGCCAGGAAGTATTTCTGCGTAGACACAGAAACACCCTGTCATGGAGAATAGGCAATTTGTTCTTCACGGACACAGCTTGGATTGCAAGGAACAAAAACTGCTCCCCATGGGTGCTGAGGAGGGGCCATGATATCATAGTTGCAAATCAAGGATAGAAGTTGAACTTTTGGTGCAGAATGGTTATGGTTAGACACTGTGTTATATCGTACCGTTCCTTCCTCCACTCTGTCTCCCTTTCCCTTCCTCAGCCTTTACAGGCCAAAACGTGCACTTGAGATTCCTTTTAAAACACTACCTCAGCCTTTACTTGATTGTTTATAACTTTTTATTTAGGAGGGGCAGAACCAGAGATTGACCTCAGCCCCTTGCACTTGCCAGGCAAGCGCTTTTTCTACTGAGCCATCTCCCCAGCCCCTCAGCCTTTACTTGAGGAAGCAGTATTTATGAGAAAAATACTCATCAATCTTCATCTTTCCTCCCATTTTGTTCAGTTTTATGATGAATACTAGTGGAACTGATTATTCATTTTCTTCTTGGTGGACATTTGGAAATAATGGAGCTTTTTATTCATTAAAGCTCTTTAGATTTTTTTTATTTTTAAAAATAATTTTATTGAGAAACAAATGGCAATGAGACAGTTTCAAAACCGACTAGTAGGACAGTTTCAACAATTAATACATCACATACTGTTGTCCTAGTGGTTATCCATTGTACAAGATGCAGACATGATATCCTGTTCACAAACACTATTAGAACAAATTTTTCTATTCATTGAATTAAGATAAAGCAGCTATGTATCTATCCCAACCATTCTGAATATACAGATACAAAATGGTCATTCATTTGTATCCCCTTTTTTTGTTTAGCTCTGTCAGAGAAAGGCATTCCACTGTCATTTAAATATTATAGGTGCATGAATTCAGCAAAATATTTCAAGATAGTCCAGTAGTCCACAACAATAGTGGGTTATCCACAGAACTGGCAATGTCAGATGTTGCTGACCTGAGCCTTCCACAGCTCAGCATATCAACATGGCCCCACCTTTTATACTTCATTTTTATACTTTAATGCTGGATGGTCAAGACCAAGACAAAGCAAGACCTATATAACAAGAAATTTAACTTCTGTATCTGACAAGGTCAGTCAAATCCCTTCCTGATTCATCCTGAAAGCTTTTTAGAATTAAAAAAAAAATAAAGTACTAACTCAGAAACAGTGATTAGTAAGTTATGGTTCTTGCATAGAAGGTGTATTTTTAAAATTTATTTATTTGTTTAGTACAGGGTCTTGCTAAACAGTTCAGACTTGTAGTGATTTTCCTGCATCAGCCTCCCCAGAGCTGGGATTATAGATGTGCATGTGGGCTGACACAGTGCACCTGGGTTCTAGGGCCAGCATGACATGGGGTAGCAAGAATAGAACATTGATCCTTGTGCTTGCCAGGCAGGCACTCAGACTGTGGAGCTATCTCCCCAGCCCTAGAAGGCATATTATTTTATTTATTTATTTAGCTAGTTTTGCAGTACCAGGGATTGAGCTCAGGACCTTGCTCTTGCCAGGCAAATGCTTATTCTACTGAGCTATCTCCCCAGCCCTAGAAGGCATATTTAAACAGTATTTAAATCATGTTTTTACAAAGTAAATCTTACTGTGTCATAAAGGCAGCTCACTATTTAGAGAAAGCTGGAGGTGAAGGCTTTTTAAAAGTCATTATATATTTTTAAATAAGACAGTCCTTCTTTAATGTAATCCATACATATTCTGCATATACAGATTTGTATATAGATGCACAGAAATTTTCAGTTTTTTTTCTTTTGGATGTTAGACTTAGTTTTTGAAGCACTTTTTGCTAACACCAAATCTTTTACTGAAGTCCACGTTATTAAAGAAGCTTTGAACATAGGAAACAAAGCAAGAAGCTTCAGGAGAGGAGGAAACAACTGAATATTAATTGGGAGTGGACTTTTATTGATCTAAGGGACTAGATCTGCAGAAGGAAATCAAGCAAGCCACTCTCACTCTTAGAGAGTGAGCAGAGATTGAGAGACAAATGCTTATCACACTGGGAGACGAATGTCAGGTCCAGAAGAGGCAGGTAGGTAGCCTTCAGCTTTAAACCATGGTGTCCTAACAGTGTGTTAAAAATAGTCAAGGTAGTTATTATTGGGCATACACATATCAAATTGTTTCACAAAATTCAATTTTCATGGCTTGTTGAATCTGTAAACTCAAGTCAGTCCAACAAGTAATATGTGCTACTGTTTGTTATGTGCTAAGAATATGTATTTTGTGTATTTATTCATCTGTCCATTTTTTCACTCAACAAACATGTATTGCACATTTAAAATGCAAAAGGGCCTTTGCAGAACTTGATTTAAAAAAAAAAAACATTGCTGAATTACATAACAACGGGGGATAGTTAGTATAATAATTAAGAAAGGGCAGTGATTATCACATAACTAAACATGAAACTCACAAGCCAGCTGAAGCAACAGACGTAGTGCAGCCCAGAAGCACCCCATAGGTACGGATGGATGGGCAAGCGGCTGCACCGCAGCACCCACGTTGTCTGCTCACTGGCCAGAGGATTAACTTACAGACACAGGGAAGAAGTGACTTTACATGTTTACTATGTAGCTTTTTATTTTTTATTAATTTTATTGAGAAAAAAATTGCAATATGACAGCTTCAAAACAAGTTGGTAGGAGAGTTACAACAATTAATACATTGCATATTGTTGTCTTTGTAGTAGTCATTCGTAGCACAAGATGCAGACATAATATCCTGTCCAAACACTATTAGGACAGATCTTTCTTCTTATTTAGTTAGGATGAAGTAGCTATATATCTATCCTAACTATTTTCTATATACAGATACAAAATTGTCCTTCATTTATATCACATTTTTTGTTCAGTTTTGTCAGAGATGGGTATTCCATTGCCATCCAAATATTGTAGGTGCATGAATTCAGTAAAATATTCCAATATAGTCCAGTAGTTCACTATAGTAGTGGGTTATCCACAGGACTGGCAATGTCAGATGTTGCTGATCTGAGCCTTCCATAGCTCAGCAAATTAACATACTACTTAATTTTGAGAAAAGAAAAAGATGCAAGGTGGAGTGAAGAAGACTCAGGAGATGGCATTGTCTCTAATTCTTATTCTGCATTTGGATGAAGAGTTTCTCTCATCTCATGGTATGACCAAAAACATGATGAACGTTTAGAAACCTTTATTATGGTAAAAGACACATTGCCATTAATCCCCCTCAAAATGTTTTCCCTAAGGGGCCAGGGAGATGGCTCAGTAGAATAAGCACTTGCCTGGCAAGTGCAGGGCCTGAGTTCAATCCCTGATACAAAAAAAAAAAAAAAAAAAAAAAAAAAGAAAAAAAAAGTTTTCCCTCACTTCAAACACATTCATCTTGTCCTTCTGAAGTTCTGGAAGTCCTCTTCCATGAGTGTCTTTTGTTGAGCTGTCACGGCAGCCTCTATCTCTTGAACTGATTGAAAATGTTTACCTAGCATGTTCATTTTCAATTTGGGGAAGAATCAGAATTGTCCTGGTGCCAGGTCTCATCAGTAAGGTAGATGAGGACACACCAAGATGCTTTTATGAGCCTTTTTTCTGTTGGATGCCACTCGGCCACAGCATTCAGCAACTTTTTAAAAATCATACTTTGTAAAGACATTCATGAAAAAGGACTTCCGGAACTCCCTCAGAAAGGGGCTAGAATGAGAGGACGAAAATGTTTGAAGCAAGAGGGAGTTTTCTGAAGAGGACGAATGGTTATGGCCTTCTTCTATAGTAATTTTTTATTTAAGCTTATACTATGGCTTTGATCAGCCCTTTAAACTGTTGGGAAACCCAAAGGGAAGGTTTGAGCCTAGTGTGGAAATCATTCCTGTTTTTGAGATTATAGAGATACCATTTCATTCTAATAAGTCAAATAATATGCCACAGTTTTTGGACATCTGACCGGTCTGGAAAACACATTTTAGTCCTGGTTGTCTGTGTGCTCATACCACGCAGGTGTGGGTGCCTCTTGATAAGAATGACTTTGGGCTGCTGGATAGGAGAAGCTGCTTTCTAATGAAATCCTTTCAATTATTTTGGGATCAATTAACTGTCCATATCTGAAGACCAAAATTACATGCATTCTCTTAAGCTAAACTCTCACAAGTTCCTCAAATAGATAATATCAACAGTACTTTATAAATGAGGAAAATGAGGCTGAAATGTTAAGAAACATTCAGGGTCTCAGAACAATTAAATGCTACCAGCTATTTGAATCCAAGTCTGTTTATCCTAGCTTCTTTTACAGTGGCTGCCTTTCTCACGGCTGTTGGGCATACGCACTGACACCACATTGTCCACATCCTAGAAAGTTGGTCAGCAAATACCATGTTCTTAAAATTCTATTTGGTTCATGTTGGCTTCCAGCAACTAAGAATCTAATATGAAATTTAAATTTTCAGAAACTGTTCAAAAATAAAGCAAAAAGTTTGATGAAATGTGCAAAAAGGCTCACCTGGAAATCTCCATGAACTCAGAGCTAAGAAATAAATGCCAGGCTTGACATGAGCCTGGGAACTAAGCTTCCCTCAGAGAAGAAGAGGCTGAAATCAGGATGCAGGAAACAAATGAAGTGGTCACGAAATGCCAAGGAAGCAAATGTAAGAGTTTAAAAAAATTCTCATAAAACACAGGTTTGTGATATAGTGAATATGTTCTTGAGCTTGATTTAACCTTTCCACAATGTATGAGTATTTGAAAACAACATGTTGTGTAGGACACATATATACAATTTTTATTTGTCAAATAAAAAACAAAAATTCCCTAAGTCCATTTCTCAAACCTGGAAATTATTACATTTCTCAAGTAATAAAACTGACAGTAAAACATTATTTTTCCAGCCTTGGTTATGTAATAAGTGGAATGTGTTTGTTTTTATAAGCACCGTTTTTAAAATAATCAGAGTTATCTGAGGGCAGCCCTTCCTTAAGCCAGGAATTTGCTTGAAGGACAGCCAACACGGGGGTTTATTGGGTTCTAGGCCTGGGGAGGTGGGGGCACACTCTCTCCATTGATTGCATCAAAGGTTTTTCTGTATGAAAGAAGACTGGGGTTCCACACAGTAGTCCTCCATGTTCTGAGAACATCTGTGATTAGGAGCCACATCCTTCTGCTCACTTCTGGACCTGTGCCTCCCTCCATTGTCCTGGCTTAGTCCCTGCTCATCACCACAGTACCAGTGGCAGCAGTAGGTCATGCCCTCACTAGAACTTCCATAGCCGTTACCATGCAGGGGCACAGTTCCACAGTGTTGCCTACGTGCACTTTCACACTTGGGCTGTGATGCTTCATGCTCCAGAATCCAACAGATATATCTGCTACTATTCTGCTTTAGGCAGACAAATTGACTTAAGTCTTATACTCCTGTCTGTAAAGCAGGAAGAAAAAGAGATATCTCAAGAAGTTCGTTGTGAGGCTTAGCAGAAGGAAAGAAGTCTATCAGGACTCTAGTATACAGCTGGGATCCTAGTAACCAGGCTTTGATTAACATTGCTATCATCATGCACAGTGATTTTGACTTCCTAATAAGATAATTAGTAAGTGGAGAAAAGAGTCTGTGTCCTATATTTCTCATGTGTTTCTGAAAGTGTCCTCTCAGCAAAGAGCTAGCAAAAGACCACATGATCAGCAGATACGTGTTTAAATGAACTACATCAGGGTTGTAAAAGGGCATGCATGAACATATCTCAATCACAGAAAATAATGCTACAAATATTATTTGCAGTGAAAATAAGATTTTTTTCTCCCTGGGTGTATAAATAATTTATTTTATAATTCTAAGAATATTATAAATAAGAGGATGTGTTTTCTTAAGCAATCCCAGCTAAATCAAGGGCTTTACATTATTCTGTTATAAGAAAGTATAAAAAAGAAGAGGGGTTTTACTCTGAGAACTTCAATTCTGAGATGCCATGAAGGTAAAACCTGGTGAAGGAGAACTACTAAATGTCTATAGAAGGGGTGTCTCAGCCCAGACAATCAGGGCTGGAAGGGGTCCCTCAGTGGGTCTGAGTGAATGGAACTCCCAGCAGTGACGTGGAACTGCTGTCAAGGACCTCTGGACTGCAGTGCCCCCACCAACCTTCCATGTGAGTTTCCTACCTGGTGCTTCACTTTTCAGTTTCTTCATTTATGCTGCCTGATGACTGTGAAGGTTCCATGAGAGGGTGTGTTGAGATGAAGTGTGCATGATGCAAGGTTGTTAGGTCCACTGAGTATTTCTGGACTTATTTAACATAAGAATTATATCATTCTTTATGCCTATTTTTAAAATATACTCTAATTTTTAAATGTTTTTTCATCATATTCTGTAGGGACTTAAAGTTCAACATATCAATACTTGATGAAAAATACCTGTTCCATGTTATGCCTAAGATGTTTGATATTCAGACATAGTGAGGTTAAGCTTAACAGCCTAGGTTGTATGGTAATAACAATAAGCTTGTCTTCTGGAGGGTTAACAACCTAAGTTTGCAGAACAAAATTAGAGCAAAAGGAGGGCCGCAAGGAAAGGCAACAATTTGGCCCTAGCCTTCCAAGGTCAATTAAGACTCAGGACATATGAGAACTTGTACTGTAATGTCATGTAACTTAGTAGTGTCCCCAATTTTCTGATCAAGGAGATTATGGGGTCAAAGAGGAAAGTGATCAATGACGTAGAGTGTGCCTAAGGGGAGTCCCATGGAGAGAAAACGTTCTCTCAGGCTTTCACAGAGAGCACATTGGCCAAGCAATGGCTGTGACTCATCCACATGGCTGCACTGACAAAGGTTCTACAATCTGAGGTACAGGATCTCAGGATAAATCCTGAGGGGATTTCACTGACCTCATCAGACCCAAAAGCTACAACTCTTGTTGCATAGGTCTTGCTTTATCGTGGTCTTAATCATCCAGCAGAAAAGCATAAAAATGAAGTATAAGAAGTAAGGCCATGGTGTTATGTTGAGCTGTAGGGGACACAGGTCAACAATTTCTGACATTGCCAGTGAAGCGGAAGACCCAATACTATTATGGACTACTGAACTCTTTTAGAATATTTTGCTGAGTTAACACACCTATAATATTCAAATGACGGAACTAAAAAAAAAAAGGGGATACAGATGAATGTTCATTTTGTATCTGTGTATTCAAAATGGTTAGGATAGATGTATAGTTACATTCTCTTACTGAATAGAGGGATTTGTTCTAATAGTGTTTGTAAACAGGGTATCAAGTCTGCATCTTGTACAGCAAAGAACCACTAGGAAGAATGTATGCAATGTGTTAATTATTGAAACTGTCCTACCAATTTGATTTGAAACTGTCTCATTGCTATTTGTTTATCAATAAAATTATGGAAAAAAATAAAAAATAAAAAGCTAAGTAAAAAAAAAACAATCTGGGATATGCTTTTGACAGCAAACTAAAAGAGTACAGACACCCTGAAACTTCACCTCATCCAAAGTCACTGTAGTAATGGAAAGGATCGCTTGCAGTGGTAGTGAACCTACAGTATATGTGCTATGTTTTTAGGAAAAAAGATGTTTATGGATGAGTTATTTTTTCTAAACTGAAACATCAGTATTCAGGTTTAATGGTTCTATTGTACTTTGCAATAAATAAGTGGATTTTGGGTTGTAGTTTGGGCTCTTGAGTATGGGCTGTTCTTTAAAAGAAGAAAAATAGGTGTTGGTGTCCATTGTTGAAAAGGCAGCATGTGGCCACCCATTTATTGATGGAGTCTCTAGAGCTATTTTGCTTTTCCAATGGTTTCCTAGTGGAAACCAACTCCTATATCCTAAACTACACCTTCCTAAAATAATTCTTTCATTTTGAGTTGTGTCCAGGTGGGCATTATGGCCACAGAACTTTAGAGTGATAATTACTTGGATCTGATGGGCATCCTGCTGCTATCTTTCTGTTAAGAGGCTGGGTTCACCATCTCAGATTCCAGTGTAGCCTATTTCCTGAGGGGCCTGAGTAATGCCTGTCCCTCTGCTGCTGTCCTCCCTCTTTCCCTTGCAGGTCTTCCTGAGAAAGTGTGCTGGGCACAGCTATCTTGCTGTGCATTTCTTTTCCTGTGTTTCCCCTACCTTTCCAAAGTGTAGTGCTCTGGCTGTTTAGTTGTGGTGAAAATCAATTTAGGTCCTTTTATCTCCACATTAAATCCCCATAGCCAGCTGTTTTATGTGGAAGTCCCTACAGGCTGGGCCTGGTCTAGTGACCATTTGCAAGAAAACAAAGGGAGAGAAAAAGGCTGATGATGGCAGTTTTGGAGGTAGGTAGAGCAATTCAACAGAGGGGGGAAATTAAAAGATGGCATTTCCATGCACCGTGAAAGAAGACCTTGGGATCCTCCTCTCCTTGAACAATAAAGGCTCCTGCTAATTTTAACCAGAGGCTGCTGAAAAACCTGCAGTTGACTGTGAGTCACTGGCCCTCAGGGAATAAGAGGTGGGGAGGTGGAAGCTGTGTGTGTGTGTGTGTGTGTGTGTGTGTGTGTGTGTGCGCGCGCGCATGCGCTCAAGTGCGAGTGCTCACACACCAGTGTGCATACCAGTGTGTATAATCTCAACAGTGCCCAGAGCCCTGGAGATCCTGGAACACTTCAGTAGCACAGGCCAGATTCATTAAAAACCCTGGCTACAGGCCAGCAGTTAAAATTGAAGCAGCATATTTATTGCATTTTGTTCAAATAAATCTGAAAACGTGTGAATCATATTCCTTGGAGAGACTGGTGGAAGAAGTAAACAACATCAGGCTAATACTTACAAGCCGTGGCAGAGGGAGAACAAAGATACAGAAGGTTCTGCCACCACAGGAACTCTGTGAGATGTCAGCCCTTTGAGGTGGGGGTGGAGGGCTGCGCTCTCCCTCACTTTCCCTGTGGGCTTGGTCTTGGCCTGGGGACCTCTTGTGGGTAGGGCCTTGTTCTCTGCCCTGGGCTTCTCAGTTGTAGCCTGGCTTCTCCCACCCTGCTTTGCAGGCATGCTGTCTCCTGGACACTGAGCCTGCCATCCTGTTATCCTGCTTCCCAATGGCAGCTGCAGAAATTAGATTCAATAACAGGCTTTCCTAAAATAGTATAGAAAGGAGAATCTCCTCCTCCCCCTACCAGTTCTATGAAACTCCACAAGAGCTCAAACTAATTATTTGCTTCTATAAAGCAAAACAAAATAGCTGGTCATCCCTATCATGCCTGCACTGTGATTTCTTTTGTTTCTCACTATCTTTCAGCGTGACTCTCAGGGGCTGTCTGCTGTAGGGAGCACCCTCACAGTGGGTGCAGACTGTGGACTTCGGGACTCAATTTCCTCAAGTACAAATGCTAACAATTCTACTGTAGTAATCGCAGGACTGAATCAATGTGATGCTTTACAGAAACATCCAGCTCAAAAGCATAATATCCTCATAACCAAATGGCAAATTTCCTTTCTTTCTCTCCATTAAATAAATGATGCATGGTCATACATATGTAATACAAGGCATCTATTTTTCCTCTGTTCAAACCAAAATTATTCTTATAACATAGTTTTGCTACTGACTACTTTCTTATTGTTTCTCAGTATAGATACACTTTTTGGTTTGAAACACTGACAAAAGGAAAATAACAAGCGTGAAGTGTGGCCTAGCATTCCTCTACAAAAACAATGCCTTCTGTGCATGTTCAAAGCCCTCTGACATTGTGACAATCATTACAAGCCTGGGGCTTGAGAGGTGTGTTTGGAAACAGGTTGACAGTCACGTGAGAAGGGCAGGTATCTGTCTGACACATTTGTAGGCCTTATGAAAGAGCACGTTCAAGCACTTCATATGTGCTTACTGAGGTTATGCTCAAAAGATTTCATAGTGATCAGAGGGGCTCTAATGTAGGCTTCAGGTGCCAACCCATAGACTTGGCAAAAGGGAAAGAATACCAGATAACCTTCCAGGCTCCACAGAAAGCCTGTCTTGCTCCCACTCTTGAGTAAAAGGTGGAAGTGATCCTTAGGATGTTAGTCTGATTACAACACCTCAATTCCTCCTCCATCTCAGTGCCATGGCTCACCTAGTTCGCTGTTTTGCTCTTCCCAGGTTGAGAGCCATTCTTTCCTGCTCTCTGTGCCCTGGACCCTGGAAAACCTGGGAGACTTAATCAAGACCTCTCCTCACTAAGAAAAATCTAAGTCCCCTGCACACCACAGGAGTACTGTTTAAGAAACCTGTGGCCAGAGTCAATGCCTACTGGCTATCCAAAGCACAAGTTCCACTTCCTGACACTTCTTGTCTCCCAAAGGAGGTGGCAACAGCAATAAATAATAATTACCTTGCAGGTTTGTTGTGATAGGACACTCTCCAAACCCTGTACTCTTACTAACTCACGTCATATTTATAAGTTTGTTGGAATGTCTTGCTTATTACCATTTTGCAGAGAGGAAAAATGAGTCCCCCCAAAGGTAAATAATTCATTGTGCATTATGTCATTGAACTCATGCAATCCGGCTTCAAAGTCTTACCCACTTAACAATGCCACGCATTTTTTCTGGACACTATCAAGGACACAAGTTTACACTTATGTCTCCTGAGTGTGTACAAAGAGACTCAGCAAATAGCTACCAGATCAGATGGTAATAAGAAGCTAAAGTGAATTTCCCAGGGAAACAAGAATATATTTATTAGTTTACCATGATCAGTATGAGCCTATCTCCAGCCACATGCGCTTAAATTGAAATAGGCTGCTCAGATTCAACAACAAGAGAAAACAACCCCTGCATTTTCTTTTTCCACAGTGCTGGATGTACCATGATTTACCAGTGTATCTCCTTCTCTGCTCCTTTCTTGTTGGAGAGCAGTTCAGAGACAGGGAAGACTCAGTGGCCAGTGAGAGACCACAGCTAACAGGATGATGTGTCGATGAAGCTCATTCCTCTTGGTTCTTCCCATCATCTCCTCTTTGCTGTGAACTGCATGAAACTCAATTGTTTCAGAATAGGTGGCTACAGGATGTCTTCACTGATGTCCTTACCCTACATACTGGCTGCTAACTGTGTAGTAGTTCAACCCTTTCTACCATGGGGAATTGATTCATTCAATCCTCAGTGATTCACTTTTCTGCCCTGTCTTGGTATTCAGAAAGAAAATTCTGCCAAACATCATTTCCCTGTTGAATGACAAAATGAAGGAGTTATTGAATTAAGGGAGAATTTGAGAAGAAATCAAGTTGTATAAACACATCTGTGTATTCCCAAATGATTTGGACACTGTAGTCTTTTCCTGAAAGCAAATTTAAAAACAGAACAAAAGAAACCTGGTTGGTGAGTCTCATCTGTCAGCCACACTTCAACGTTTCAGGTCTCAGCATGATAGGGGAGAGCTGGGGACTGACTCAAGACCAGGCCACCAAGTGGTTAGACACTGTGGCAGGCAGTCGGTGGGTGACCAGACCTTCTAAGAGTCACACAGGGCTGAGGCAATGAGATCCCCATAATGCCACTCATGTCAACTGCTGTCAAATGTGTGGCCGTTAGGTAGGATTGAAGGCCAGAGATGTGAGCTCTTGGAGGCTTCTCTAAATCAACTCAATGTGTCTACTAACACCAGGGGCCACTATGGCCAGTACCAACCCAGTATCTTACCCTCTTCTCTGGAGATACCAGAAGAGATACCTACAGGACTCCTTAACTCAGAAGTTATCTAAAGTGTGAGCCTGACAGAAGCCATCACTGCCTTGCATAGGTACCAACCTTACTCTAATTCACATCAAGAATTGCATCACCATGTATGTTACCCATATTTTTCTGTTTTCTATGATACTTTGACCAATGAGGCCTTGTTGAGCCCAGTAAGACTGAACTTCCTGGTGGATTAGTGAACTCTTAGAGAAAGGAAAGAACTCTAGAATTCATCTTTCACATGAAGCTTATACCTGTCAAATGCCTCCTTTAGGGAGTTGTCCAGGTTAAGGCACTATTCTCTTATTTTATCATCTTGGGGCCACATATCAGACGACTAGGGGCAATGGCTATATCTTAGAGCCCACTGATATTATGCAACTAGCCAACTCTAAACCTGCCTTTCTAGCCTCCACTATTCCTTCTCATGAAACTACAGTAAATGTTCTGGTCCAAGTATGCCCCTCGTTCCTCCACCTCCCATTTCACCTAGGGCTCCCGCAAGTGGCCCTGTTTCACATACCATTGCCATGCCTTTTGTTTCTAATGTATGTAGGCTTCTTCTTTTTTTTCTTCCTGAAAATCATCTCTGTGTCTGTGCCTCTTACCAGGTGCACTAGTTCACCTTACTTAAAAACTTGACTAGGTCAAGAGATTCTTGAAAAATGATTAGATCATGGGGTACAATATTTATCACTGGCTCAGTGCACTAATATTTTACAGCTAGAGCTAGGAGGTGAGGCCCAGTGGGAGGGAGGATGGGCTCACGGATGTGTGCTTTTGGAGATAGTTTTGCCGTTGCTCTTGCCCTCTATTCTGCTTTCCAGCTGCTATGAAAGGAGAAATTATGATATCTCAGCCTTGTAGCAGGACAACCATAGACCACACCTCTGAAACCATGAGCCACAATAAAGCTTTCCTCCTTTAAGCTGTGGGCATCAAGTATTTTGTCCAGTAATGGGAAAGTAAATAAGCCTAACGCGGTTAAAAGAAATCCTGAGTAACTGAAAGCCTGAGAGAATTTTTTCTCTCCATGTGACTCTCCTTAGGCACACCAGCTCAAATATTGATAATTTCTCTTAAATGAGAAGTAAAGCATAATCAAGGAAAAATAGAAATTATAGATAAATTTAAAACAAAACAAAAGATAATAGGAAATAAGATAATGGAACTTTTGTAAGTGCAAAGGGGACTAAGAGGTGGACAGAGGGGAGGATAAAGAGAGGGAGAGGATAAAGAAAGGATTAAGAAGCATCATGTACATGTGTCAGCTTCCCATGATGAGTGTGGTCATTATATACTGCAAGTATGTACAAATAAAAGAAAAATTTACAAAAGAAAAAAGTATAAGAAATCATGAGTATCTTTGATCATATAAACATTTAAGTTCTTTAACTGTCTGGGTCAAGGACAGAGACTGAATGGTTCTCATCTCCAACCACTTCTGAAGACCTTTTTGTTTTTTTTATTTTAGGGAAGGGTCTACAGGGTGTTGAGAGTCTCACTACTAGACTAGACTCATAGTGATTCTCCTGTTTACAGCCTCCCAAGAGCTGGGATTACAGATGTATGCCACCACACCCAATCTCAATTGCCATCTCAGTGCACCCCAGGGGGTGGGGTTGGAACAGCAGGCCCAGGGATCGAACCCCAGCTCCCTGCATCTATCAGCAGGTGCTTTAATCTGCTGAGCTATTTGGCCAGCCCTGAAGACCTTGATTTAAGCTGAGACCTTCATTTTATTTTATGGGTATTATTATTATTATTATTAGGGAATGGAACTCAGGACCTTGCACTTGCCAGGCAAGCACTGCCTCTGAGCTATATCCCTGGTCCTATTTTATTTTTTAACTTTCATCCTAGGGTCTCTATTTTACTATGATATTTGTTTATTTCAAGCTACTTCTAAAGTAGCTTGAATGACAATATCAATAATCATGGCAAGAAGAGCTAATAGTTATAAGGAATTTCTAGAAGTTAGATTTTTTTCTTTGATGCACATCATCTGTATCTGTTGTTTTCAAGTAACTGTTTATACAATATTACCCAGTTGGACAGAGACAATATTCAGACTGAGTGGGCAGCCATCCATGTGTACCACGTTCTGGAAGAGTACTGAGATTTGCATCCCTAGCTCTAGTCTAGTGTGATATAAATCCTGATGTGCAACTGGCTGTTGGTTAGCAGAGGTCATTATGTGGTCCCACAGGCTGTTGGTTAGCAGAAAGGTTGCATCTGGATCTAAACCAAGAATGACACTCACTGTTTCATTCAGGTTTTTTTCCTTTCTCTTAGTGACTTCATGAATGGAGGCAGGAGTGTGGTGACCTTTGCCACCTGCCTATCTTGTTCCTGGGAGTCAGTACTTGCGATAGAATCTTGGCTGTAGGCAGCATCTGCTGCTCTGCACTCCGAGGCTCTAGAACCACTGTTTTGAGAGATTTCACACTGGGGAAATCAGTCCGAAAGATGTTGCTGCTTTACTAGTTTAATCATTAATCAGATTTTATTGGGATCACCCTATACTACACATCACGGCACACCCTGAAGTCACAACACCAGTCCCTTGAGTACAAGTTTCTTCCACTCTAAAAAATCAATAATTCTAGCAGCACAGTCTTGTTTCAACCAAATCAGTCAGCTTTGTGATTTGTGTTTTCACATGTTTATGTCTTATTTAGTCTTAACAGACTGTAAGCCTAGAACTCTGCTGAATGTTTTGTTGGCATTCCCAGAGCATCCATATCAGTAAATTGTCTGATTTTACTTGATCATATGAATTATGTCATCTTACTGAACAGCATATGCAATCCCACCAGCATTTAGTTATAAAATTATCATTTGTCTTTTCAAAATGTGAGCTTTGTTTTCCCTTAGATCCTAGCATGCATCCATCCCAGCTTTCTCAGCCATGATATTGAAAAGTGACTTAACCCCTTAAAATTGAATTTTCTCATTTATAAGTGTTAGTAAAACCAACTCTGTAGGGTTGTTACAAGGAAGAAATTATTTATTTACAAATGTGCAGCATTTAGCACAAGGTCTGTTATTTAGTAAATGCCCAATTATTATTTTTGGCAATACTGTTGCTTTTACTATTATTTTCAATTGGTTATTAATTAAAACAGAGAGGGAAGAAGAATGCTGGAAATCATTTTCTTGGTACCACCAATGAGAAGTATCAGTGGTCCATTCTGTCTGTAGTTCTGAAAAACTTCTTGTGGGCTGTGGTCATTTGTGCTTACTTACTTGTTCAGGTAATGCAAACATTTTTCTTAAGCCCAAAAATATTATTACACATATTACTGTGAAAAATCCCCCCAAAATTACAGAAACAGGATTCAAAAGCATGTGTGGTATGTGTGTGTGTGTGTATGTGTGTGTGTGTGAGAGAGAGAGAGAGAAAGAGAGAGACAGGGAGAGAGGGAGAGACAGAGAGAGAGAGAGAGAAAGAGAGAGAGAGAGAGAGCTTTGGGTATTACCAGCTTTTATGGATTTTCTCTTTTATTGAAAAGAATCCAAAGTTAATAGTCCATGAGGATGTGAATTTTCTAATGTGATGGGAGAAAAACCATCAGATGATTTTTTTAGTTCAAGTAATTTTGGGCCCAGAAATTCAGCCACCCTTGCTGATTCATTCAGCTCCATTCTCTGCAAACCATGTGAATTCACTCCAGAATAAGCCTTTTGGGGTGTGCTAAGACAGAAGGCAGCGGGGTCAGCAATGCAGAAGAGTATGTGGAGAAGGGTGTGGTAGAGAGTGGGAGATGCTCTCACCACTGAAGGGTTTTCCTTTTCTTCCCTCCCTCCCTGCTCAGTAGCAGACCCACCCTGGTGGGGGATTGTGGTTAACAGGCATTGATCTGTGTACCAAAGTCAAGACCACAACTGATCAGAGGAAAAGACATGTGATTAAACAGTTCACTGGCATCTAGAAACAAAAACACAGGGGCTAGCAGGAGGAAAGTGATCTGGTAGACTGGAAAGGGCAAGGGACCAAGATTGAGAAGGCTGATACGGGGTTGCTAACTCTCCAACACACGCGGTACACAGCCAGGAAGTCGTTCTTCGCTCTGGTTTACACAGCACACATGGGTTGGCAGTTCCTAATCTGCCTCACTCATTACTTCATAAGGAAGTCCAAATTTGATTCTAAATGGGAACTTTGCTGTAAAATATACAAACACGAACATGAATTATCAGACGGTGGGGTTGCAAAGCCCCTGGGCAAAACGATGAATGGTAACTGAATTCAAAGGTGACAAAGGAAAAACAGTCTCTCAGATAAAAAACAGCAAGGCATGTTACAATCTTCCACATCCTCTGAAAGTCACTGTTACTACCGCACCTCCTGCTGAGGTGCTATTATGGCCCATAAAAAACAGCACAGCCATTATCTTCCCACCGTGGGGCACACGGCTCCACTCCATGCTCCAGGCACACGCATCTGAGATGCAGGCCATTTCTCCGAGGCAGAGCTGCGTAACCTGGCATGCACCTGGGTTGCCACGGGGAACCTGGCAGCCAACACCTGCGGCTGCAGCTGCAGACTGAACTTCCCTGTTGGCAAACACCAAAAAGCACTTTGTGAGGTTGGCTGCAGGGCTCAATGTTGAGAGCAGTACACCTTCCGGTGCCCTGTATGTTTGGCTGGTGGCTGGGAGAAAACACATTTCTTCTTGCGTCCTCCTGTCAGGGAACATGACTTCTGAGGAGCCCTCATTAACAGGCATGTCGCCACCACAGTGCAAGGTGGCAAATGTCTCCCCAGCCTCTGCTGCTTTTTCATCTGTGGAAGCCAGCTCTGGCATAGGCGCCACATCCTGCCCCATAGCCAGGGGGACACTAGCTGTTCTGCGCCTCCTTTCATCTCTGTCGTTGGAGCTGTTGTAAACACATGTCAGCTTCGAATGCAGTGTGGATAGCAAAGAGGAGATGTGGGCATGGTCTCCTCCACCCTACCTGGGGAGGTCTGCTTTGGTTAGCCTATAGCCAAGGGCAGTCAAAGCCCTGCCTTTAGCTAGAGGAAAGAGAACCTAGGAATTTAGGAATTAATTTTTGTTCCTGTTCATATCTTAAAGAATGCATTACTTTTATTTCCCATTATTGAGGAGGAAACTCAGGTTTTTGTTTGTTTGTTTGTTTATTTGTTTGCATTGAGTTGAGGGCTAGTAAAATTTTGGGAGCCAGATAGAAATCTGATTGGTCAAAACTCCAAAGTCTTTGTTATTTGAATTTCTGTAAGGTTTTTTTTTGTTGTTGTTATTGTTTTTTGTTTTCTGTTTTTGCAAGAGAGAGGAACAGGATGTGATCTTTGGTATCATCACTTCTGTGAGAATAGAGCTTTGGCTGCCCTCCCTGGAAGCGCATCTGGATTTAATTCTCATAATGGATGAGGGAGAGATGCAAATTAGGGTAAAACTTCTGTCAAACCTTGATGAACATATGTTTGATGAAGACTAGGCATCATTTTAGTACCAAGCTTCTGGCCAGAGCCAGCAGGGTCCCTGTGAATTATCATGTGAGAGTTTATGCCTAAAGTACTCAACACCTACGAGTTTGATGACATAAAACCTTTTGTCCTCTAGAGGCAAGATGCAGTTTAGTTTCTGCTGCTCAGCCCTCAAAGCAAAAGGAGGGAGGGGCGTCAGGTGATGTCTAGATCGTTACTTGCACTTTCTTTGAATCATCCTTTTGACTGAACAAATTGTAGGGCTGTGGACTTCTTGGAAGTTCCCAGGAAGCTTCAGGGACCAGGTGGGAGATGTGGAGCCTGACTTCAGGAACCCACGGTCTCTGTAGGCTCCTTGTTGTGCCTCAGAAGCTCCGCTGGCATTGCTGGATGGTTCCTAGGGGAGGTTCTGAGCAAACACCTGCCTCACAGGGCTGTGGGCATTGATATGATGAATCCCCTGTGAGTGCAGAACTTGTTGTGGTGCGAATTATGCCATTTTGGTGATCTGAATGGCTTCAAGGTTCACTGGATGATGTGGGGTGTAAGAAATAATGTGGTCCTAATAAAGTAATAAAATATGGTCAATTGACTCAATTATGAAGGAAAAATTCCTTATGTTTGAGTTTTCTAAAGTATCAACATCTCCAGGTTAAATACGAACATAGATTCTTATGATGTTAGGAAATGAAAAAAACAAAACTAAAAACTCACAGCTTTAAGACAGGAAAACCTGGATGGGAGAGATCAGATGGCCAAAGCTTGGTGCAAAGGGTTCAGTTAAGGACACAATAGAAGAAGGCTGACAAGAGGCAGAAACATCACCTGGAGGCCTTATAGGCTGCATCTGGAAGGTTCTCAGGGACCACTCTGACTTTTGTCAATAACAGAAATGATACTCAAAGCAAAGTTTTAGCATTATTAGTAGATTTTGTTCCACTTCATCAACAAGGCTCCCAAATGCGTATCATTGTGTAGTAAGACAATGGCAGAATAAGACAAATGAACACTTGGCTGGGACAGTATGTTTAAAAACCAGAGATTAAAAGCAACAGCTACACAAAAGGAACATAACTTACTCACACTAGGGATCAGCTGCAACTGGGAATGGATTCCAGAAGAATGGTCATGGCGTGGGGCAGTACTGGCTCAGGAATGAACCTGCCTATGGACAGAATGTTCATTCTCCCTCCAGTGGCACAGAAGAGTCACAGAACTACCCCAAAGTTTGGTTTATAATGAGGTTTATGACTGATAGAAATGGAGTAAATTGTGATTCATCTGCCTAAACAATAATTCTATGCAAACCAACCCTTCTGCAGCTCCACCAGAGACCAGCCTCGAGGTGGACCTTCTACCATGTAATTACAGCTCCACACTGCAAATTTAATCAGCCAACAACATTCTTATGCTGCACACTTTACCTCCTGCAACGGAAGCCACACAAATATGAGCCAATATTCCCCCTCAGGGCCAGAAGGTTTAGTTGGCTATTTTGAGGTTGAACTATATCTCTTTAAAAAAAATATGTGAGGGGCTGGGATACACTGGGATATAGCTCAGTGGCACAGTGCCTGCCTAGCAAGAGCAAGGCCATGGGTTTGATTCCAGGATCTCTCTCTCTCTCTCTCTCTCTCTCTCTCTCTCTCTCTCTCTCTCTCTCTCTCTCCTAAACACTCAGTACCTCAGAATATGGCCTTAGGTGGAGGTAGAGTTTTTAGAAAGGTAATCAAGTGCTGTGCTTTGAATAAATGTCACCCAGATGTTCACATGTAAAGTGTCGGTCCCCAGAGGGGCTCTACTATTGGGAGATGGTGGAACTTATAGAAAAGGAAATGCAGTGGAAGACTCTTAGGTCACTGGACCTGTGCCTCTGAAGGGGATTGGAGGACTCCTGTCTTTTCTTTTTCTCCTTTGATTCTGAGCTCATGAAGTGAGCTTGTACCATGGCTATGTACTTCCTTCATAATTGTGGCCTCCTCAAAGGACAAAGCTGGTGATGCCACTAGATGTTGAAATGAAACCTATAGAACCGATAGGGCAAAACAAAACATTTGACTTATAAGTTAATTATCGTTAATTATAAGTTAATTATTGTTAATTAACTTATAAGTTAAACACTGAGTTATAATGGAGTCATTTGAATCAGTTTTAGTCTCTTTTGAATGCTCTCTCTATAAAAAGGAAATTGAAGATAGGAACACACAGGGAAATGAAAATGGTCAAGGAATGCTGCAGATTGCTAGTAACTACTAGACACAAAGAGAGAAGAATGGGACAGAGCCTTCCTTAAATCTAAAATGGAACCAATCCTGCCTGCACCTTGATCTTAGCCTTTCTGCCTCCAGAATCACAGGACAAATACCCCTAAGGTTTAAAGCTTCCAGCTGGTGGTACATTGTTATGCAGCTCTCACAAACCCACTTTCAAAAACAGAGCAAACCTACAAGGAACACTTTCTAAGCCAAGTAGTAGAACCCAATTATATGTTAAGCGTTGAGTCAAAATGGAAATGTGATAGGACAGTTGTCAAAACTTTGGGGGCGGAGTGAGAGTCAGGCTTTAAATAGTGTTAAAGCTCATTTCCTGATTTGGTTAGAATGCAGGCACTCCCACCAGGGGTAAACAGCTAACATGTCTTGTCCTGAGTCTTATTTCAACACCTCCTCTTCCCCAAATAGTTCCTTGCCCAGATCTGGTGTGGATTATCTGGATGCTGGCATAGGTGGCCTAGAAATTTCTCACTAAATTCTAGAGTCTATGGAGTCTTGTCACTTTAGGATCACTGCAGGGATCATCTTAAGCAAAGCCCACCCTTTGGCTGGGGGCCTGAATGATTTCCTGCTCAGTTTTCCCATCTGCCAAACCGCTATTGCATTTTTTCTCACTTCTGGTTAACGGAAGCATGGTTTGGAAAGTACCTTAACTTGGTTCAATGTTAAGAGTCAAGGCTTTGCTTCAGTACATTCCAAGGGAACGTTGTGACTAATTAGTAAACTGAGGCTGTATCTTCTCACTGGACCATTGTCTTGGGAGTGATGCTAGTGTCTGTTGTAATGCTGGTTTCACTCCAACATGTACTGTGGGAAGACCCTCAAAGCATTCTGCAAGATTACTTCACAGACAACTAAGCTGCTTCTACCTATCTACTATCATGATCTGTAAATTTCCTCTGTCCCATGCCAGTTATATTCCTTCTGTGTTTCCTAGACAGAGAAATATAACATGATTGTTCTGAAAGTTAATTAAGGAAGTTTTAAAAATTTGGAGGAAATTGAAGGAATGAAACCATTCTGTAATCTCAGAAAAGTCAAGGGCTTGAACTCTGCACTTCGGATACTCTGCATGATGCAGGAGGAAAGAGAAATGATTACTTAAGCTTGAGCAAAGCCTGTGTGTGATTTTACAATCTGGGCTTTTAGACAATGTATAAACACTCACTATGGTAAGCTTCCCAAGATGGACGTGTGGAAAGACCAAGTGGTCAGGTGGGCAGTGGCATAGGTCTTGGGAGACTGGGTTACATTGCTGGCTACCTAAAGAGTTGCCCACATTCCTGAGATTCCTCTTTTACCTCACAGGTAAAATAATCTGAAGACCTACTCCAGTTTAATGTCATTTGGTTCTATACCAGGCAGGTGGTTGTGCAATAGGAAGTGAGGCTCACAAAGAGCATGACAGCAGAGATGCTGTGTGTCTTATATGCACTTCATGGGATGGCTGCAGCATGACTGGGGTAAAAGGAAGCCAATCCTCACACCAGACAGTACAGAAAAGGTGAATTTCATGAATTTGGGATGCCAAGAGAAAAATGAACTTGGACCATTCTCTTTCTTCTCTTCTCCTCTCCTCTCCCTTGCCCTCCCCCCCCCCCCCCCCCCCCCCCCCCCCCCCCCCCCCCCCCCCCCCCGCTCATTCTTCCTAACTATGTAGCTCAGGCTGGCCTTGAACTTACTATACAGCCAAGAATGATGCTGAACTTGCAGAGGTCCTCCTGCCTCAGGCTCCTGAGTACTCAGACTACAGATGTGCACTATTACACTTGGCCTGAGAATTGCTGTTTTCATGCTACAGATTAATCAGCCCCTATCCTAAGTCTTATTCAAAGAAGACAGGAGTATACATGCTATTTTGTCAGAGCTACATGTATGTCTTATATATATGTCATATACTTTCTTGATTTTCACTGCGTGAAATTTATTCTAGCTCAAGCTTTCTTTACTTCAGCACCCTTGGCATTTAGGTTGGACACTTCCTTGTTATGGAATAGGGGCTGTCTTGTGTTTTGCAAGATGTTTAGCAGAATTCCTGGTCTTAAATCTCTAGGTACCAGTAGAAATGCTCTTCCAGTTGTGATGGAAATTTCTCCAGATACTGCTAAAATATCTGGAGAAATGACCATAATTATTCCCAAAGGAGAACCAGTGCTCTGGGGAGATATGGTATTGCTAAAGATGATGCATACCTATAGCATAGAGTATAATTAAGAAAAGTCATCTGCCCTCAAACTGAAAATAGAACCATTGCATTAGACTTTTTCTATTAACAGATTTTTATTTATTTTATTTTATTTTTTGTGGTACTGGGGATTGAACTCAGCACCCTGCGCTTGCCAGGTAGGCGTTTATTCTACTGAGCCATCTCCCCAGCGCTATTAACAGATATTGAGTCCCTGTGCAACTAGGCATTGTAAAGACTTGAGAAGATGGATTTTCAAATTATTGGTGCTTTTATCCTTTTATAACATTACCATTCTTCCAGCATCTAATGTGGAAAAGTAAGAGGGGTCTTAAGTTGGACTCATGGGAGGATGGTTTGATCGCGGAGATACATATGGCCTAGCTGCTTTTTCCTATGCTTGCAATAAAGAACACTGCCTGAAATGCTGCAACCATAGCAGACTCTAGCAGACACGTTCAATTGGCCAGCTCATGCTGCTCCTGGCTTACATGTGCTCCAGCCTAATCATGCTCCTTGAGCAGAGCCAGACTCTCTGAGCAGGCCTGCACTCACATACATACACTAGGCATCATGCAACAAATTCTCTTTCCAAACATGCTGTCATTGTTCAAATATCACTTGAAGTTTGCATCCCTTAGAAGCAAATGGTGAGCCAACTAACTAAGTCAGACTTGGGATCCTGTAATAATCAGGGATAGGGAATTACAAAATATGCTGATTAACTAGCATTGTATACAGATCGGGGGATATCTGCAAATACACAGAGTTTTGAAAGTATGCTCTTTCTGTTGTCAGAGGATGAAGTTTTCCCCTGTAAATATTCTTATTACTTATAAGAAAATGTAGGATAGTCTCTCATGTGAAATCCAGAAATGTTCTAAAATACTTTGAGCAATAATAGCTTTGCACGTTATGAGTTATTGAGATAAGGACAAATTGGTTTTATTAAGTACATATCAGTGTATTTCTTACATGGGCTAGTATGATTAATTAACAACATATCTGCTATACACCAGTGTTTATCTTTTACTCCTGATCCAACTATTCAACTCCTTAGCTCTCAAACTTCAGGAAAGCAGTGAGATGTTAAGGAGTCCATCATTTTAGTTTTCTGTTGTATTTCCATTGGTCTCTCCAGGATCATATTTTCTCTAAGCTGTTAAAAATGACCTGATAAAGAAAACAGAATATGACTTTTTGTACAGATAGGAAAAGAGCTCAACAGCACCTTATCAGGTAGGGGTATTGTGTGGTCTGAGTGCTTTAGAGAAGCATCCACAACATGCCAGCACAGACTGCGGCTACAGACAGGAGGGGGACCCCCTCCGCAAGCTAATAACAAGCAGCACTTAAAGTTGGCACTGCCAGTGGAAACATTTACAAGCTTAAAAATGTAATTATAAAAGATATGGGGTGTAGAGAGAGAGAGATGAAGGAAAAGAGAGGTGTAAGGAAAGAACTGTTCCATTCTTGGCTTCCATTAATACCACCAAAATAAAGCCTATCCCAAATGAATAGGAAGAACAGTGTCTAGGCAACAAGAATTCTAGAGGAGCCCAGGCCTGTGTTTATAGACAGGACCTTGTGCAGTGGGAGGAATGTTCTGTGCTCAGCCTTGTTTATAACATGGCAAAGGATTCAAGAATGTGACCTGTTCCTTTTGGAAAAAAAAAAAAAAGAAAAATGAGAAAAACGAGATTCTTTTCCACCCTGTACCCCCTACTCTGTTCAGATTCAGGTCTGAAAGTTGGGATTTGATGGTAAATTTTTGGAATGCTTGGCTTTCACCTGTCCTGTAAGTGTGGGTAGATGGTGGGGAGGGATGGAGACAGAAGTGACGAGCCGGTGAACTAAACCACAGTAGAGAAAGCTTTCTTTTTTCAAAGGTAGCTATGTGTGGAAGTGAGGCTTTTCTCAGGAAGCTTCTCAAAACTATCAGGTTTGTGGTGTTAGGAAGGATGCTACCATTATTAATTGTGTGTGATGAGAGCACTTTAGATAATGCACTAGACCTGGAGATGCAGGGAGGATGCACTCCCTGTAACTCTGAAGTTCATTTACTCCATTGACTCATTTGTCTTGGACATGTTTCTGAGGACCCAGGAGGGCTAAGGTGAGAATGCAGGTAGTTCAATAGAAAGAGAATGGATTATTTAGGAGTCTTTGGCTTTTCTCATCTCTTGCTGGTTGTACTACCTTGAATGTACTCGTCTTTTGCTGAACTTCAGTTTCCCTAGCCACGAAAGGATAACAATATCTTCACTTCAGAGATCCCATGAGGCTCAAATGGAAACCTGGGCTTACACAGCACAGGACACAGGTGTAAGAGAAATGTTAGTTCTTTCCTGCTTCAGTGCCATAGGAGAAGCTCAGGCTTGGGAGGGTTGGAAAAAGTTGTGAAATAAACCTGTGTCAAACTTCTCAAAGTGGAGTCCCTCCTGCAAACTTCCTGATATTAAAAATCTGGGCTCTGCTGAAACAAAAGAGAGATGGTCTCCTCACCACATCCTTGGCTTCCCCTTTGCATGTAAAGACAGCTGTCCTTGCTTTAAAACTTACTGTGAAGCAAAAATAGCCCATCTCTACTTTCCACTGCTGTCAAATATGGAATTTAACCTCAGCGACATGAATATCTAATGTTTATCGTGCACTTACTTCCTAAAAAGCGCTAGCCTAGGAGATTCTCAGTTACTATGGAATTTAATCCTTGAAACAGCTAATAAGGCAAGAATTAATACTGTTCTCATTTTACAGAAAGGGAGTGAAAGATTTAAGTAGCCATGCAACTTAATAAAAAGGTTTTATTGAACAAATAAAAGAGCTGAGACTTGAACTCAAGTTGGTCTCTCTCCCAGTTTATAGCGTAGTCCCAAGCTACAGTGCTGTGCTTGGTAACTCAAGCATGGAGAGTAGAGTTGGACTCAGACAGGTGTTCAGCAAATGTAGAGAGAATGCATAAATAAACAGATGCACACATGCTAAAGCCATGTCTGATCTGTGAAGTAGCCAGGCCCCTGACTGTTGCAGCCCCCATTTTGTTGGGGTCCCCCTTTCAACACCTCCTGTCCTAACTTTCGTTGCTCAATCTGTCTTTGTAACTCAGTATTGAATTTAGACAAATCAAAATGTGAAGCATGCACTTTTTCTGGTTGAAACTTCCTGCGTGTCTCTCTGTGTGTACTGTGTACATTTCCAGGGTTGTACTGCTGGAGTCGTGGACATTTTCAGCAACATCTCACTTACTGTGTAAAAATCTCAGTTTTATTGCTTTCCAATTTTTGCTGCTGCTTTCTTTTTTTTCCTTCCAAAGGAAAATTTGTAATAGAAAAAGCTGTGGAATTCTGTGGGGTTTCCCTATCGAGTCTGAAATATATATGTGTATTTTTATATTTGAAATTATGTTTAGCAAGATTATGAAAGATACATCTTGAGCAGATTTGTTGGGTGGTCATGGTAAGATTTTTAAGAATCCACACACCTGTCTTTAACTGTGGTCTTCAGTGCCCACCTCACCATGTCCTCTTTCTAGGCAGGAGCGTGTTGAGAAAGCAATACATGGGTTGCTCAGCAACCAGGCTGTTCCAGCTCTGCCCCAGCACTGGCTTGTGCCCCTGGTCTTGTTTTTCTCTTGCCTCTGCTTAGTGACTTGATCCTACTGTTACCTTGCTCTTGCCTATCTAAGTCCAAATGTTTTATACAGTTTCCCTGATAACCAAAGCCAGTCTCCTGTTCCACCTTCTTTTGGGGATGGCTAGTGTGGCTGTAGAAGCTTAGCCCAAGCATCTTAATCCCAAATCAGATCTCTCTTAGCTTGTCCTTACACACCATCAGACACCCTCTGTGGGCCTCCATGCCTGCAAGGAAGTCAAAATGCAGTGTTATGAAGGGACCTAGGCATGCAAAAAGTTCACTGTTATAGAAATATTGACAGCAAATTTAATCTTGGACTAAAAAAAAAGACAGAGAGAAAGTTTAACAAGCCTTTTGTCTTTGGCTTATATATTTCTCCTTCTCTTGGTTAGCATCATAATTTGGTGTCCTTAATTTCACCATGATCAGTCATGAGCTGTTTTGGACTGTAAACCGCTAGTGGCAGGGCATAACTGTTACCTTATTAGTTTTGCTGTCAATTATCCATCATTACACGATGCAGAATCCTGTCCTTAAAAGTACTTGTGGGTGCTGCTGGAGGTTGGGCACACCCAGAAAAATGAAATCAACAAGTATGCAAGGTCTGATAATTTTAGTACTGCAGGCAAACTGGTAGCTATTATTTCTCCTTTCATGTGTTGTCTTTGTGTTTGTTCAAACTTGTTGCACCACTGTGCCTGTGCAGACACGGATCCCACTTCATGACTCCTTAATATCATACAGAGAAATGCCAGGGAGACAGAGGTGTGCTGCACATGACCTGAGTGTCTCCTCAGGTATCACACAGTAGATAATGTGAAGATCGGAAGCTATTTCACCCTTTCATTCATGCACACTGTACAATATATAAAATACTATAGCACACAGTAAAGTACTGGGGGGCCAGAGAAGACTAAGGGACATTATATCTCTGTACCTTGAAAAACTCATACTTATGCTAAGTTCTAGATGCACTGATAGGTGCTTAATTATTAACAGATCAGAACATATTGACAACTTTTGTTCTCAGCTGGGATTAGCTCTTACTGGACTGGAAATAAGATGCATGCCTCACAAGGGTTCTTACTCTTCTGTTACTAATAATATCCTCAAAATTATCATAAGAAAACTTAGAACCTGCATGGATAGTTGACACACTCAGAGCTATAGGAGTAAAAAGAGAATTAACAAGGAGTGACTTTTGTGAGAATAGTGGGCAAGGATTTACAAAGGAAGCATGCCTTGATGGAAGGACATTCAAGATTAGTAACAGTTTATTGCATATGAAGGAGGATTCTGTCCCCAAATATTAAGGTTAGCCTGAATGACTCCAAAAGTCTTTAGCTGAGATTCAGCTGGCCTGAAAATTTTTGTCATGTCTTTTTTTTTTTTTTTTCTTATCAAGCCATCAAACTTGACAAGTCAGAAAGATAGAGCAACAGGTGTTTTCTGTTCAGGTTATTTTAGAACTAGTCATAAAACAGCAGTAAAGGATGTTGTTTATGGAGTTCAAGTACTGTAGGTGGGTACACTGTAAACCAATATCCCCGTGGCTTTATTTTCTGTGTCTAGCCTTTGCAAGTATCATCGCAGTGCTTTATGTTACATTGTTCACAGCCCAGCTAGGAAGGGAAAAGACACAGCAGTGAGAGAGTATTTCTGTAGTACCTTCTGATTGAGGCCTCACTAGTTATCCACAGATCTAGCTGTCTATGCACAGGAATGCCAGTCATTTAGATCAGCATGGAAGCTGTGAATACGGTCAATATGTCTACTGAATAGTACATATGTTTAACTAGAAACAGACACATGCATTTATGTGTATACAATTTCACTCTGTTTGTGGCAAATGAATCCTGTGGGGTCTTTAATGCTCACCATTCGAGCTCGAAGAGGTAAGCTCTACATCTTGCCTAAGATAGGGGTAAGGTTCCCAGACAGTATTTAAGTGCGGAGTAATTTCCTAAAGTAAGGAGAAATTCCTTATTACAGGGCCACTCAGGAGTCATAGATCACTTATAGATTTCCATGCCCAATTGGGACTGCTGGAAAGGTCTCTGTCCTGGGGTATCGTAGTCTTAGATTTCCTGTGCCAGTGGCCCTCAATCCTAGCTACATTGCCACACAACCTTTCTCACTGCCCTCTGCCCTCTACACTTGCCCACACCACCAGCCAGGGTTCTTACAAACTCCAAATAACTGTAACAATCCCAGACTCCTTTCCCTTTAACTACTACAGGAGCTGCTAAGTGGCCTCTTGCTGCCTTTTGCGTGTGGTGCTAATTAACATGATCCAAGTTACAATACGTGCTAAAGATTTCAGTTTTGTTACTTATTTAATGAGCTTCGTGGGATTTGAACATGAGGCTCAAAGTAGCAGGGGAAACCTCATAATTAGTTTCAATTACAAGAAGTTCCTACGCATTAAGATTATTTGATGAACTGCAGAGGGAAGGAGCTACCGACCAGATACAAATCAGTAATTTTGTTTCATTTATTATTATACTTATTTTCTTCCTAATTAGCACTGATTGGCTTATGATCCTAATTAATGCAAAGGAATTTGGAATGGTATACAATGGTATGGCTTAGAAGATGCCAGCATGTACAACTGCTAAATTATTGCTAATTGTTATTTACATGAGGCCTGGAAGACTAAGTAATGCAATGCCTAATTAGCATTAAAGATATGATATCCATTTCCAATTTATACTAATGCAACAGAGATCAAATCATTAGTTTAAAAACCTCAATCTGTAAATCCCCCAAATTGCACCATTGCACAGTGACCTCCACCTAAAGGAAAACTGTGTGTGTTCTTATCTTCTGATGCATCTTGCCAGGGCTTGGCTAGAACTTTGCAGAAAAGTTACACAGGAATACTCAGCTGGCAATGGGCTGCAGTGCTTAAGGATTAGGGTTGTGAGCCAACTGGCAAACAGGTCAAGCATAAAGCTTCGGTTTGTTCCAATGCTGGAAGGTGTGTGCTTCCTGGAAAGTGGGCCATACTGTGGCAGGTTTCTGGGAAGGTCTAGGTATATCTTGACCTCATGGTGCTCATGGATGTGATCTCTACAGTGCTAGGGAGGCTATGTTTTCACAGGTGCAGGTGGAGCCGATGGAACTAGGCTGATGGAACTGCAGTGACAGAAGTAGCAGAGATGGCCCTGAAATGCATACCTGTGCTTCAGCTCTCAAGAGGCCCTATTTAGCCTGGATCCCAAGACTTGTCCATGGCCAATACTATCCTCCCTTCAATGTGATCTTTCATGGACAGCACACAGGTCCACAGGGAGTGCTCTGGGACACGTCCTGCAGCTGGGATCTGCCTAGTCATTTTCTGCTTCTGCCAGCAGTGGCTGTTGGTTTGCTGTTTTCATCCTTTTCCTTTTCCTTAGCCAGTCCTTTATCATTTCACCCCTTTTTTTTCTCCTTGTCTCTGATTCTGTTTTAACTCAATTCAGTGTACAGTCAGAAAAAATGTGTTGGAGTAGAAGCCACAAGATCTGCCTTATTTGGCATTCATGTGAGTCAGATTGTCTTTTTCCTGTCACAAATGCTAACAACTGTAGCTCTGCCCCTATCTCAGTTCCAGGAGCTCAAACGGGTTTGGACCTGTGAAAACCCTTTGGAACTCATAAAGTTGGACACAAATTGAAGGCTATGTAGAGTCTGTTCAAATATTACATCTTGGGTGGGTAGAGTTATCCCATGCCTGAAAGTCAGTCGGTATGGAAGAGTTGCCTACACTTGCCATGATGCTCAGGCGGAGGGGCACCCCTTAGAGTTGGCTCAGCAGAGCTCTGAGAGCAAGCGGAGGACCGCACTTCTACCTAGGCTCCTGAACGCTACATGACAAGGCCATCTTCTGCTGAAATTCTGAACATCTTGTTCACCGAGAGGCTCACATGGCCCCTCCTGGTTGGGGTGGCTGGCATGAGTTTCTGTGATTGTCCAAGAAACTCTTTGGAGAAGACTTTTCATGTTCCAATGCAAACACTGCTCCTGGCTATCAGACTTTATTTAAAAGTGCCATTGCCTACAGCCTCGTAAGTATTTGATACCTTTAGAGCAAGGAGAGAAAAAACTAAAAAGGACAATAGCCACCTGATTTTTAATACCACCCTGTATTGTGGTTTTGGGGGTAGCCTCATTCAAATTCTACTCTGGATCTACTGAATTTTGATTTCTCAGAGTTGCTGAAGACATTTTCCTGATAAATATCAGTTCATATTAGCCAGTAGGGTGGCTATATCTGAGATATACATCTTTACATATAACGTATATTTTCTAAGACAAAAACTGATTAAGCATATAAAAACTAATTTCATGTTTTACAATTGTAAGATATATCATGTATCAAAAAGCATATACAAATATAGATAATATTTTTATTCTTTCTTCATAGGTATGTAATCATAAGCTGACTCTCTTATATATGTAATTATCTATATATATGCATGTATGTGCATGTATATTTAAATAAAATGTTCTTCATGTATTTATTTATAAAATGTAAATAATATAATAGTAAACTATTATTACCCAGCTTACGATACAGACTATTGGTGATACCTTTGGCACTCCCAGGTAATTTTTGCCTTCCCTCAAGCTGGTTCCCTTTAAGCTTTGGGAAACTTAAAGAGTCTGCTTTCCTCCAGTGCACAGGCATCCTCCCACCAGTATACTGGCTTGGAAGTTGCTTTAAAGGTTTGCCTTTCACTCCAATAGCATTTTGTCTAGAAGTTTTTGTGCAACATGAAACCTCCCACAGATCCCTGTCCAACCTCCCTTTTTTGTAGTTTTATCATATGCAGTGAGGTGACACTGAATGGTAAGTGTAGAGCCGAGACAAACATTTCTAGGGGATTGTGTCATTGTGCAAGCACTGTAGCACTTACATACTAAGTTTACGTACTAAGATGGCTAACGTGCCACTGGCAGTATAATTTTATGGAGCCACAATTACATGTGCTATCTTTAAACATCTATGAGGATCTATACATATTTCTGAAAATATTTTTCCATGTTATTAAACTTGAAATAAAGTCACATGTCTTGCTTGCTCAATGTCCCATTTCTAAGACTCATTCGAGCTGATTATATATAGATGCAGCTCCTTCAAGTCTTGGCAAAGAATATTTCTGTTTAGAAGTTTTAAGATTTTAAAATTGTTTTTATTTTTATTTTAATTTAATTAATTTTTTTTTTTTTTTTGCAGAACCAGAGATTGAACTCAGGCCCTTGTGTTTGCCAGACAAGTGCTTATTCCACTGAGCCACCTCCCCGGCCCCTGTTTTTATTTTTTAAAGAGAGTACAAATTAGAATTAAAACAGAAAATATCAAAAGTGTGGCAGAATTTCACTTAACAAAAGTAATATGTTTTTTCCATAATTTTATTGATAAACAAGTAGCAATGAGACAGTTTCAAATCAAACTGGTAGGACAGTTTCAACAATTAACACATTGCATACATTCCTCCCAGTGGTTAATTGTTGTACAAGATGCAGACATGATATCCTATCTACAAACACCATTAGAACAAATCACTTTATTCATTAAGAGAATGTAACTATATATCTATCCCAACCACCTTGAATACACAGATACAAAATGGACATTCATCTGTATCCCCTTTTTTTGTTAAGTTCCATTATTTGAATATTATAGGTGTGTTAACTCAGCAAAATAGTCTAAAAGAGTTCAGTAGTCCATAATAGTATTGGGTCTTTCATTTGACTGGCAATGTCAGAAATTGTTGACCTGGGTCCCCTACAGCTCAACATAACAGCATGGCTTTACTCCTTATACTTCATTTTTATACTTTTCTGCTGGGTGGTTAAGACCAAGGTAAAGCAGGACCTATGCAACAAGAGTTGTAGCTTTTGGGTCTGATAAGGTCAGTGAAATCCCCTCAGGATTTATCCTGAGATCCTGTACCTCAGACTGTTTGTCAATGTCAGCCATGTGGATGAGTCACAGCCATTGCTTGGCCAATGTGCTTTCTTTGAAAGCCTGAGAGAATGTTTTCTCTCCAGGTGATTCTCCTTAGGCATACTCTACATTGTCGATCACTTTCCTCTTTGGCTCCATAATCTCCTTGATCAGAAAATTTGGGACACTACTGAGTTACATGACGTTACAGTACAAGTTCTCATATGTCCTGTGTCTTAATTGACCTTAGAAGGCTAGGGTCAAAATGTTGGCTTTCCTTGCAGTCCTCCTTTTTCTCTAATTTTGGTCTGCAAACTTAGGTTGTTAACCATCCAGAAGATAAGCTTACTGTTATTACCATACAACTTAGGCTGTTAAGCTTAACTTCACTATCTGTCTGCATATCAAACATCTTAGGCATAATATGGAACAGGTATTTTTCATTAAGTATTGATATGTTAACAAAGTAATATTAATTTCACAGTATTTGTTGTAATACAGAGTGGTCTTCATTATATAAATATCCCCAAACCTAGCTTTGTTCCTTTCAATGAGAACTATAGTTGTGTGTAGTGTTTCAGTTATTGCAAAAATATTTTCCCATGAGTATTCTGGAGTTTACTTTCCACACACATGTAGAAGAGTTGCACTTTCTCTGGAATATGGGTAGAACTGCTTGATAAGATGTGAAGACCTTAATTACATCCTTAATTATATTATCCAATGCCAAGTTGTTTCCCAGAATAGCTGTGTAAACTGACACTTTCACTAACAAGATATACAGAACTTTCATTGTCCTCCAACTTTTTCAGTCAGTGTTACCAGGTTTTAATTTTTGGCAGTCTGATACATTTTCTTAATTTTTTTTAAAAAACAATGTGCTTGAATATTTTCCTTGGATTCCCTCATGTGAAATGAATTGTGATATGTTTTATTCAGATTTTTAAAAAATTAAGCTGTTTCCCTTTATCTTATGAAATTGTAGGAGTTTTTAAAATATTCTGAATTCTACTGTATTGATCCTTTATTAAAACATTTTTCATCAAGATAGTCAGATTTATTAATTCTTTATAGTTTGCATTCTTGTCTCAGGAATTACTCTCCTAGTCTGATGCCATAACACATTGTTTTGTATTTTCTAAAAGTTTAAAGTTTTAAGTATAACACTTAATTAGATAATTTATCGGAATGCAGGTTTTGTGTGTCATCGTATCTGGTAGGGAAGGCTGTCATCTTTTCTTCTTTAAAGGCACCTTATCTATTCCTGTGACTTTCACATAGAACTTTCATGAGATTTAAAATTATAAATTTTCAAAACTCTGTTTATTGAAATTTTGAGATTTCTTTTAAATCTACACATCAGGTGGGAGAAAACTGATACTTCTACGACAGTAAGTCTTCTTTATTCACAACACACTTTTTCTAAATTTTATTTTTAATTTATTTATTTCTTATTTGACAAATGAAATCATATATATATATATTTGGATGTATTTCTCGATGCCGTATTGTTTTGTGTTACTATGAATACTAATTTCTATATACAAATGCTAAGTAGAAATGTACACCAAAATGCTTTTAAGCATTTATTTTGTAACTTTCAGCCTTATGCTGTCATTGACTTTGATAGCCTGTTTATATATTCTTTCTGAATTTTGGCATAATCATACAATAAGCAAATAATCACAATTTTATTTCTGCTTTTCACTCCTGTACTTTTTATTTCTTTTCCTTCTTCCTTTTATGCTGAGTCCTGCAATGAAGTTTTAAATGGGTGTGGAGATACAGGCATGCTTACCTTTTTCCTAGCAAAGTGAAGGCTTTGAAAGTTTTATTCCTGGCATGGTATGTAGGGTAGGAGGGCTCTTTTCTTTGGTAGGTCTTATCAGGATGGAGTGATTTCTTCTATGTGTAATTTGCTGAGAGCTTTGTACTATAAGTGAATGTTGTTCTTTATCAAGTGACTGAAGCCAGAAGCTCTATCAATTGAAATAATCAAGTCTCTTCCCTTTGTTTTAATATGGGGATCATAGCAATATATTTTCTGTTAAATAAAAATTATATTCCTGAGTTAAAGCAAATGTAGTCATAATGTATTACTTTTTAAATGCATGCCTGTTAAGATTTTATTATTTTATCTATCTTAATGAGTAAACTTGGTGTATTATTTCTTTTTTTTTTTTTTTTTCATTTTGTGTTTGATAGCAATCAAGGGCTGCATGTTGAAAAGACTTCCCTTTATGTTCTGGGCAGGTTTGTATAAGGATGAAATTCTTTTTTTAAATTTTTTTTATTTTATGGAAGAGTCTACAGGATGTTCAGGGTCTCACTACTAGATCATACTCAAAGTGATCTGCCTGTTTACAGCCTCCCAAGAACTGGGATTACAGGCGCGCACTACCACACCCAGTCTCAGCTACCATCTCAGCGTGTCCAGGGGTCAGGGCTGGCAGGGCAGGCCTAGGGATTAAACCCTCTACCCCTAAGTCTGCTTGCAGGCACTTTATTCTGCTGAGCTATTTGGCTGGCCCAAGGAAGGAATTCCTGATTGAACTAACTGTGAAATTTTAGGGCTAAGTTTTTTTTAGATCTTAAATATTGATTCATTCAATTGACCTAACGATGAAGGAAAAATTTAAGTTTTCTATTTCATCTGGATAGAATCTTGGTGACTTCTACTCTTTTTAAAATGCCCAGCTTCATCTAAGAGTTAAAGCATGTTGGTATACAGTAATATCTTCACATTTTCACATAATTGTCCATGTGGTTGCTTGCCTTCCATAACACTTGTTTCCTTTTTTCCTACTCTCCCTGTTGTTTCACTTTACCTTTTATCCTTCCCTTTCCACGCAATTATTCTTGCCATATATTCATTAATTTTATCCAACTTTTCAAAAACTTGCTTGACTTTGTTGACCTCTATTAGACCTCTATTTTCATTGTATGAATTTTGGCTTTGTCTTTATGATACTCTTTCTTAGGATATACTCATTAAAGGTTTCAGTTTCTCAAATTATATGTTAAGTCTTTTTTGTTTTGGCCTTTCTTGTTTTCTAATGGAAATATTTAAGTTTATAGGTAGCTCTCCATGAACCAACGTAACCACTTTTACAGGTTTTCATAAGCAGTATTTTCATTGCTATTCACTTTTAAATTTTTTGACCCATGTGTTAATTAGAAGAATTTTCTAATTCGCAATGATTTGTGAATTCTAATGTTATCTTTTTGTTACTGAGTTTAAGCTAATTGCCTTTTGTTAGAGAGTATGATCTCTACGACATTGATTCTTTAAATTTTGTTAGCTATGCTCTGTGGTCTAGGTGCCATCAAGTTTTGTAATTGCTATGTGTGTTTCATTGTATTATCTATTATCTCAATATGACATTTTTGCATGTTTTAAAATTACCTTTACAAGCTCTTTTTCTTCCAAATTCCTGTATCCATAGTCAACCTATTTTTTACTTGATCCATTATTGGGAAAAACTGGTTGCCGTGTCTGACCTCGTGATCAAGTTTGCCAGTTTTTCTTGTCATCGTCACTGTCTAGGATTGAAACCTGTCTCACACATACACACAAGTAAAAGGTCTATGTTTTCTTGGTTTTGACAAATAGTCTTTCAGGTTGTGTTATAGCTCTTTTGACTCACTTTTTCTTTTAATGCGAAAGTTATTAAAAGCTGTTTTGGTTATTAACCTAAATATACTAAGTTGTTAGTTTTATTAACTTATATAATATCCCTCATATCTTTTTTCCGTACATTTATTTTATTTATTTCCAATACACTTTATGTGTGTATTTTAAAACTAACATATTTCTGAATTACAATTTTTTAACTTTTATTTTTCCTGTTACTGATCTATATGGATTAATTTTGCTTTACATTGTATAATTTTCACCTTACTTTTTTTTTCCTCTTTCATATTAGCTTGTAAGTTACACCTTCAAAACTATTTGTTTAGTGGTTATACTAGACATCTTTTCTTTATTTTTTCTTGTATTTGGTATAGCGTCTCACTGTGTAGCTCGGACTCCTAGTGATCCTCCCATTTTCAGCCTCCCCAGCGCTGGGATCATAGGCATATGCCACCATGCCTAGTCTCTCTGGCCCAGCACACCCGGGGATAGGGCCGCTGTGGCATGTGGTGCCAGGGATCAAACCTCTGTTCCTGACTTTGCCTAAGCAGGAGCTTAGTCCACTGAGCTATCTTGCTGACCAGATACTAGCTATCTTACCACATAAATTTAAGGCAATAATGTTTAAAGTTAGTATCTTTAGCTTTTTCCAAAACTACTAAGCAATCCTGTAGGTATTTCAACCTGATTATAGCTATGTACACTATTCAGTTTTCTTTTTCCTTACACTACACGTTGAGCGTTACTTTTGTACTTGTACAGCTAATGTAAATTTAAATTTATCCACATTTTTCCACTCTCTTTGTTCTCTGTAGACTCTCACATATCAGATTTCGGAGATAATATTTTTTCTTTCTGAAGTACATACTTTAGAAACCCCTTTAGGGAGAGTCTGTTGGTAGCAAACATTCTGGCTTTTCTTAGACTTTAAATATTTTTATTCTTACTTTTAAAAGATGGTATTTCTCTGTATGTTTTTCTAGAATGACAAGATTTGCCCTTTAAAGCCAGTCTTAAACTGCTGACTACATTTCATTGTTACTGCTTGGAAGACAACTAAAACTTGAACACTTATTTTGCTTTGTTGTTTTTTAATATTACCTATCTTTTCCTGGCTACTGCATAATTATGGTGGATTTATATCAATTTTTATAAAAATTCTTTTAGAAATCTCTTATGCTTTGTGATTCTGAAGATCTATGATTTTCAATAATTCTGGAAATGATTAGAGATGATATATTCAAATATTCTCTTCTCCTTATTCTTTCTACAAACCTCTTTTCTTGACCTTCAGTAAAAGATGTAGAATACCTATGATTTATCCTGTGATTCTCTTAACATTTGTTCATTATTTTCCACAACTTTCTGTCTAATGTATATTGGTTCTTTGGACCTATCTTCTAGCTATTTTTTCTTTAATTATGCCTAATTTGAAATATCTGTGTTTTTAGTTTAAATTATTATTTCATGTTTATAATTTCTATTAGGATGGTCTTCAAAGCTATTATATTTCACAGTCTACTGTACTTATTTTTCTTTTGATGCACTTCCTTAGTTTCTTTTTCTTATTTTTATTTTTATTTTTTGGTGGAACTGGGGATTGAACTCAGGTCCTTGCTCTTGCCAGAGAAGTGCTTATTCTACTGAGTCATCTCCTTGGCCCCAGAGTGTTTCTTATTTTTATTTTTTTTATTCCTTAGTTTCTTTTTCAAAGCTTAATTAGTTTATATGCAATATTGATCCATATTTTTGCAGACATCCTGGTTCTGATTGCATTCTTTATTGTTTCCACTGATTCTTATAAAATTTTGTTCTCTTGTACATTTTGCATTATGTTATTATATTTTGGTTCATGCTTCTGACATTTTTATCTGTGAGAATTTGTTAAGTCATGGTTACTAAGTATCTTTTTGAGGGAAAATAAGAACTTCCATTTACCAGATAATGGGGCTTAGGGCTTGGTGCATTGTAATCTAGAAACCCTGCCACAAAGGACACAGCTGTTTTGGTCACCATCCGCGTGAAAGTGGTCTTGATGTTAAGACTTCTCAGAGGCGACTGCTCCTTACACCTGGAGCACAGACAGGCAAGATGCCTTCCTGCTTTTGTGGGCTGTGCTTACTCTTTTGTGGACCACATGTTCCACATGCAGCTACGTTTGTCTTCTTCTCTCTGGGCTGTCAAATAAACCCACACTCTGGACATTCAAGGCCCAGCTGATCCCCTCAGAAAAGTTAACTTACTTTTGGACTACTTACTTCCTCACCCCTGAACTGAATATGTATTTAAGCAGATTTCTTATACTTCTAAATGTTTTGCATCAGAAAGGTTTTAAAGTGTATCTTCCCACCTACATTTCAAGTTAAAAGCTTTTCATCTTATTCTATTCCACATATACAAATAAGATGATATACAATAAATAAGATTCAGATCCTATCAAAAGATTATTTTAACATGGTTTTATAAATGTATCGAGTGATGTGAATTTTAAGTCAGCTTTCTCACTAAATCCAAGGCCAAATGTTCTGAACATGATATTTATCTCCCGTTCTTTCCAAACCATGATTCTATTTTTTCTACATAAAGGGTTCACAATTTTCAGCAGATTCTAAAAGAAGTATGTAACCTTTTTTTAAAAAAGGTCAAGAATTGCTTATATTAGAGGAACATCAACAATTAGAAAGGCTTACATTTCTAAGAGGATTGTGGAAAATATGCCTGGGAAAAGGCAGCAAAAGTATCCCATGAGAAATGGTATATATAACTTTATCTGCCTATATATGACTGTCTGTCTAGTGTAGTAATCTACACATTTACATATTATCTAACATACTCATGCCTACGCAGTCACTCATGCAAGCACATGTACCTCTGCCAAAATTCAATATAAATGAGCCTAGGGTCTGAGGTTATCAATAATAAATTTGCTTTAATTAAGCTTTTTTTACATCCCAAACTTAAAAAATAATAAACTGCGTACTCATCACAGAGAGAAACAAACCACTTATCTATGAGTTGTCCTAAACTCACAGCACCCATCTTGACCTCTCCTTCAGACTTGGCTCTTTTGGCTATTTCCATAAATTACATCTTCTTCCAAAGACGAAGACATTTCAGATATTCAGATGAATGTGGCAGGGCTTCAAAGAATCACCAAAAAGCTCTAAAGCCCTATGAGCAGAGGCAGCTGCCCCAAAATCCGTGTTGTCCAGGGATAACTGCTGGACAGAGAAGTGGTCTCATGGGGTGGGGTGGGGGAGGTGTCACTCATTTCATGAGTCCCAGTGTTCTACTCTGCTATTCCCATCGGGCTCAAGTCTATATGACCCAAGAGTAGCCAATACAGTACCTGTGGGGTCTGCTCTGGAGCAGGAACATTGTATGAGGACACATTTTTGGGACAAGGTAACGCAGTCATATCCTGAAGAGCAAAACCTACTGGACCCAAGAGGCCTGGCTGTGCACGCCCAAAGCCATACCATCTTGTAGTTGTTTTTTGGGCTTCTCTGTGGCATAACAGATACTCTTCTTTTTCTTTATTGCTTTAAAAGAAAATCTCTATAAGTTGACCCTTCTTTTATTTTTTTTTCTGGAACGAGCTTCCATGGAGAATTGGATAGGATACTCACACTGTATTCTCTGCTGCAAATATTTTAAATACAAAGTCATATGTCAGTTTCCTCTGCAGGACTTCTCCAGGCCTCACTGCAAATCTGTGAGGAAACTGTACATTGGACAACGTGACTGGTTAAAGGTTGAACAAAGGGGAATTCACGGCTCTAAAGGTGATTAAGAGCCACCTTGCAGATGCTAGTAGGCTACAGACTGGTAAGTCACAAGTAGATATATTAGAATTCAGATAGCAAAAAAAAAAAAAAGAAAAAAAGAGGATTTGTACCTTAGGTTTGAGAAAGACCACTTAGAAGAAGACAATCACCACACAAAGGACTGTGATCTTGTGTAAGATTCATGTAAAATAAATAAGCCTGTGCTCCTGCTTGATTGATTTCATAGTTTAACATATTCCACATTAGTACATTAACAGAGTCATAATTGGTATTATTATTGCTGTAGCATCCCACATAAAGTTGTCTTCTCCACTTAAGAGAGTGACAGAGAAGGCGCAGAGCTCTAGGGAAATAAAATCTGGGTGAGGAGGCTCTGAATAAGATGTAAGTTACATGAAAATGGTACTATGACCCCACGTTATATATTTCATTGTTTTAAAAGCATTTCAATATATGTGCTAATTCGTTTCATGTACACTAAGAGTTTGTTATTGAAACTCTTGAAAAGAAAGTTTGTGTTACTCCCTGTTTCTTTTTTCTAAGAGTTTTTTTGGTTCATATTGAGTAGCAACTTTGAACATAACAAAATGTAATAACTATTGTTCTCTTATTATTTGGTTATGAAAATCTTTTATTTTTCATAAAATGAAATGAAAGATGTGAAAACGTTAAAACAGTTTTAAAAAAAAAGAGGGCCAGCCAAATAGCTTAGCAGAATAACATGCCTGCAAGCAGGTGTTTGGGCCAGGGTTCAATCCCTGGGCCTGCACTGCCTGCCTTGCCCCGCAGGGGGGTGGGCACTGAGACAGCAATTGAGACTGGGCGTGGTGGCACACACCTATAATCCCAGCTCTTGGGAGGCTGTAAACAGATGGATCACTATGAGTATGATCTTGTAGTGAGATCCTGAACCGATATCCTGTGGACCGGTCCCTAAAATACAAAAAAAAAAAAAAAAAAAAAAAAAAGCAAATGGAAATCTTAGGACCTGCTTCTTATCAGAGAGACTGAATGTGGACTGCAAATTTGCACACACAAACTTTCAGTTTCTGCAGGGTAATAATTAGATATATGATGACCTACATGTCCTTCCTGTGTGTCAGGCACTGCAGAGAGCAAAGAGCTTTCTGTGTGCGGCCTCCTTTGTTCTGCACCACACCCTTAGAATGTATAACAACCCCTTGTATCTGTGGTTTCACTATCTGCAGTTTTAGTGACCCATGACTAACCATGGTCTGAAAATATTAAGTAGAAAATTTTGGAAGCAAACAATTCATAAGTTTTAAATTGCACGCTATTTAACATACTCCACATTAGTACATTGATAGAGTCATAATTGGTATTATTAAATTGGTGTGAATTACCATCTTCTTGTATGTACTCATCCTTTATATGCTACCTGCCTCTTCATCACCTAGGAGCTGGTTTGCTTACCAGATGGACCCTGGCAGCCTCATGGTGCCTGTGTGCACGGAACTTGATGCTACGGCACGAAGCCTACATCATGCCCCCCACTTCATCCCATCAAGTGGTATCCCACCACCTCAAGTTGGCGCAAGAAGGATGGGACAGTACAGTAAGATAATTTGAAAGAGAGACAGCATGCATGAGGGAGAAATCACATTCTCTTACCTTTTATTACAGTACACTGTTGTATTTGCTTTATTATTTATTGTTATTTTACCATGCCTAATTTGTAACTTAATGATAGAGATGCATGTATAGGGCAAAATATAATACATATAGTGTTTGATATTCTCTGTAACTTCATGAATTCACTGCAAGTCTTGGAACATATCTCCCTAAGGGGCTGCCTATAATAATAATAATAATAATAATAATAATAATAATAATAACAATGAAAGCATCTCTTTATCTTTGTACATCATTCTTTAGTTATACAATATGTGGTATTTTGATTCCATGCCTTTTTTAAGGCAGCCAGATCAGGAAAAATAATCTCTGAACAAACTAAATTGAAGCTTGGAAAATCAGGGGTATGTCACTTGTGGAAAGATCAGTGGCAAACAAGGATTTGACGTCCTGTTTTTTTCCCCCAAAGTGTCATACCATCTGAGTCCAAGATATGGGGTAACAAATGGGGTTGCTTAGCCAGGTTCATGGATAACAGCTTTTCCAAAGTCCAGAAGAGGCACTGAAGCTGGCAGAGGCTGCTGACTGTGTCTGGTGTTACTGGACTGTCACATAGTATGAGGGGGTCACAGTGAGACTGGAACCCTGCTTTAGCAAGGAAGGTGAGAACCCTCTGCTGAGGAGCACAGGCCCTGGAGTGAGGTGGTTCAGGTCAAATCTTGATTCATCCCCCATGAACTCTATGACCCTGGAAAATGCCCTCATCTCTCTACACTTCACTTTCCTGACCTGCCTAAGGGAGATAATCTAGTTCTTAGATCTGGCCAGTAGAAAAATAAAATTATGCACATTAAACACTTAGAATAGTACCTAACATTTTGTCAACTCTCAAGATCAATTATTATTATTCAACCTTAAGTACAACAAAAAATGTACCAGAGGGAGACTATGCATAATTCTTTTCCATAATCAGGTTTTGATGTACATAAAATCCATGTCCTTGGATAAGTTCATCCAACACCATGATCCTGTATGTATTACTACGGCTCTCTTCTTGTCCTTCTGCCTGTCCTTTCCAGCTATTACAACTATGACTTAGACCGCGGGCCTGGTTTCTCCCTTACCACAACCCTCATGAGTTCTGAACAAAGATGGGGTCTGGAGGTAGAGACTCCATAGGAAATGCTAGCGTTTTTGGCAACTCCTCAGGGGCCTGCATACTGTGTCTACAATTATAGTCATGACTGAAGACAAAGCCATCCCGAGACTTTGGGAAATTTCATGAATTGACTTAGATCTCAATGTTACCATCTATGAAATCATATATGGAAAGACAAAGTACCCTCAAGCTCAGGACAGTGAACTGAATTTAGCCAAGGAAACCAGTCCTGGAACCCAAGACCTGTTACTAAAGCTTGGCACCCTCCTCTTGCTGATGATGTCTCAACTTTCTGAAGCTTTTAAATACAGAGACCAAAACAAGGTTTCAGTACCATGCAGTTTTTATTAAAGTAGCTTTGTTTTATAATTTCAAGTCAGGAATTGTGTTTCCCGCCTTGCCTTTGCTGTCCAGAATTATTTTCTTCCTCCTCCTCCTCCTCCTCCTCCTCCTCCTCCTCCTCCTCCATTCTAAGTTTCTTCTGGTTCCAACAGAATTTTAAGGTATTTTCTCTAGGTGGTTCCAACAGAATTTTAAGGTATTTTCTCTAGGTCTGTGAGATATATTCAAGGTATTTTGATAATGACTGTATCAAATTGTATAACAGTTTTGGGTGTATAGCCACTATGTTGAAGAAGAACCACTAAGAACCACTATGTTGGTTTTTCATACCTAAAAGCAAGGGATATGTTTCCATTTTCTGATATCTTCTTCAATCTCCTATTTCACAGTACTGTAGTTTTCAATGTTAAGATCTTTTACTTCATTTGTTAGATTGACTTATAAGTATTTCTTTTTTTTCCCCCAATGTTATTGTGAAGGTATTGTTTCCCTAGTTTTTCTCACACTGTATTTGTTATTTGTATGCAGGAATTCTCATGATTTTGAGTGCTTACTTTGTATTCTGCTATACAAATGAATTTGGTTATTAAATCTAGAAGTTCTTTGGTGGACTTTTTGGGGTTTTTATGTAGAGTATCATGTTTTCTGCAAATAATGACAGCTTAAATTTTTCCTTTCCTATTTTTATTCTTTTTATTTTGTTCTCTTGTCTAATTGCTCTGCCAGTGTTTCCAGAACTATATTAAATAGAAGCGTGATAGTAGACATCCTTAACATGCACCTGATTTTAGAGTGAAAGCTTTCACTTTTTTTACCATTTAGTTTGGTGTTGGCCACTGGTTTGTAATAGATGGCTTTTATCAGATTGAGATAAAGACTGTCTAAAAACAGCATGGTACTGGCAGATAAATGGAATCAAGGATTAGCGGGACAGATTAGAAAATGCAGAAATAACTCCAAATATACTCAGCCACCTTCTCTTCAACAAAAGGGCCACATATCTTCATTGGAAGAAAGGCTTATTTATTTATTTATTTATTTATTTATTTATTTAGTGGAACTTGGGATTAAACTCAGGCCCTTCTGCTTGCCAGGCAAGTGCTTATTCTACTGAGCTATCTCCCCAGCCCCAAAAAGGCTCTTTTATAAGTTGTGCTAGAAAAACTGGTTTTACATGTGCCAAAGACTAAAACTAGACCCATGTCTCTCACCATGCACTAAACTGAAACCAAGATGGATCAAAGATCTAAAGACTCAAAATATGCTGGAAGAGAAAATTAGGTGGAACTCTTGAGGACATAGTTGTATGCAAAGACTATATGAACAAAACCTTGGTCACACAGGAAAAATCATAAAGAATTAATAACTGTTATCTCTTCTTATGAAAAAGATTTTATACAGAAAATGAGATTACCAATGGAGTGAAGAGACAACCCACTGAGTGGGAAAATTTTAGCAGTTGTTCCACAGACAAAGGGCTAAAGTCTAGAATATATAAAGAACTCAGAAAAATCATATCTTGCAAGTTAAAAGCCCAATCTAAAAATGGACATTGGAAATGAATACATACTTATCAGGTGAAGAAATACAAAAGCACCAAATAATTACCTGAAAAAGTGGTCAACATCATTGGACATTCAAGAGATACAAGTTAACACAGTATTGATGTTATATCTTATTCCGGAAAGAATGGCTATTATCAAGAAATCAACCAAAAATAAATGCTGATAGGACTGTGAGGAAAAAGGAGCATTTCCTCACTGTTGGTGGGACTGTGGACTGGTACAATCACTGTGGAAATCTGTGTGGTGATTTCTCATAAAACTAAAACTATAGGTTCCATTTGACCCAGCTATTCACCTTCTGGGTATCTTACTGAAAGAATTAAAAGCATCATACAACAGCAATATATACACACCCGTGTTTATAGTGGCACAGTTTGTAATAGCTGTATCTTAGAAACAGCCCAAAATGTTTATCAGCTGATGAATGGATAAAGAAATTGTGGGGTTCTTGTTAATTTTATGCAATGGAGTATTGCTTGGCCATAAAGAAGGATAAACTTGAAGACATTTCTAGATAAATGGGTGCACCTTGAGACCATAATCCTAAGTAAAGAAAGTCAGCCCACTTGTGTAAATATCACATTATTTCTCAGTGTGAGAAACCAACAGTGTAAATAAGTACAAAATATATAATAGATACTATGAAATCAGAAGAAAATGTTCAAATGGGAAGGGGATCTTAGGGATGGGGGAAGGAAAGGAAGAAAAAATTAAAATAATATTTTCATAAATGAGGGCAAGAGGAGCTGAAATGGGGAGGGGAATGGAAAAAAAAGAACTGAGATATACTATGTACAGGTACAATTCCCTATGATGAGTGTGATCACTATGTGTATGTTAAGGTACCCATAAACTTAACTAACTTTTAAAAATGTTTAAAAGCAGCCTTCACATGGAAGCTGAGATTCTATAACCTACAATGGCAGGAACGATGTAAAAAGGCATCAACTTTTCTGCTATATTAAAAATACATAAACCCTAGAGTTCCAATCTCTGTCACGTTCTGTGTGAATGACTCGTTAGCTTACTGCTCATCAAATTCACTCTTTCCTCGGCCTGGATGCAATGCAAGAGCTATGCAGCTTTTTGGTTTAATATGTTCTTCAACAACTCATGGCAAACTCAGAAGGAAGAAAATAAACCAGTGTAACCCAAGCCATGAATAAAGAAAGAAAGAAGAAAAAAAAACCAGGCAGTGATTCTTCTAAAAAAAATAATACTGATGGACTCACTGGAAGGAGATGGGGCAGGATGCAGCTCGGGCCCAGGGCCCCTGAGGTGACTGCTCTGCGAAGCCAAGGCTAACAGACCCTCCTGCCCCGCCTCTGCCTCACCAGCTGGCTCCCTGCCATATGCTAGCATCCCAGGATTTTTTGCTTTTATGCATTCAACAACACTACCATTTTCCTTGCCCAACTTGTATATTTTACATCTGTATAGGAAAATGTTATTGGAAGTGCCATTTGTACCAGAGCTGGGAAACCACAAATAAGGACTGACTCTACCAGCAACTTCAATTCACACGATCAAGCAATCGAGGAGCTTTTTACTATCTTCAACTACACGCCAGCTTCTGCAAACTCCCGCCTTCTGTGGGGCTTTATTATGCTTCCTACAATAAGACCCCTCTGAATATAAATGCACATTTCCGATATATGTGGCACTTTCAAACAGTGTGAACAGAAAATCTTGCAAAGATGCTACAGTGAAGGAATGCAAACGTAATACCCTGTTGTTTTTATTGTTAATTAGAAACAAAACACAAGTTCGACCTTATTGCACACTAATCAGCTATTAAAACTGAATGTTTCTTTAAAAATACCAAACCTAGTTGCCTTTCTTAGATATACAATAAAGAAAAAATACTCCAAAGTGGGGGGCATGTGGTTTCAAAGCCTTTCCTTATTCATTTCTGGGCTCATGCAGATCCACCAACTGGTTGTGTTGCAACATGGAAATGCAGGCCAGGAAGCCAGTAGTCTCAGGGCAAAGACATTGCTGCCATAATAACCCCTGGATGCTCTTCTCTTGGAAGGTCTTGTTACTGTCAGAAAGATGAATTCTAAAACAACTCTATATTGTGCAATCTGCAGATTTTATTGACAAAGGTGTCAAGACTTGGAGAACTGAAAGCTGTTTCCCTTGTCATGAAATAAATAAGTAGGTTTGCTGGAGCTCCCAGCTCTATTCAATTTGCTTAGACACAAGGTGACTGTGAGCATTGATTCCACGTAAGACCGGATATAGATTTTTAAGGAAGGTACATGTTCTGGGAGTTGGAGTCACTTCCTGAAACAGACTGGCTTGTAGTGTGCCTTATATATCCAGAGAGAGAGAGAGAGAGAGAGAGAGAGAGAGAGAGAGAGAGAGAGAGAGAGAGAGAGAACAGACTCAGACAAAGACCCAGACCCAGACCCAGACCCAGGCCCAGACCCAGAGAGAGATGGAGGGAGGGTGCATTGCATTGGTTTTTAACACTGATACTGGTTTCCTGCCTCAGGAGATTCAAATTCAGCAGATCTATGATGAAGCCTGAAAATCTGCAGTTTTCAAACAAATTCACAAGTGAGGCAGATGCTGTTGATCCAGGAACTACCCTTTCAGTCCCGTGTCAATAACTGTCTCATTTTACTGATGCATAAACCAAGGGTACTGATTTGTAGAGACCATGTCCATCCAAGCACTCAGCAAAAGAGCTGGGCATAAAGAACCTATGTATTTCCTGCTTTTATATCCAGGGATTTTGCTGTTTCCCTAGAATCTTGCTTTGCATCTGCCCTCTGCTGCATATGAGTATACCTTTAGTCCAGAGAGGAAGACATAGTCTCTGAAACTGGCAGCAGGAGCAGGGACCTGGCTTCCTGCTGATGAGCTCCAACTCCATGCATTTACTCAGGGTGAACAAGCACCATGCTTGAGGAAGTAGAGCAACTCTTTGGAGATTCCTCTCTATGCTCCTGTTTTTCACAAACGTGAGCAGTGGAGGAGGCTAGGCCTGTTTGGGAATGGCTTGGTTACCTCACTCCTCATGAGACTGTGGAGGATAGATCCTTTTTCATTTTTGTTTTAAGCCAAGGAACATGGCTAAAGGTATACATGAATCATAGGAGCCACATGGAGTTGGATGACCTCTAAGGTCCTTTCTGCCTTTGAGAGTCTATGCTTTATGAAACTGGCTTTCTTAATGCATACTGTAGTAAAATCCTCTCATTTCAAACCCTTCTACTTTGTAGTTGTGAAAAGATGCAAGTTTTAATAGAATAACACTGAGGCCTGAGAACAGTTTACTATACAAAACACACACATGATGAATCTCATTTCAGCAATCAATTTATAAAATATGTGTCTTGATCCACTATTGGAAGATCCCCCCATTACCCAGGCACTGTCTGTCCTCTGAACCTCTTAATTGTCTTCTTGGCTTTCATCAGAATCTGATATCAACTTATAGATTCATGGCTTTGCTTATTAACTGGTCCACCAAAAATCCAAAGAGAGATAAAGCATCCTTTCTCTTGGGCACTTCTGTCACCCAAGCCCTCAGTTCCTGGGCTACTGTGACACTCAGTCAGTTATGAAGTTCTGTTACCTTCAAAGTCATATTCATGAAGGTTTCTGGAAACCTGAGCTCAGTGACTAGGAAGGAACTATTGTATTTACAAATCTATTAACTCAGCAATATGCATAGATAATGAACATGATACATATCTTTGCACCAATTCACCTGGTCCTTGGACCTGTGATTCAATCAAATATGGATTAAAATATATTTTAAAAGGGCTGGGGAGATAGCTTAGCATCTCAACACCTGCCTGGCAAGTGCAAGGATCCAGATTTGATCCCCAATACTGCATGCCATGCCAGGCACGTGCCATGCTGGTGACTAAAACTGGGTGTGGGGAGCATGCCTGTAATCCTAGAGCTGGGGAGATTGAGACAGGAGGATCACTTTGAGTCCCAGCTGTGTAGTGAGACCCTGTACCAAATACATAAATCTTTTTTTAAAAAATGCCATGGTATTATCCATAGTTCATCTTTGTAATCACCTTTTAATAATTACATTTACAATTATTGAAATAAGGCTGTTCCACAATTTTTGCTATTCTCATTATAAGATTGTGAGTTGAGTTTTAAACTAAGACAAAATCTGTAGAACACTGAGTTTTACTACAGGGAGGCAACTCTTTTGAAGTTAGCATAGAACAAAGAGCCAAACCATATGAAAGGCTTATGGTAAAGTTAAAAAACAGTTTCCAGGAATACAAGTTTCAAGCACAAAAACCCTGACCATATTAGCACTGAATTCTCACTTTGCAGTGGGAAGTCAGTGCAGACTTGGGGGCTGGATTCTGCAAAAGGCCAGGATGGGCCACAGCAGTCCTCACATGAAAGTGTGATAGTGTACATCTCCTGGGAGCCTAGCCCTGGACTATGCTCAGCTTCCAGGTGAGGAGGCCAGAGAGGAGAGGAACAGCTCCTCTGAGCCCTCAGACACCTAACCAATGTCTGTGGAATAAACATGCTTCTGTTTAAATCTGCAGCATCGTATAGGAGAAGCAGCACCAACTGAAAGTCAGACAGGCTTGAGTCCAAATTCTGCGTTAGCCTCTTAGGAAATTCATGACCTTAGAGAAATTATTTACTTGAAATGTAATCTCTGTATCTCAACACTGTGATGATTGTTTGTATACAGTCTTTAACAGATTGTGGACATCCTTTAAGAGATCAATAATAGCTCAGGGTGCTTCGTGAAAAAACTTAGAAGATAACACATTCTGCATAACTTTAAAACTAGGGCAGTTAACAGCTCTAAGTCACCTCCTGTGGTCACTGACAGGCATATCAACCCAGCCTCTGTGGAGGAGGAACCTGAAAAGAGCCTGGCAAACTCGGATCCACATCCCATCTATAAAGATTAGGCTTCACACTGTCCACTTTCAGCACAACAGCGATGGAACTTTCTACTGGCACTGACAATAGACATCTGGCACCGGGTAATAGTTCTTTCTTAAAGTTTTTCTCTCATTATTTGTTAAATGCATTAAGTGGGGCTGATAGTATTTAGCTCTGCCCACCAAAAGTGGAAGATTGTGAAGATCATGCATGGTCCATAAAGTTGGAGAGAGATGCTCTGAAGAGTATAGATATGAAGCTGGTAGGATTGGACTTGTAATGGTCACTCCTCATGGCTGCCGTTTATTTTGGCTTTGTGATTATTGTCACTATAAGATGTACTGTAAAATATTGTGGTTTCTTCTGCACAGGCAGATACCATTTACCTGGACTTGGCTTCCACTTATCTCCTTGCCCACTTTGCTCTGGAAACAGGAAAGAAACCGGCTTACAATCAATGTGGTGGGATAGCTCTAGGAAATAGCAGCCTCTGAAGCTAAAGGCTTTATTGACGCTCTTAAAATATGAGCTTGTTTCAGTGTTTTATGTCATTGGCTGTGACTGGCAGTTATGTTTTGCTTTTTTTTTTTTTTCAAGCTGGGGAACAACAGAACTATGTTTTCTCTTTGCTCTTCAGAAATTAATGTTGGGTTGTGGATTGAGTATAGTTAGCCCTGGCTGCAGCTGGAGGATAAATCTGTGGTGGGGCTATGGAAAGATTTTATGATGCTGTGTATTTAATCTTAGACATAAGAATAGGGGAAACTTGTGCTGCTAAACTTTTTGGTAAAGGAATACACTCTCAGGAAGCTGGAGAAATTTCACCAATTCACTGGCACTGTTTATTTCCATAGCAAGTAATGATGGTCTGAGATACACCCCCAGAGCTGAGAAAAAACATGAGGGTAAAATAGGGTGCTTTCTGGACTAGTCTGCTCTGAGGTCAGATGCATCAGTGCTCATAGGCTGCACTGGCCTCTTTGAATCCAGCATAGTGGTCCTAAGATCTGCCCCAGGGTATGGGATCTTTCTGGGAAACAAGGTTTTAACTTCTACCAGGAAGAAAAAACCTACAGTGATCTACTAATAAATCAGAAGACAATTAAGGTTAAAAAGTCAATGTTCGGGAAACATCAAAGTTCTGAATTAAATCAACATATCAGGGTAATTCAAAGGCTAGTGCCTGGAAGGCAGTGTTTTATTCACAATCCAATCCATCCATCAAGAAGAATTTTCCTACTCCTGGGCCGTTGTTCTGCAGAATGATTTGGGACATTTGCCAGCTGCAGCCAGTTTTTCTAGCTTGTGCTCATTCTTCACCGCACATTGGGCAAGGTTTACTACCAGAGTTAGGTTCGGCCTGTCTGCCATCCCTTCCTTCTTTATTTCTTTCTCTTTTTCATAAATATATCAATTTTCTACATATACTTTCTCTATTACAGCTACCTAAAATAGAGCAGCACATGTCCAAAACACATCTATAGACCTTGTAAGCAGAATGACCGAAGATGCTACACTTTTTCAGCACAGCTTGGAAGGGACAAGTGTAGAACCCAGTCACTGACAAATGTGACTGAGCAGGTTCAATGCTAGGCATTTTATTTTATTTTTTTAAATTTTTTTTTTTTGTGTGTGTGTGTGTGTGTGTGTGTGTGTGGCCAGCTCAGCCCACCAGGGGGCGGGGCTGGCTGGCATGTGGTGCTGGGGGATTGAACCATGGTCCCTGTGCTTTGCTAAACTTGTTCTAAGTAGGTGCTTTAGACCACTGAGCCATCTCACCAGCCTAATCCTAGGCATTTTAATGGCAGTGTTTTTAACATCAGTAGTTGTATCTGTGATGAATTATTTTACCTAGTTACCTTGAATGGATCTCAGCCCTCAGAATCTGTACCTACATCACAGGGGTAAGGCTCCAAACACAGAACGGCTCACTCATGAGTTTCTGGACAGATTCTGTGTTCCAAATAGGAACAGCTGAGTGGAGAAAGGGTCCGCTACTTCCCCATAGCCCTGTGCTCCTGAGTTGACACCAGATTGCTGACATTTTTTTTTCAATACTGGCTTTTTCTTTGTGGTTTAATTATTTACTCACTCAGGTTCATTTGCTTTGGAGCCTCTTGAATGTCAGAGCTTCAGATCTCAAATGCGAGCCAAGCTTTGGCCTTTGCAACAGCCCAGGGTTAATACTGATGGCAAACAAGAGGCCGCCAAGACCCACTGCGGCTCTCCACTGCCAGTCCTTTGCACCTGCCTCCTCTTCCAGAATGTTTCCTGGGTGCTGTGCTGCAGAGGCTTTGATATCGCAAGAGTGTACATAGATATAAATGTGTATGTGTGTGTGTGTGTGTGTGTGTGTGTTTGTGTGTGTGTGCAACCCTTCTGAACCATGTGTCATTTTTCCTGAATATGCCTGTGTAATCTATTGCAGAAAGTACTAGGTATTTTGTGAAATAATTTTCCAAGGTAGAGGACAGATGTTTTAGGCATGGAGATGCGGTTTTTTAGCTCAAGTCTGGCCCCTGTAGCTTCATCTCAGACAGAACACTTTGCCCTCTGAGCCTTGTTTCCATTCTGCTACTTTCAATTTCAGGGAATTAAACTAGAATACTATTTCTCAACCCATAATCTGCAGACTGTTAGTACTCCTTAAGATATTAATGGGTAGATCTGGAAAATAAAGAATAATGCAGTCAGGTTAAATTGGAAAGATGTGATTTTCCCCCACTATAAATAGACTCATATCACTAATCAGTGTATTAAATGTTGTAATGTTATATAGTATATTTTTGATTAGTCTGGTAATTAATAAATGCACTTGATAATCAAACTCTGATTTCATGGAAAACCTACCATATCTCTCATGGTGTTGGACATTGCCAAGAATTAGCTTTAGGATATCAAATACGTCTTGACACACAAGTAATTCAATGAACAGTTACAGTTTCATATACTTGGGGTGCTAACATGAGATAAGCTATAAATTGCATTACACATGAATTTACTTTGGCACAAGGCAGTCAGTTAACACTGAGTGCAAATTCCATCTCATGATAAGTGGTGAATGGCAAATGGGACACTGAGGGTGCCCTAGGTGAGATGTCAACAAGTTCTCACATGGAGAGAAGCTCAGGCAACCCGCTCAGGTTCTGAGGGATCCTCTTGTAGTGGACGGGACTCTGAAGGTCACAGAAGTGTGAACCTCTGAATGTGAAAGAGCTTCTCTCCTTGGATGAGAACACTTCTAATCACATCTCCATCCCTTCCTGATCTTTGCACACCTAGTGCTGTGAAAATGGTGTCATACAAGGGCAGCCCATAAATAGGTATTGGTCAAGCCAGATTTCAAAAAGTAAGGCACAGGGACTTATCAAGAGCAAAAGGACAGTAATGCAATCATTAAAGACGGTCGCTTCAGGCCTACATAGTAAAGTTCTATGCTCTTTCTACTCAGGCATCTTTGTTTATTGATCTTTTCTCTACGCAGTACATTTTTCATGTGCACAGAAAATGAAATTTATAAGAAGGCTGTGTTGTTTTGGATTGAAACTTCTCTACTCTTACCTCAAAAAGACAAGTTAACATTATTCTTCTTTTCAAAAAGAATTACATCTATTTACTATATATATTCACTGTTCATCTAGTAAATCCAGTCATTCCTACCCAGGAAGGTTGTCCAGATCTGGGGGAGACCTTCTTTGCACCTTAATTTAATTCTTCTAAGCCATGTAGTACCGAAAACCTCATATATTGAGGGTGAAAACTCCACTTCTTCCTGTTGCTTCCTTCTCCTCTGTCCCTCTGGAGTCCTCTGTCCTGACTCAGCTTCTCACTTCTCCTTTCCTCTACCCCCTACTCAAGTACCTTGTTTTCAGGACTTAGATCTCTCACCTGGATCACTGCAGTGGTCTCCCAGGGAGGTTCTTCCTGCCCGCTGCCTCTCCCCTCTGCCTGGCATTTTCTATTCCACCACCAGAGCCATCTTTTCTGAAGCACTACTGTTTAAATCTAGCCCAGGGCTCAGTGCCTGCACATAGTCCATGGAAAATATGGTAGTAATAAAAAATTGAAACTTTTGGAACAATTTGATAAAATATCTAATTTTTATATGTCTAAATTTAACCTTAAAATTTGAGTTGTAATTTTAAATTGCTGCATTTCATCTTTAGTTTATTTTTCTAGAAGTATGCTTAAATTATACTTTAATAGGTATTGAACAGCAATGGGTTAAGGAAAGAAAAACAAAACAAAATGAAACAAAGTGTTCCTTGACTACAGACAGTTTGAAAGGACTTGTCCGGGGGCACAGTTCTGAGAATATCACCCCACCCTCTGAGCCCTGTCAGCTCAAAACTTTTGGCTGGCATCCCAAAGGGCGAGGGTAGCATCCTCAGTGGGAGTGCAATCCCTCCTCCACTTGCCCTGACCCCAGCTCACCGAGGCCATGGCCTCCCATTACAGTCCACAGGGCAGCCCCACCCAGCCCTTGCCTGTCTCCTTCTACATAGCCTGTGTCATGGCTCTTGTCTTCATTTCAAGGCTTTCCCTCCCTGGGATCTCCTTTCCTCTTCATCCAGCCCACAGGCCCTCCAAGCTTCTTTCCACCACCATATTCTTTTGCTCCCCATGGAGGACTGACTGATCTTTCTCTTTGCCCTCAAATCCTCTTGGCCACACAGGTGTGCCAGGGACCTTCTTGCATTTCCCTCTCTAGGGCTCACTGCGTCCTTTGATACAAAGAAGATTCTCTTCTTAATTTCTTATATATTTCTTTTACTTTTCTTTCTTCAAATTTTGCACGCATATATCTGGTAATATGAACAACTAGTTGGAAGACAACAGTATGTATTACAACAAATTCTGTGAAATTCGTATTATTCTATTAAGTGAAATTCTGTATCACTTGTAATTTTTCTGTTTCAGTACTATTTCATACTCTCTTTAAAAATAAAAAAAAATTAAGAAAAAAAGAAGATAGGTGTTTAACACATATTTTCTTAGAAATAATCACATGCATTTGAAATTATACCAAAAGTGATACACAAGGTGCGATAGTAAAATATGACAAATATTCAGATCTTAAAATACTTACTACTGCCAAATACACATAGCTGTTCATTTTCTTCAAAAGCCTTCCCCTTGTTTTGAACACATTTACCCCCATAGTTCTTGTCACTTTCTGAAGTAGCTTTGGAAGTTCTCTTTTGAGGGTGCCTATAGTTGTGCTGTCACTGTTGACTTCTGAATCAAGTAGATTGATTGTTCTTAATCAATTGGAAACCTTTACTTTTCATGGTCACTTTGACCTCAGGGACAAGCCAGAAGTCACTCAATGCTAAATATGGTGAATAAGGTGGATGAAGACACATTGTCACATTTTTCTAAGCCTGCCTTTCCATTGGATGACACACAGTAACAACATTTATTGTACTTTTTTTTATCATATTTCATTAAGATGTAAAAGAGGCCTTCTACAACTTCTTCAGAAAGTGGCTAGGACAATGGAATAAGTGTGTTCACAGTGATAGGGAGGCTTTTAAATCTTTTATTATAATATATTCTTTAAAAATTGGATGCTTATTATAAATTTTGATCACCTTTTATATGTTACTGTTGAAAAGCAACTGGAATCAGCATATACAAATATGAAAAAAACTAGTAAACCATAGGTTATTAATAGATGTTTTAATAATAATCCTGACTGCTAACACTGTACTGCATGATTCATAGGACTCAGACATTGCCCTGCAGCCCTACAAGCAAGGATACCCTGTGAGGTAGTAACTACTATAGTCATTATTTAGATTTGAGAAAACAGAGGCAATAGTTGCTTCACTCATTTGTTCAACGATTTCTTTGGTCAGATCTTTTCTTCTTCTATTTTTTTCCAGTGATAGTTCACGACTACCAATTGGAAGGCATCCACTACTTTTTGGCCTGAGAAGCTGAACAAATCCACTGTGGCTACTCCCTAAGGAAGTTATATGAGTTTCCAGTCTATGGGGCTATGATGATCAAAGGACAGAATGATCATGAATACATTAAAAAAACTCTAGAAGTATCTATCTCAAAACATAAACAACCAGATGTGGCAATTAGATTCCTTGACTCCAAGGCAGAAGTGGATTTGAGGCACCTGCTTGCCTACACGACATGTGTAGACATTATCTGGGGTTTCTCTAAGTGGAGCTACACCAGAGCCACACCTACCTGCCTTTTCAAAGCACCTATGGAAGAAGTGTATGGAGGAAAGCAGAAAGCCACATATGGAAACTGAGGCACTGCCAGGAAGCATAGAGTTTGTGCCTTGTGAAGGTGTGATTAAAACTTCCTCTGGGCAGGGAGCTATTAAATCACAACACCACAAATAGGTATTTGGTTCTTGGGGTACAAATGAGATTTCACACATAAAGGCCACCCTGAGCCCCAGCCAGCTAGGCAGGCCTGCTGTTCTTGGGCCTATCGTTCTGCTGCCAGCAGAAATGACGCCAAAAGACCCAATCTAAAGTCCATACTTTATTTGAATAAAAACGTCTCTAAATGCTAAGACTTATAACTTCACAGGAAAGGTTTAGGAGGGGGAATGAGCTTAAAAGAACATTCTGTGTACAGCTATGATGTTGCCAACAGTTTGTGGGTTGGACAGGGCATTGCGTTCCTAAAAATTAGACAGAACTGAGGGTTTTTTCTTCTTGTCTTTTAATAGCAAGGAAATATAAATCCTCCCCTCATGTCAAAAGTCTCAACTCTTCAGACGTTTGTACAATTTTACCCATTCAGAAGTAACATTTAACTGAAAGGAAATTAGGAAAACTGCAGCTTTCTTTTTTTCTTGCAACCAAAAGAATTTAACGATATCGAGTTCAGCTTTCTAATTTAATTTCTGAACTTTCTATTTTCTAACGAGAGAAAGAATTTTAGTGGATCTGAGGAGAAGGCACATGTTTTTGTGATTATGAGAATTCTGGTGGTTGGTATTTTCTGAAAATGCCACAAAGCTGGGCCATGAGGTGCAGCACACGCTTGGAGTAAACCCCCACCCTGAATCCCACCAAAAAGAAATGCCAGTAAGACATCCAAGCAAAGAAGTTATTTTACTTTCCACATGGAATAGAACACAGATTCTGAACTGTGAAAAGAAATGGAGAGTGAGAAGCATTTTGATTTTCTGCATACTCCCAGTCACTTCCTCCTAGTGCGCAAGCAATTCCTGGGTTACACACAGGTCTGGCTGTGGCTTGGCCTCACCAGCACACTCTGAAAGATTGTCATTCAAACTCTGCCATTTGGGTAGCAACTAGAGGGAAAGGCATTGCTTGTTGCTTACGTGGGAGGGAAGGGTTTGCCAAGCCATTCAGGTGTGTGACAAGGTGGTCTGGAGAGTAGTAAATTAGCATCACACCATTTAGATATATAATATTGGGGCCGGGGAGATGGCTCAGTAGATTGCTTCCCTGGCAAGAGCAAGGGCCTGAGTTCAATCCCCAGTTCTGAAAAAAAAAAGGATACATAATATCCTGACCATAGGAGATTGAGTAAGACTAAGGGATCACCATGCTGTTCTTTGGAGACTAGTAGTCTCCTTTTGCCAACAGCACCGAGGTGAAATCTGCACTGAGAGCTGATCCTTGTCCAGAGCCTCTAATAAGGAATACCTCCCTGTACACACCTTGACTCAACCTTCTACACTCACACCGGAAGACTCAGCTGAGCCCTCTGGACTTCAACCTACAGAAGCGGAGTACTGCGTGTAACTGTGACATTCATTGTAGTCACAGCAGCAATAGAAAATGAATATACACTTCATTACTTTTCTTATGACTACATATTAACAGCTGGGGTTAGTAAAATAATTGATCTACAAAGCAGGCATTATGGAGTTGCGTTAAACATTCACATGTCTATACCAAAGAATTGAAATTGCCACTCCATTCAAGAGAACCAGTAAGCCCTGTAGATGATGCCTGCTCAGTGAGCTTTCAATTATCTTTGGGTAAAATATGTATTTTTGTTACTCACCCACTGTAACTGTATAGCTGATAGCTTATCTTCATCATCAAATACCTTGTGATTCAGCTGATTACAATCCCTCCGTGTGTGTATGTGGGCTCAGAGATGGAGTTAACTTCATCCCAGTAAGAGCATAATTGGGAAGGAAAGCCTGCTGCTTAAAGAAAGATCCTTCTATAGCAATCTGCTGTTTTGTATTTTCTGTGCTTGAATAAATTATCCAAAGTGGAAGTGAAAGGAAACGAATGCTATTAACAGCTACACAGTGAGCAGTGTTCTGGGTGCTCCTGCGTGTATTGTCCTTTGTTTGGCTCTCCTAAAGCTCTGTGAGATAGCTATTAATAGCCTCATTTTTCAGATGAGGACAAGAAGGATCAAAGCCACCAAGTTGCCCAGGTCATGCTACTTATAAGTGGGGGATTTTGCGTCCAATTCCACATTGGAGAAGCTTTATTCCTAGATTAGTGCTTCTCAAAGTATATGAAATAAACCCATAGTAATCTGTAAGGATCAACTCAGTTGGTCAACAGTACCTGTGCTCAGCACCATATTAATAACTGCATAAGTATGGTATGATCCTGATCTCATCCTAACTCAGATTTGATTGGAGTGGTCAGGACACTGTTACCTAACACCAATGTAAAAAGTGCAAGTCCCTATGTAATTAAGCACTGAAATGAACTTGAACAAATCAGCTATCTAAGAGAGGAAGAAGATTCTAGGATGATGATGGAAATTGTAGGTAATATTTGTAAACCAGATAGGAAAGGAAAGGATGTTCTACACAAAGGAGGCCAGTGCAGTGATTGGAGTCTCAGATGATGGGCTAATTATGGTATTTTCTGTAGATAAGGAGGTGATTTAGCAGGGCTCACAGCAAAAGAATAAGCTGAAAATGATCAGGAAACAGTGCTGTCTGTTCAAGTGGAGACACACTGCCTACTAAGCCAGACAATTCTGCACTGGATCAGTAGGAACTGATATTTCTATACCTGGTATCCATTATTTACCTAGGACTGCCTTCAAGTGTTTCCTGAAAAAACTATTAATTTCCCTTTATCCATTTCAATAACTAATACATTTATTTAGAGCTATAAGGAGGAGATGGATATAGTAGTCTGGCTCTGAGTTGTTATTGCCAAAAGGATCATCAGAATGAAAAAATGAAGAAGAGAGGCACTTCTTAGGACTGAGAAGTTGCACCCCAGCTTCAGAGAAGATCAGCTGCATGGAGAACACATTTCTGGGCTCTTAGCAGTTTCCGCAGTGTAGCTTGAGCTGATGGGCTGTGCTGGGGGACTCGCACAAGAGGACTAAGACTCAGAAAACGAGAACATGTGGCATTTCTGAAGCACAACTCTGTGGTCTTCATCTAACAGGGAACGGGAAATGGAGGCTGTAAGCAAAAGGCCAGAAAATCTTACAAATATTCCCAGACAGGTGGGATCACACAGGCTTTACACTTTTTCTTTCATCTCCATCTACTTTTCTCTCCCCTCTCTCCCTCTCTCCCTTCTTCTTTTCTTCCTTTCCTTCCTGGATTAGGACATCTGCAGGCTTCTTAGTGGCTGAAATCTTGACACTTCCCTGGTGACTTCGGAAGCTCCATGGCAGGCCCATGTTAAGCTCTTCCCAAGCACAGCCTACCTCATTCCTTTCCTGGATGCCTAGGTGTCTGGACAGAGGAAAACAGACAAATGGGCAGAAGAGAACAAAGAGGAAAGGGATAACGATGTGCACAGAACACAGTAGTACGACTAATGCTACCCTAATGCTGTCAATGTGTTGACTTCTTTTCTGTCTTCTCTGACCATAGATTTGTGCTGAGCAGCTGAAATCCTGCTTTAGCACAACTTCAGGTTCCAAAGATCTATATGAATTGAGGTCTTTAGGGAATTGGAATAAAAAAGAATATTCAGAGTTAGAAGACATTGGCTCATGTGATCACAAAAGTTGAAAAATCCCTTGATCTGCTTTCTGTTAGCTGGAGAGCCAGGAAAGCCCATGGTTTAGTTCACAGGCCTGAGCACTGGAGATCCAGTGGCTCACATTCCAGTGTCTGAGGGCCCAAGGATGAGGAACACCATGAGCAGGAAAAGATCAACATCCCAGCTCAATTAAGTGGAGGTAATAATGCAGCTCGGCAGCTGTGAAAATAAAGTCTCCTCTCTCAGCAGTGGCTCTGTCCCCAGGTGAGATGAAGGTTCTGCCCCACACCATGGGCTTGGTTAACCTTGGCTCCAAAGAGCTTCCTTTATGTCAAAAGCAAGTTTCAGCAAAGACTAAATTGCCTATTAGCTAGTGCCTCATTCTGGGTTCCACTATTGAATCCACTGGCAAGGGTTCTTAGGGGATAATTCAGAAGCTGAGTCATACTTTTGACCTTGTCAAAAACGTAGGGAATACAGTGGAGAAAACAGAGGTTATGTTGGGAAAATTCAAGAAACCTAAGATCTAGGGCTCTTTCTGTGCAAACCTGCCTGCATAACTGGGTTTTGATTTCCTTGTCTCTCAACTGGCCAAACAACACCTATCCTCCGGCCTGGCTGGATTTTGAAGATCAAATCACAGTAAGGAAACATTCTTTGAAAAGCACAGCCCATGTTCAAACCTAAGAGTAGACTGTGATAGAGCCTCGGGAGATGTTTCTCCTTGTGTGTTCCCAGATCCTTCAGTGAGATGAGCCTCAACTCATCGCTAGCCATCATGGAAGAGAGGAAAAACTCGTGGCCTTGGCCACTCTGTTGACTTGCTCCACCTCCATGTCTCCTGCTCACCCAACCTGTTCTGAAACCTTAGGTCACAGTACAAACCCCAATTATCATTTGGCTTTTGCAACATGTAACACATTACTCTGTGCATTCTTTTATAGGTTCTTTTCCTGTGTAATGGGCTTTTATCTCTAGTCATTAAATGTGCAGATTCTCGTTATTTTAGCTGCTTTATACATGTGTCTATGTTAAGTTCTTGGTCCTGATAGCTTTACAAGGCTCCAGAGCACAGTCTTATTTGCTGGGACTTCATCATTCCACCTAGCATGTGCCACTAAGCTTGAGAGCCTTCAGCCCCAACCCTCACTCGCTTCTCTGCACCCTTCCTCCTGTGCCTTCTGATCACAGCAGCCACACCTCCTAAAAATCCATCTTCACTCAACGGCTAACTTCAGTCCAGGAGGGTGATTTCTTATAGCCTTGACATATATTTAAACCTAGTGTTTGTCTCTACCTCTCGACCTGTGACCTTGCTGCCCATCTCCACTGTATTACCCATCAGCACTAATGCTGCCCACCTTCCTATGGCTATTATGTTCTTTCACTATGCACCACTCTCCACGCCATAGTTCTGTCTTTTAGTGGGCACTTATTATTTCTGTCCCTGATTTGTATTTAATTTGTCACTGTGTTAGCAAGGATTTAACTTTGTTTCCATTTATTCTCTGGTTGTTTGATGTATCCTACCTTTTCATTTTTTCTTTGGTTTTCTTTCCTTCTCCCTTCCTAGTTGCTTATGTTACCAACCCATTATGCATTGAGTGACTAAAGAGCTTCCTATCATTTTCATGGCATAAGCTTTTCTTGCACCGGATATATACTTTATTTCATAAAATTGCAAAGAACTCTGGGACACCACCTATTAGCCTCTGTGCACAGCAAATGTTTAGTAACAGATATATTTATAAGAATCTGCTATAACTTGGGTGGTGCTTTCATATATTCACAACAGCATAGCAAATAACCATGATACCACAGAGGGAAGATCTTTCTTTCTTTCTTTCTTTCTTTCTTTCTTTTTTTCTTTCTTTCTTTCTTTCTTTCTTTCTTTCTTTCTTTCTTTCTTTCTTTCTTTCTTTCTTTCTTTCTTCCTTCCTTCCTTCCTTCCTTCCTTCCTTCCTTCCTTCCTTCCTTTCTGGTACAGGGTCTCACTTCACAGCTTGGCCTCATAGTGATCCTCCTGTTTTCAGCCTCCCCAGCACTGGGATAACAGGCATGCACCACCATGCCTGGTCTCAGTCACCCTTTCAGCATGCCCGGGGATGGGGCCAACACAGCATGTGATGACAGGGATCAAACCCTAGTCCCTGCGCTTGCCTAAGCAGGTGCTTAGCCTGCTGAGCTATCTGCTGGCCCCTTTGTGCTTGCCAGGCAGGCACTGTGCCACTGAGCTATATCTCCAGCCCAACAGAGGGAAGGTTCATTAACTCTTTAAATAGTCATCACCATGGCTAAGCTGTTCCAGTGTATCCAAGAGATAAAGAGGGGAGCTGGCTGGGGACATGTTTCCTTTTCTGATACTACAACTTTTTGCTTTTTTATACATGGTTTTTATAGTGAAGTGGAAAGACATAGTCACAGGGCCTCCAGCATGGTGTTTGTGCTCCCGAAGTTAGAGAACATGAGACTCAGGACCTACTGAGAATGTACTAGCATCACTTCTTCCTATCAAGGGCTGTCTTGAGAAGTGAATCTTTTTAGAAGCTAGAGCATTGCTGGAACCACAGCCAAGCTTCCTGTACCTGCAGTCCCATATTCTCACCATTCTCTTTCTCATTCTCTTCTCATCACCTGGATTTTGGGCACAGCCCACCAAGCCATGTGAAAACACACATCTTCTGGGCCACCAAGATGTTTGTACACACTCATGCTTTGTGATCTGCACCTTCTGCTTCTGAGGATCACTCCAGGTTCACTCTATGTCCAGGCTCCCACATCCCTGCAAGTCTTCACTTATCTTTCCTGATTTCCTGATATTCCACCTCTCTGTTGATAGCTGGTCCTGTCTTCCATATTCTTCTTTCCCCAGGAGTCTTTCCTTTGGTAAATCTCCAGCTCTGTGCACTGCTGCCAATTGCTGATTTAACAGCTTATTGCCTCACACATCAAGCAGATTCTCTCCGATATCTGCAGTTGGACTCTTGTGCCATGACTCAACTGCCTGGGGTCAGCCTATTGGGGTCCTCTTTGACTTTAGCCAGAGGGAGAAAGCTGAATCAATGATGACATGTTTTTAATATGTTTCACTTCATCATCTGGGTAGATAAGGACACCGTTGTGATGTTCATAACCTGGGTGTGGGCTGGTGGGGGATGGAGGGGCCACACTGTGAGAACCATCCAAACATAAAGGGACAAGAAGAGTGCATGGAAGGAGAAAATTTGCCCATGGCAGATTAGGGAGAAATAGTGGTAAGGAAAGAAAAACTATCATGTTATCATTTCATGACTTTTAGCTATTAAAAAGTGATTTTCCAGCACCTAATTAAGCACAACCTTCCAACTGTGGGAAAGACTCTTCCAAACCATGCCCACAGCATTCTCAGATTACCTTGTTTGCATGATTCTCCAACTAAAGATAAAACTTTAATAAGACATCATTTCCCAAATGTTCCTTGGGTAATTTCACCTAAATGCCCTTATTTATTTATTTATTTATTTATTTATTTATTTATTTTGAGAAAGTGTCTCACTATGTGTCCCAGGCTGGCCTTGAACTTGCAGTGATTCTCCTGCTTCAGCCTCCTGAATGCTGGGAATACAGGTGTGCACCACAATACCTGGCCTAAAGGCCTATATATGTGGGCCTTCTCTATGCTGCATTTCCTGCGATTTCATAATTTTTATCATCTCTATGCCTTAAATAACTCTTCTATCTTTTAAGGTCTATCTCACAAAGTACTAGCTGGTCCCACCTGTCCTATGCTGAAAGTATGGCACAGATCACTGTGTTTGGAAAGCACTGGCTTTCTCTTTGTAACTTTCTTATGACTGTCTTACGTGGCTTTTTTAGTATGGAGAGTTGTAGTGGGTTTCTTCTAGATTATAAGGGAACCTCCTAGATTTGTAACCTCTTTCCTGTCAAGAAGATAGAGTTACTTATTTTTAATTCTTCCTAGAACTGCATCAAAACCTATAGTACATTTGTGGCACTGAGTAAATGATTTAAATGTTTTCTTAGCATTTTTCTTTGAATTTAGTCAGTTTGCATTAAGTGCTATAGTGGCTCAAGGCTAGGCCACAATCATACCAAGTGTTCTGCTTCATTACTTGTTCATTTATAGAGTGAAGAGATGGTTTCCCACCACAAGCGCTTTCCTTATCTCTTCCTAGTGACAAGCCATGCTTTGGAAAGCATGCTCTACTGATTTTTCCAGCCAAGAAAGGCTCCAAGCTGCGTTAGAGCCATGTCTGTGGAAATCGTCCCCTCTGCACACATACGTGAATCTGCATAATTTCCTAACCGCAAAGGGGTATAAATAAAAAAATACTTCTAACTGGATGGGTGACCTTTGCCAACTGTGGGAAGATAAATGGCCCAGGAATCTCATGCTGTGAAGGTGGAACTGCTCTATTTCTGATGTCAACATTGCAAAAATGATGCTATGTTGTTTTAATATTTGTTGCCAGGAAGTTATAGGTTGCAAATTTTAATTTGATTAATTCTTAGTTTGCTAAAAGAAACCATTGGGGGAATCCTGAGAGACTCAATAAAATAAGTATGCACAACTATGAAGACTGGAAAAGAACCAAAAGTGACTTCAGTCGCAGCCCACAAAGAGCATTTCCAGTTCCAAACATGGGCCCCCTGAGACAGCCTAGAAACCAAATTATTGTGAAAGAGATGTTCACCTTTTACAGGTGCTCACATCAAAGAAGTACTGAGCCTAACATCTCTCCTATGACTTATCTTTCTACTCTTATAAAAATCATCCTTCTCTCTCTTTTTTCCTTACTCTTTCTGATGCAAAGCTTCCCAGACTGAGCTCTTCAAACAACTATATGAGTCACTTGTCCTTCTTAGGCCTCAGAAAGCAAAATGGGGAGTTTATTTTACATTACTAACATCCCTTTAATTCTAACTATAAGTGCAAGCATGGGCTCTCTCATCCCCAAAACAATTATTTAAATTAGTGCCCTAACCTATGTGTTTTTAAGATGATGATTGTAGATTTAACGTACACAAGAAGCAAACCAATGTGTTGACAGGAGTCAGGTTTGAAGAGAACCAACATTTTTAAAAGTCAGATCAACTGAGCAAAGAGGCTGAAGTCAGTGATGCATGGGTTAATACCTACAGCTCTACACAGACCAGGGAAGTTTGGAAAATTTCATTAAGACCTTTTCTACTTTTGGTTTTATGGCTACTAGCTTACGTATTTTCTTCCTGATTACCTATTCTGAGTGTATTTGTGTTCATACTCAAATTCCATTGTACTAAATTTAAGACTTTTTCAATTATAAACTTAAGTATGATCAGGTAATTTTTGTCAGTTTATTAGTAATTAATTTGTTATTGATAATATAATTTATGTATTATTACCTAAGGAACTAATAATCAAAAACAAAACACACAAGGGGAGGTGAAACAAAAAAAAGAAAGAAAGAAGGAGAAAAGAAGGAAGAGGAAAGGAAAGGAAAGGAAAGGAAAGGAAAGGAAAGGAAAGGAAAGGAAAGGAAAGGAAAGGAGGTTTTTTTTGATTAGGAGACAAAACATGGGCAGGTGTTCATGGCCCCATCTGAGTTTTACAGAAACTCATTACCTAAATAATGTTTTTTTCCCCCTGCAGGAAGACCCAGAATTTAATGTGAATTCAAGTTGCACAGACAGTACTTCTCAGATCTCCATTTATTACCTTTTTTCTCTTAGTCTTAACTTTCTTCTCCCATAAGTCCTCTTTGTCCTTTCATTCTATTTTTAGAAAACTTATCTCACATGATGTGTGTGTGTGTGTGTGTGTGTGTGTGTGTGTGTGTGTGTGTGTAGATTTCAGAACCTTTCACCCACATGGCTAATTTCCTCTTCTGGATGAGTGCTTGGAGTTTTGTGTATTCCTTTTGGCTCAGGCATTCTATTCCTGCTGCTGAGTGACAGCAGAGACTGCTTCCCAAAATGCTACTCAGTGCTGATAAGAGGAGCTTTCAAAGGGCAAGACAGAAGCTGCAAGAAGAGGTGGAGTAGGTCAGGCTCAAGGGAGTCCAGCTACCTGCACGGCAGGATTCTGATATCTGGGAGGTGAGCTCAGGATTAATTTTCAGCCTCCATCAGTAGTTGGCAAATATTTGACATCTGGCTTTCTTGCCTAACAGTGGCATTGGACTAGGAAACAACACATGTAAATTGATTCTTTCCGTTGTTTTCCCTTTATTGGACAACATTGGTTGTGATGTTTCAGCCCCTGTATAATTTTAGATCAAAGTATGCAAAGACTATTTCCAAGCAGTCTGAAAGGGAAAGACACCACTCAGGCTGTAGACTTCCTCCACCTATGGTAGCTCAGTTAGGAGAGCAAAGGGCATCATTCTGATGGTGCCTTGTCACCTCTAGACAGGTTTGCTCTTCTGGGAATTGGCTGCATGTGCAAGAGATAGCAATGCCTGGTGACAGAGAGGATCAAGTGGGGTTGATAATGCTTCTTCCAACTCTTGAGATTGCACCTTCCCACTATTTATGCATTTTTGGCCCCAGGCAAGAATTTTTATAAATGGAGATTTAACAGATGGTATGCACACAGAAAACAGGCCAAAAGAGGCAATGCCTTCTGAAACCAAAGCAGCAGAAGGAAAAAGATTCAGAAAAATGGTGAGGCGTCTGTACAACTTCTACCTCTTGGTTTGTTGTAAGACAGCTAACAAGACAATGCAGCCATCTGCTGGGCTAGGAGATGGAGAATGAAGGATTTTCCAAGCTGGGAAGAGGAAATGGAGTGTGCAACTCTGCCTGTGCTAAATGGGCTCTCTAATGCCTCTTCATAATGGTAATGGCTCCCATTCATAGGGCACCTTTCATCAGCTCTGATCTCAGGGAGCGCTCAATGCCCTTGTGTCATTCAGCTCCTAAATCTGGTCTTCAGCAGTCTGAAGGGTGACGTCTATATTTGTGATATATCTATGTTAGAGAAGAACAATGCACGTGAAATAGGACCTGCAGATGTCAAGGAGAGGATTCCACAGCATCAAAAGAAAGGTAGAGGAGAGAAGCTGCGAGAAGCACAGATGTGTGTTTCCAGTCATGGCCCTCAGTACCATCCAGCTCAGCCAAGACCTCTGCTGGAATAAAGTTTTTGGAACTTCCTAATACTCCCAGTAATTGAAGCCTCATTCCATCTGCTTGGTATTGGCTTGGGAAGTGCATTATTTTAAAGTGAATGCTCTTCACAAATTATGGACAAATTCTGACATTGGATTAGAAGAGCTACTGAAAACATTTTCCCCAATACTTTAGAATTCAGCACTAGAAGGGGGATTTGATTTGGGATATAGAAACATGGAGAACCCAAGCTTTGGAAGAGAGAAATGTTGGTGAATATTGTCTGTCTTTTAAAGATATTCATCAGGATGGACAAAGACATCACGTAGGACATTTATAGAAACTACTGAATATTATGATTCATTAATGTTTTGGGGAAATAACAAACAATATAATACAGAGACTGGTACAAAGCAGCGGTTAGAGTAACTCTGACAGAAAAGAAAGGGGTGAAAACCTGGTCTGTTTCCCAGCTGGAATTTAGGAAGGTTGTAAGAACTCTTCCTCATTGGTGGAGATCAAGTGAATAGATACCTTTTTAAAATCTCATTTCTTCTGCAAGCATCACATGATCTCTGCACACACCTTAGGGGAATGTACATCCTCGGAGGAGGGACGGATTTGTGGAGAGGACAAGGGTGACTCAAGGGAGCACTTGGCTAGGGACCCGGACTGGCATTCTAAACTTATTTCAGTAACCATCTGGGTGGTGTACAACTGTGCTTCAGCACAGTGAATAAAACTTTGGGCTTCATATAATCCAAAGATACGGCTTCCTTAAATCTCAGCAGGTCCTTTGATCTCTGTGACTCTCAGTCACATAATTTGTGATACTGTAATGAGGGTGCATATGGAGAATCTGTAATATGAAAATCTGAAGTTTGACTTGCTCCAAAATTCAAATTTTTGAGTGTTGATGTGCCACAACAAATGGAAAAGTCTATACCGTGAGTAAATGTTCAGTGTATAATTATTAAAAAGATACTATCAGGCTAAGGTATATATGAACTATAAATTAATTTCATGATAAAATCTGGCCCCTAGCCACATGATATCCTACTATGTAGATTAAAGTATCCTCAAATCCCCCCAAAATCTGAACTCTAACAGTACTTTTGGTTTCAAACATTTCAGAGATTGCATACTCTACCACATCTCTATATTCCAGGTTTATAGGACAGTCCTTATGAAGCAGGGGGTTAAATGGCTTCAAGGATTAAAGTGCCACCTACAAGAGGTCCGGTCCTGTGACTCACATTGCCCAGGCACAGACAGTGCCTTAAAGTAGTGGAATGGAGGGCTGGTCAAATAGCTCAGCAGATTAAAGAAACTGCAAGCAGGCACAGGGGCTGGGGGTTCAATCCCTGGGCCTGCAGTACTGGCCCTACCCCTGGGGCATGCTGGAGCAATTGAGACTGGGTGTAGTGGCACATGCCTGTAATCCCAGCTCTTGGGAGGCTGTAAACAGGTGGATCACTATCAGTCTGATCTAGTAGTGAGACCCTGAACGCCCTGTAGACCCTACCCTAAAATACAAAAAAAAAAAAAAAAAAAAAAAAAAAAAAAAGTGGAACGCCATGGGTGAAGCCACAAAGGGAGCTTGCAACAGAATCAGGCCTAGTATCCATTCTTTAGGCTGAATTTGGTTTTCATTCACATAGTTGTGTTATCATAGTACCTATTTCTTTCCTCTCAGGCCGAAGGTCAAATGAGAAATGGTGGAGATACTTGAGGGAATATCAAATAATGTGACAAGCACCATGTAAGTGCAAACAGAAGGAAATCAATATGGCTACAGCACGGGCCCCCTTAGAGCCTCTCATTGAGTGACATGAACCCCAACTGGAAACTTTGGTAATTCAACTAGCACCTAGCAAATGTGGCCATACCAGTAAGGCTATGGAGAAGATTAATGTGCAACAACAGTTGGTTTTAGCTTCTGACACGTGCTTCTTAGCTTTGTGAAGTTAAGACATTTCCTTGCAAGCTCTTGGCAATAACCTACCATTATTATTATCTAGCCAAATTATGCCATATATATATGGATATATATATATATATATATATATATATATATATATCCATAACCAGTTTAAGTCTTGAAGGTCTGTTTCATTGTGCTGATAAAGATCATTAGGGCTTTCCTGCAAGTTTACTTCTACTTTAAGTGGGCTTAAACTGGGTGCTGCACAAAATCAAACATCTGCAATAAGTTCTGTGGATGAGAAGATGCAAAACCAAAACCACTTTGGTCAGGCATGAAGTGTGAACCATTTGTCACCTTTAGCCAGCATAAGAGACAAGACTGCTAATTGGTCTCTTTATTAACCAAGAAGAACATCTACCACGACAACAACTCACAAGCTAGTGGCAATCTGGGGTGATTTTTAAGTGTTTTCTAACTCATAATCATATTTCTCCCTGAAATGTGCTGGCCTAGAAAATACCTTTCATTTCTCATGAGCAGACTGTTCTCACCGTCACTAATTATGGACTCCCCGGGAAGAGAGAAGACAGGGAGGGAGATGCATCAAAGGCAGGGTGACCCGCTATAACAAACCTTAAACACAGATGATTAGTCCTTTAAAACTGGGCTTTGATCATAAAGTTTTATAATATTTGGGTCAAGGACAACACAAAATATTCCTTTACCTTGTTCAAATTGTAAGAATATAATTTCTTACCATTTTCTCTAGTAAATATCTGCTCTGTTCTCCTATAAGAGTCTTATTTTGTGATGGCTGGCCAGGGACACAGGGATCCTTTTGTTAAGTGTGAGGCTCCCAGCAATGGCCAAAAAGGGTCTAAGTGGGTGAGAAGGTTAGCAGAGGAATTCTGCCAGCAACCAACAGAGATGGGCAGGGTCTTTCTAAAGCAACATACACTTCAATTTGAGAGCACCCAGCAATTTCCAATCAGCAGACATGCCATGAGACACGTGCAAAGGTTCTGTGAGTGTGGAAGGCACATAACATTTCTACTCAGATTCCTTCCTCAGTGTGGGAAAATGGCTCGTGGATAAATGTGGGCAAGACTTTACTTTGGGTGGTGGAGCATGGCAGCTTTTGAAATGCCCATGGATCAAGAAATGGCAGCATGACCCACTCTGTATCTCCCAGATCACTTAGACTTCAGGAATTCCTGGTCGTCTTATCAGGGTCCTGTCAGTCTGCAGGAGATTCCTCACCTTAGATGCATGACTCCTGGAGGCAGCATGGCATGTAAACTAGATGTTCTTTCCTGCTCAGTTTTGTCATTCTTCAGATCTCTTTGGTATTTCTAATAAATTTTATAGGCTTTATCCAAGCAGTAAAATGTACCATATAAGCAAGACTTAAGAATCTAGGAACTACATTTTTGATAAAGAAGTAGGCAAGGCTTTAACTTAGGAAGTTACTGAGAGCAGCCTTTGAGCTCACAGTTTCCTAGGCAAAGGATCCAGGCTGGAGGAAAGATATTGAATACACAGTAAACAATGTACAAAATGAACAGCAAAGCCAAATATTCATGAAAAACAACTACAATTTCATTTTTACCTCTTTAAAAACTAGTGAGTGCAATGTGCCAAAGATATCTGGCATCTGAAGTTCAAAGCCTATCAACCAAACAACTAGTATTCATCCAAGCCAGAAGGAAAACTTGTCCTTACCTGGAGACATAGAAGAGTCATAGGAGCTTCTCTCCTTGCGGTTCATCTTGAAGGCTTGGATGTCTTTTTCCCTGTACGTCCCAAAGCCTTCAAAGCTTCTCCTTTTACTCCCACTCATGTCACTGTCCCACTTGTCACTGGAAGGGTTCATCTCACCAAACATGTCCAAGCTCTCAGATCTTGTGCTGCCGCCATCTCCACCACCACCAGAGTACCTTTTAGGACATGAGTCCACAGGCTCGTTACTTAAGTCACCTTTCTCCTTGGCCTGCGTCCAATGCTGGGCATCTGAAAGTGACAGTGTAGACAGGGTGTCGACCTCAAAGTTGTTCTTGGAGGCCTTGTGGCCAGCTTCACTGTGCTGGTGCTTCTGCTTCTCTTTATGCTTGGTCTTCTCACTCACCAGTGGGAGCTCTTTGTCAGCACCACTCAGCCGCTCGCTCAGGAGGTGGCTGGAGAAGCCTGTGGCTTTGCTTGCAAAGAGACCGCTCAGGTTGTCATGGGTCCCCAGGATCCGGTCTTCTTTGTGCTTATGCTTATGTTTGTGTTTTCTTTTATGGAGCCGACCGCCTGAAAGAGCAGCACTGCCCACCTTGGGAGGGTTCAGTGATGGCTGTATGTCACTGAGGCCGATGCCAACAGGTCCCTGCAGGTGTACTCCGTGCTTTGCTTTATGCTTAGCTGCCCCAGACATCTTCACATGGGAGCCTGTGTGGAACTGAGGTGGTGGCACCGTTGGCCTCATGAACGGGGAAGCTGCTCCAAGTGTGTGCGATAGATAGAGAGGAGCGGGGTACTGACCATAGTAACCCAGGTTCATCATAGGCATTGATGTGTAAGGCATTCCATAGGCTGCATAGTAACTTCCACTGGGAATAGGGTAGCTGAACCCTTGTAAAAAAGGCACCTTTGTCATGGTGTCATTGGTTTTTGCAGGCCTACCACGTTTCTTCTTTGACTTCAAGTCTGAAGTCCTACGAAGATAGAGCAACGGGTCATACTGGATATATGGCACCGGGTAATAGTGATCAAAATTAATCCGGAAAATGCTGGGATATGGATTCTCATGGTAAAAGGTGTAACTCCGGTGGGAGATCCTGAATACTTGGAATTTGGTGATGAGCTCTTCTAGCTCAGCCAAAAACTGGAGATCATCACAGTTTTGCAGGCTTTTTCTTTTCCTCTTGTGCTTTGGCTTCTTGAGACTTTCATGGGCCAGAAAGGTGTCCACAATGAGATGCTTCTGCCGGTGGCCATGCCGGTTCTTTGTGCTGGTGTCCGATGGAATGGCCTCAGGGTTGTCTAAGGAGCAGAAATCGAAAGAGTATCTCCGTCGAGATTCTGAACTCTTCTCTGCTTGGTCAGACGTGCTGTTGTTGTCTGTCCCAATGCCACTGTCACTTGGGATGGTCTCCTCACTGTGGGACTCACTCACAGGGGACAGTGTGATTTCCTTTAGTGAGCCTATTTCGCACAGGTGTGAAGGGGAGTTGGCCATCAGCCTGGGTGGAGACAGCTTCCAGGTTCCGCTGTGAATTCCCTTCTGGGTTTTGGTTGGAAGAGCACTGATGGGCTGGAGGTTTGGCATAGTTTTCAACTCTGAAAAACTGGTTTCAGTGCTGGCAGGGCTCAGGTTGCCAGTGGACCCACCCAACTGAGTGGCAAGTGGGTGTATAGCTGCTGGTGAGGACGCCACAAGGGACTGGAAGTTGGAAGGCACGGCTGGAATGTCCGGCTGGCTAGAGGCAGGCCTGGGGTGCTTGATGGCTGTTTTGGGTTCCTCAGAGGTGGGTGGCAGCTCTGTCCTGGGTTTCCTGCCCCTCTTCTTGCCAATGTAGATGGTCCCCCTCTTGCTGACATTAATCTGCTTGCCCAGTTTGCTTTCGATTGAGGCTGCCCCAGGGCTGGTCTCTGGGGGAGCTTTGGCCTTCAGGGCAATGTTGGTGGAACAGGACAAGATCTGGTTCAAGATGTTTTTCCTCTTGAGTGTCTTCATCTTATTGATAGTTTTGATGGTCTTCTTATCCAACACACCAAGCTTTCCAACCTTTTTGTGAAATTTCATCTCACTCATGGGTTTGTCTTCTCCTGGCACCAGCTGGGCCAGCTTTGCTAAGTTGCGTCGCCTCTTTCTTTTCTTGGTGCCAGGAAACTCTCGGCTGATGGGACTGACTGGGCTGGTGGAAGTACCCTCGTGAATTGTCTCCACTGTCAGCAAAGGCTGCTTTTTTGGTCGTCCCCGCTTCTTTTTGACTGGTGTGATCACAGTAAGACTGTCGGTATTGGTGTACAGAGGGCTGGATGGGGTGATAGGGTAAGCAGAGGGGGGCTCCACCATCAGTTTATCAGATGTGGCCATGACTGCCTCTCGAAGCATACTTGAGGGCTTTGGTTTGCTGCACGACCACCTCCGTTTTGCAGCAAATTTTGGATGTTGGATTTCTGGCAGCTTTCTCGATGGGGAGTGACCTGTGCACGTGGGTGACGTAATGACCATAGGTGGCTTCCGCTGCTTGGATGGTCCACCTGGGATGATCTTCTCTGCGCTGCCACCAGGTTCAAGGCTAGCTGAAGGGGACTCATTCTCTATTATTTTACTCAATTTGGGGATGCGGGAGTCTTTCTTACTTCCCTCTGAGTTGGAAAGTATCCTGTTGACGACTTCACTGCTCATGGAGAGTCCAGAAGCCAGTGCTTTCTCTGGGAGGATCTTTTCCACCACTGCTTTAATAGACTGTCTCTTTTTCCTCTTATGGCTCGCTGGATCCAGAGAGGGTGCCTTGATGGGGATAGTAATCCTCACATGACTAGAGTCAGTTTCAAGATTACTGACAGAGCTCACATTCTGCTTGGTGGGTGATGTCTCCTGGACATTATCTGCACAGTAACCCTCTCTTTTCCCTTCTGTGTTTTCAAATGCTTTCTGGGCATTCTTGACCCAATCCAGGTCTGGGTTTGGTATCGTCTGACTTATCACATCCTTTTTACTTGATTTTTTCTTACTGCTTATAGTAGTAGGTGGTTCTGGGGGTTCCTTCATACCTCCTCCTTCATGGTCTCCCAAGGTTTGGAGACCATTGCATTCACAAGAGCTGCTAGGAGGCACTGGTGAGCTGCGGTTGCTTGGGGATGGAACCACAGCTCCCAAAAGCAGATCTTTGCTGTTGTTAGACAACTGACTCCATGTGCTCCCTGCGCTGCTTTTCTTACCCTGGGCCTTTGCAAAGGAAGCAATGGGCTCAAGAGCTGGGATCTTGCTGGTGCTTGCAGTTTCTTGGCCAGACTCCGGACTGATGAAGCAATTCTGGGTGGAGGGCCCACTCTCAGAGTTGGTGGACCAGTCCATGTGGTTCTGGCTGCTGCTTTTTTGCTGGTGCTTTGGTTTTAAGGTGTCACTGGTGAAGTCCTGTGGGAGGCCTGGGTCATAATGGAGAGTTGGGTGTTTCTGGGGCCTCTCATAAGCCTAAGGGAAGGTAAAGTGGAGAGAGAGAGAGAGAGAAAGAGAGAGAGGGAGGGAGAGAGAGAGAGAGAAAGAGAGAGAGAAAGAGAAAGAGAAATAATGAGGAGCATTCTGGAGCTACTTAACATTTCATGTCAAAAGGCTTAATTATTTGAAAGTTGGAAACAAATGACTACTTTAAGAGCCACCTTTCATCCCAAAATGTTTTGCAGAGGTTTTCTCAATTGTAATAGTAAAGATATACATTGTACTGGTTTTGAACATTAATAAGGATACTTTATTTAATTGCTGTCTTTCCTCTCTAAATAACAAGAAACTTGACCTATCTTGATTTGATGCAATCTGAAAATAAGAAATGCTTACAGAGAAGTGCATGGCTAAGCTTTCTGAACGCAGTGATTATATCTCAAGGAAGAAGCTGAAAGTTGAATAATGGAGCATCTTTCCCAGGTGGAAGAGCCAAAGGGAGCTTGGGAACATCCTCACGCCCAGGGGCTCCTTCCTCCCTCCCTCCCTCTCTCCCTCCCTCCCTCCCTTCCTTTTTTCCTTCCTTTGTTCCTTCGTTCCTTCATTCCTTCTTTCCTTCCTTCCTACCTGACCCTCATTGCCTCTTCTTTAGAACCCTGCTTCTCCTCAGATGTACACTTTTCCCGTGTGTCCTTCAATTCCAGTTCCTTTCAGTTTGTAACTTGTCCTACAGTTCCACATCTTTGCAGCCAAATAAGAAGGTGCTCAGAAGGAATTACCACAGCAAGTAAAAAGAGTACCAATAGAGGAATTAAGGGCAAAGGACACAGAGAAGAAATGGAGGACAAGAAGAAACAGGAAAGAATTGTCCTGAGCCTTCCGATATTTGTGGACTGTAGGTGTGTTGCTGTGTTTGGGATTAACATGTTAAGGCATTTCTGTGAGCTTATAAGAGGGATTTCTTATTCTTTGAGAAAACCCTTGGAAATTCTCAGAAGGGACCTTGAGCTTCCTGGAGTAATGTACCCTTTAAAAATCCCTGTGGTTCATGATCACTCTTCTGCATTTTGGCAGCCTGTGTCTTCCCTGCATGGACTCTGAGGGCTGCTGTCCTCAGCACCTTCCTCAGGGTGAACTCCTCAGTTAGGGCTGGCAGCACGTGCCTGATGCCCAACAGTAGCATGTGTAAAATCACAAGGGGGATGGGGAAGACACATCATTTTGAGATACCCAGACTATTTAATACAGACATGCTTTTAGTGCTCCAGATAAATTCTCATATCATGTTACTAATACGAAGAAGCCTTCTTTACTGCTTAGCATACAACCTCGTCGGTATATACAGGAGTGAACTGATAGGATGCAGGGTTTGCTATAGAAGAGGGAATATTAGCAAATGGAAGAAAGTTTTGGATGCTATTTTCACTGAGAAGTGAACTATGATGTTTCATATAGGAAATTTAGAAAGATTTAGCCTGTAATATCTCTCAGTCTACTTGGTCTTCTTGGTATCTGCCTGCTTATCTATCTATCCATCCACTTATCATCTATCATTCTGTCTGCCTTTTGAACTGATGTGACAGAATTTATGCTTTGTTTAAAAAAATACATTTTTTATAGTTCCTGTTAAGAGTCAAAACACAGATGGCAGAAAGTGTTACGGTTAGAATTCAATGTCGTAATGTAACAAGGGCTTCCCTCACAGGCATTGCTAGAATCCCTAGGGTATTTTTTGCCTCACTGATTTTGTGAAATTTTGTTTATACTTTCATCACTACACTATATTTTTAAAGTATGACATAGTCTCCCTAAGCCAAGCTTATAAATACCCAGAAGCAAGTTAACAAAAAATTTGCTCAATGTTTTTTTACATCATTTTGTGATTTATAGTAGAAACACCATTATCACGAACATATTAAAAGAACTAATCCTCCCACTTGAGTGGGTCTACCAGGTATTACTCCTGTGGACTTAAGCTGCTATAGCAATTTCTTCAAAAATATAGAAACTTTATTCACAGCATTAAAATATTAAATGTCACTTACTTATCTTTTATGATTTGGGGCTGTGCTAATTCACCATTTATACTGTGGACTTAGCTGACATGAAGTGTATACTTCCAAGATCACTGGTCTAGAAGAGGCCTTCCAGGCCAGGTTTTCTGCTTCTTTGGATGAGGACATTTTACTCCTATTAAGGCATGTCTGAGAGTGAGAGTGATGATTGAAAATCACAGTGAACCTAAAGGTGTATGTTGCCAATTTGGACCTGGGCAGAACAGAGCTGTAGTGGCCCTCTCTCCTCCAAACTTTCCTAGCTCTGGCCACTGCAGTCCACAGAGGGGCAGGACCATGAGGCAAGGACAGAAATCTTGGTCCCAGACTCATTACTTCTCTGCTATTCACCTTCTGACTCTCGGCAACTAGGGAATCCCTACTTAATACTTCATTTGTGCAGTAGTCTCAATTCAGTCTTAGGAAAGTTCCTATACCTTACAGAAATAGCCTTGTCATAAATTTTTCAGGAAAGCACGTATTTCATTTGTATTGCAGTTACCATGGTTATAATTCACACTTGATTTGTGTGCTAATTGAATTAAATCCCTACTTTCCTTTCTGGTTTACATACACTGGCACCAAAGTACAACACACACAAGCCTGGCATATAGCAGACACTCAATAAACACTTAATAAATAAAGGAATATCCATTTGACTGTGGGTATTTCATTTTGTGATCAGTAGGATGAATGAATTTACATATTGCAACATATCATCTGCAAACACAATCAGCACCTCCAATCCACTTTCTTATGCTCTATGCATGTGCCACTGACACTCATAAAGACAATTTTCCTAAGTGTCAGTGGCATTTACTCATGCATTTGTCTGTTACCTTCTTCCAGACTATAAGTACTATGAGGTCAGAGTATGTCATATTCTTTATCTTCTCCTTAGGGTCTGTCACAAGACGACACCCACACTGTTCATGAATGTATATTGAATAAATAAATAAATTTGTAGATGTGTTGCTTAGTATAATGACAAAAGATATAGCTGCATACAAATAAACAACATTTAACTAATCTTTTATTTAATAGTGGTTAATAATGAAACAGGGGTTCCAAAATGCATTAGGTATTGAACAAAATTCCTTTCCAAGAAAAGGGA
>NW_004524579.1:21901573-21905012 GCF_000260255.1 Octodon degus | reverse complement strand
TTATAATTTCTTTTAATTCATTGAAAAGAAAGGTTTGTAATTATATTATTGACTCAATCTTTCATGCCTATGTCTTGTAATCTGAGCAAATACTTTGAAGATAACAATAAGCAAAGTACTAACCATTGTACTAACCTCATACTATTCTGTTTTGAAATTTTGTGCCATTGTTTTTGTCTTTAAAAAGAATTCCTTTCCAATCACCTCAGGGTCAAAGTCACTTGTAAGGTAACTCCCACCAGTGCAATTTTTACTGTTAGTTTTCCTCCATCTCCTGTGAATTATTTCACCTTCCAATTAGCTCTGCTTTGGGGGCAGGTCATGTGACTGTCTGTTAGGCAGATTGATCTCACCCAGGCAGTGACAGGTGGGGCCTGCTCACTTACACCCAGGGCAGACCAGCTGAGAGTAATGCAGTTAAGCTTGCAGGTCCCTGGTGCTTCCCTGGACTACTGCCTAATCCCATTGCTCAGACCTTTTCAGCTGCAATTTGCCCTGCTGGGAGAACTCAGCAATCAAAAGGCAGGGTGGACAAAAGGGGAGCACAACAAAGGATCAGGAGTAATGGGGGGAAATGGTGCTTTAAACCCTTCCCTCTAAGGGCTGCTGAAAAGGGGCAAAGGGGACCCAGAAGGCGCACTTTCTAAGGGGTTGGGAACAAGGCCTCTTCCAGCTCTTGCTGATGGCTATATCCCATTGCATTTCATGAAATCCCAATTCTTCATCTGTCAGCCATGACATATTACATACACAATAGTGAGGCTGTCAGTTCCAATATGTCCTTCGCTGAGAATTGAGCACTTACTCCATCTAGACAGAGACAGATACAGCAAGCTGGAGAAAGGGCAGCAGGCTCTCCCTCCCACAGCTCTCCAGGGGGTTGGGACAGGATTCTGTACTGGGATCTTTGGTTTGCTTCCTATTAACCCACATCACACATGTAACTTTTCCTCTCTGGAATGAATTTCTTTGTTTTTATAGGCCTTGAATTTTCCCAAGCTTCTTATACTACTCTCAGCAGAGCTATTTCCAAAAATCATTAATAATTAAGGGGAAAAGAAGGAAAATTCTACATGGATCACATAGGTTTTATGGAAAACTTGGAATATTAAAATTAGCTCAGGAGATCCAGTCCTAGCCCAGGCCCGGGACCCCCAGATCCAGTCCTGGCCCAGGCCCCACGTAAGAGTGTGGGAGAGCTTCCCGCTATCCTGCGCCAGCAGGACCGGCCCATCCAAGTCCAGGCTCAGCATGGGTGAGACCCTCTTCCACCCACTTGGGACACCCTCACCACTCCGCAGCACCCCCTCACCCTGCCCACTAAGTAGGAATTTCGGCGGCATTCAGGGAACCTCTAGATCCAGTCCTAGTTCAGGCCCAGTGACTGTGTAGGAGAGCTGCCTCTCCAACCAACCCCACCTTGTCCCCTCCAGACTTAGCTCAGGCCTGGCCTATAGGCATAGGGTGAAACCCTGCAGCTGGAATCCCTGCAGAGAAGTAGGGGACAGAACCACCCAGCTAGTCAAGGAGCAGAACATCTTGCCAGAGGGGCACATGAGGTTCACTCCCAAGGGCAGCATCAGGAAAGAGCTGAGCACAGCAGCCAGACCCAAGCCAGGCACAGCTGGATAATTCCAAACTTTGTAGATTTGCACCTGAAAATTTCAGTAGGTGCTAAGGTTATAACTGCACCAAAGCTCTACAACAAAGGTCAGAAGACAGTGCTACACAAAATGAAAATGAGGAGCAAAATGCAATCTCAGACACCAAGCCCACACATAACAAGTGCAGAGGACACTAACACAGAACAAATGGCTTCTGAAATAAAGAAACAACTGTAGAAAGGTATAGAGGAACTCAGATTGGAAATGAATAAAGAAATCCCTGAATTAATAGCACCTGCAGTAAAAAATCAAATGCAGAAACATATGGAGGAAACCCAATGCCCACCCAGAACAAGTGTAGAGGATACTAGCTCAGCTCAAATGTATGAATTAATAGCGTTGATAGTAAATAAACAACAGCAGAAAGTTATAGAGGAATTCAGAGTGGAATTCTTTTCTGAAACAAAAAAAGAATTCTCTGAACTCATAGCATCTGAAGTAAAGAATCAACTAAAGAAACATAGGAAGAAACTCAATCTGAAAAAAACACTGCAGTAAAAATTAATAACTGCTTCTAAAGAAGGCATTGATTAAAAAATGAAGATATTAGAAAAATGACAGATTCCTTGAATAAGCAATGCAAGAAAGAAATAGATCACAAGAAGTAGAGTCAAAGAGGTATAGAGGGACTTAAAATCTCAATCACAAGCTAGCAAAACCATTTGACTGAAAGTGAAGACAGAGTTATAGATCTTGAAGATGCTGGTGCATCTAGTGAAAAGGTAAGAAAGGATCTGTTAAAAACAACTAAGATGCAGGAAAAAAAAATCATCACTTGCAAGACGATGCAAAGATGAACAATGTGAGACTAATAGGCATCATTGAGAAAGAAGAAGTCAATACAAATGACATTAAAAAAATATGGGCAGATATAATAGCTGAAAACTTCCCAAATATGAGGAAACAATCTGACATTCAGGTAACCAAAGCATACAGAATGCTAAGTAACCTCAACCCAATTAAAAATACACCGAGACATATAATAGTCAAGATCCCATAAATTCAGCACAAGAACAATATACTGAAAGCCGCTAGAGAAAAGAAGCAGATCACATTCAATGGAAAACCCATCAGAATTAAGGCCGACTTCTCTTAACAAAACATGAAGGCAAGAAGAGCATGGAGCAGAGTACTTCAAGTCCTCTATGGAAACAAATTACAGCCTAGACTACTATACCCTGCAAAACTCTCTTTCAAGTTTGATGGAGAAGTGAAATACTTCCATGACAAAGAACAACTAAAGAATTTCATGAAGACAAAGTCAACCCTACACAGGCTCCTGAAAGATGTTCACCAAAAAGATCAGAACTCCACGAATAAGATCAGAAGCAACCAACTAAATAGGGCAAGCAATTAAACACAGGACAAAAAGGAGTAAACAACAACAGGTAAATGACATGTCAATCGTAAGTCAATACATCTCAATTCTAACCATCAATGTAAATGGACTCAATTCCCCAATTAAGAGAAATAGACTGGCACAGTGGATTAGGAAACAAAATCCAACAATATGCTGTATACAAGAAACACATTTAACTCATAAAGACATTTATAGGCTGAAAGTCAAAGGATGGAACACAATATGACATGCCCCAGCACCTCAGAAAAAAGGAGGGGTAGCAATCCTATTCTCAGACCGTCTCAACTTCAAACCAAGAATGATCAAGCAAAACAGAGAAGACCACTATATACTGGTTAGGGGAAAAATTCAAGAGGAAGAGGTAACACTCATAAATATGTATGCACCAAACACAGGGGCACCAACCGCATAAAGC
>NW_004524579.1:21886102-21899419 GCF_000260255.1 Octodon degus | reverse complement strand
TAGCACCGAGGAAAATGAAATACCTTGGAATTAATCTAACTGAAGAAGTCAAAGATCTTTTTGAGGATAATTACAGTACTCTAAAAGAGAGTGTGTAGAGGATTTCAGAAAATGGAAAGATATTCGATGCTCCTGGATAGGAAGAACCAACATTGTGAAGATGGCCATACTCCCAAAATTGCTGTACAGATTTAATGCAATCCCTATCAACTACCAACAACATACCTCATAGAGGTAGAGAAATCATTCCTAAAACTTATTTTGAACCAGAAAAGTCCTAGAATACCAAAGGCAATCCTGAGCAATAAAGGCAAGGCAGGAGGCATTACAGTTCCTGACTTAAAATTATACTACAAGGCTACTGTGATAAAATCAGCATGGTACTGGCAAAGAAATAGACCTGAGGATCAATGGAATATATTAGAAGCGGCTGAAGCCACTACGAACACAATTAGCCACCTTATCTTTGACAAAGGGGCCAAACTTACACAGTGGAACAAAGATAGTCTCTTTAATAAATGGTGCTGGAAAAACTGGCTCTCTACATGTGAAAAACTAAAACTTTACCCAGGTCTATCATCATGCAGTAAGCTAAAGTCAAAATGGATTAAAGATCTAAACATTAAAGCAGAGACACTAAATCTCCTGGAAGAGAAAGTAGGAGGAACTCTTGAAGACATAGGGGTAGGCAAAGAGTTCATGAACAAAAATCAAATTGCATGGGAAACACTTGAAAGAATTAACAACTGGGACCTGCTCTTATTGAGAAGTTTTTGCATGTCAAAAGAAATTATCAACAAAGTGAAACGACAACCCACAAATTTCAAAAAATCATGACAAATAAGTACTCAGACAAAGGTCTGCTCTCTAGAATTTATAAAGAACTAAAAAACACTGGGGCCCCAAAATTTAAAGACCCAGTCCAGAAATGAGCATCTGAGATGAACACACACTTCTCAGAGGAAGAAATTAAAGAAGTGAATAAATATATGAAAAAATGCTCCACATCACTAGCCATTCATGAAATGCAAATTAAAACAACATTGAGAGATCATCTCACCTGAGAAAGGATGGCTATCATAAAGAAAACAACCAACAACAAATGTTCGAGAGGCTGTGGGTAAAAAGGAACCCTTCTCCACTGCTGGTGGGAATGTATACTGGTGCAACCGTTGTGGAAATCAATTTGGAGACTCCTTAAAAAACTTGGACTGGAAATCCCATTTAAACCAGGTATTCCTCTACTGGGAATTTTCCCAGAGGATCTGAAAACATCATATTATAATGATACATGTGTGCCTATGTTTATAGCTGCACAATTTGTGATAACCAAATCTTGGAAACAACCAAGATGCCCATCACCTGAGGAATGGATGAAAAATATGTGGTATTTTTATACAATGGAGTATTACTCAGCTACAAATAATGATAAACTTGAAGCCTTTATATTGATGTGGATGCCACTTGAAGATATACTGATAAGTGAAATAAATCAGAAACACATGTGTAAATATCATATAGTTTCCCTAGTATAAAGCTCAAAAGAAGAAACAGAAATAGAAAGGTATAATACAAGTAAAAGGAAAGCAAGAACTTGAGGACTAATTAAGAGAGGGAAAGGAGAAGAGCTAGGAAACATGACAATGGCAAGCCATTCAGTTATACATAGAAGATGGATAAGGCAATGATCCTGAGTATCTTCAGAAGATTTTTGAATCTAGCAGTTAATTAGAATGATTCTCACCCTAACTTTATATACAGACACCTGTGAACTAAGCAACTGCACTGAGGATGGCAATTTGTAATAGTAGGTTCATGCTTGCAGTGCCTGTCATTCTGGTCTTCTGAATATGGGCTGCTTGTCATGACATGCCAGTTGCTGCTGTGCTGTCTCTCAGGGAGATGATTGCTGAAAAAGAAGCGGTTGGTGAATGAAGGCAGGAGACAGGAAAAGGAATGTTGTGGGACTGTCGTGCTACAAGTTTTTATATGTTTAGATTTCTGGACTTATGTGTAAACATAAGAATTATATAATTCTTTATGCCTGTTTTTAAAATATATTCTAATTTTTAAATGTTTTTCCATCATATTCTGTAGGGACTTAAAGTTCAACATATCAATACTTGATGAAAGATGCCTGTTCCTTGTTATGCCTCAGATGTTTGATATTCAGACAGACAGTGAGGTTAAGCTTAACAGCCTAGGTTGTATGGTAATAACAATTAGCTTGTGTTCTGGAGGTTTAAAAACCTAAGTTTTCTGATGAAAATTAGAGAAAAAAGAGGAACACAAGGAAAGCCAACATTTTGGCTGTAGCCTTCCAAGGTCAATTAAGACTCAGGACATACAAGAACTTGTACTGTAACGTCATGTAACTCAGTAGTGTCCTAAATTTTCTGATCAAGGAGATTATGGGGTCAAAGAGGAAAGTGATCAATGATGTAGAGTGTGCCCAAGGAGAGTCACAAGGAGAGAAAATATTCTCTCAGGCTTTCACAGAGAGCACACAGGCCAAGCAATGGCTGTGACTCGTCCACATGGCTGACACTGACAAAGGATTTACAATCTGAGGTACAGGATCTCAGGATAAATCCTGAGGGGATTTCACTGACCTCATCAGACCCAAAAGCTACAACTCTTGTTGCATAGGTCTTGCTTTATCTTGGTCTTAACCATCCAGCAGAAAAGTATAAAAACAAAATATAAGAATAAAGCCATGGTGTTATGTTGAGTTGTAGGGGACTTAGGTCAACAATTTCTGACATTGCCAGTGAAGTGGAAGACCCAATACTATTATGGGCTACTGGACTCTTTTAGAATATTTTGCTGAGTTAATACACCTATAATATTCAAATAACAGAACTTAACAAAAAATAGTATACAGATGAATGTCCATTTTGTATCTGTGTACTCAAAATGGTTAGGATATATAGTTACATTTTCTTAATGAATGGATGGATTTGTTGTAATAGTGTTTCTAAATAGGATATCATGTCTGCATCTTGTACAGCAAGTAACCACTAGGAAGAATGTATGCAATGTGTTAATTATTGAAACTGTCCTACCAATTTGATTTGAAACTGTCTTATTGCTATTTGTTTCTCAATAAAATTATAGAAAAAAATAAATAAAAAATAAACTTAGCTCCGTACATGTATGTGCTGCCTTCCACCTCTTGCCTGTACCTCAGCTTGGAAAGTTTGTGGAGTTCACTGGTATTTTGAAGGTATGGCTTACTTTTATAAAAAAGGTGTTTTCCACACATGGAACCTAGGCCCAGTATCTGTCAGTGCAAATCTGAATGTGCTGGACATATTTGCTTCCAAAGTGTGTTCTATAGAACCTCATCCTTTTGCAATACAAAGAGGTCTTTGTGAGGTACATAACTATTCCCTCCTCCATATCTCTTATATAAATCCTACATGCTTAAACTTTGCACAAACCAAGGCTTTTTATGAAAAGCACATTGTTAAACCTAATTTTTAAAGCAAGCATTAAATAGCTGTGTAAATATTTTAAACTCCCCCCAAATGGGGGTAAGCAAAATGAATAACCCAGATTTATCTCTGATTTACCTAAAGCAAAATTTGTCACACTGAGATGAGAGAATGGTGATTTGAATCTGGGAAATAGCATGAATTTGTGAATTTGTGGGAGATAGACTGCTCTTCTGGGTTGGCTGTGTCCGTGCTTCTTTCTGCTGACACCAATAATTTAAATTTACAATCTGTGAGATATTTTGGTTTACATGAGGAGGAAAATATGCCTGGGGTATGAAGCAATGAGGGAAGCATTATCTTGTAACTTGGCACTCAGTTCTTCCCCAGATGTGGTCTGGGATCACTGTGTCATTTAAGGTGCTGCGATGAGCACAGACTCCTGGGTTTTGCTGCAGATCTGCTAATTCAGCGTCTTGGGGTGGGAAGAAGGAATGTGCATTTTTATCATGCCTGCACCCAAAATTCTTAGATACAACCAAGTTTAAACATGACCGATGTAGTGTTTTAACACCATAATTTCTCTGGGCTGCGGCTCTTCTGTGATTGCTATGACATTTGCCGCACTTCTTGGTGGTAAATACAAAGAGCAAATCACCACAGGCGTGTCAGGGTATGCAACTGGCGACACTGAACATTCCTGTTTGTTCTATGGAATCTGTAATTTACATAGTAAGAAATGCTAATGCAGTCCCCTGTGCAGATACCCCAAGTGCACTGCAAACGGGGGTATTCACAAGAACTAAAGATAGGTGTGGAAGAGAGTACTGTCCTTACAGAAGAGATTAACCATGCAGGCATTCGAGCTCCAGCCCTTGGGTCACTACTTTTCCAACTCATGTAGGTCAGTGTCTTTAGGGGATCCTACTAGTCTTACCTCTGGGGCTAGAAACAAGTGCTTAAACTCTAGCAAGAGCTGACTATAGGAGACAAGGACTGTAACCACAAAGTGAATAGATTAGAGGTTCCTAACTCTAGTGAGGGAATCACTCAGGAAGTTTTGTGAAAAACAATGTACTTGGGATCTACCCAGAGTAATTAAATTAACATTTTGAAGATGGAGTCTGAACAGCAGTACTTTTCCCAAAGCTCTCAGATGATCCCAATAAGCACAGAGAGTTGAGAGCCACTGGATTACATCAAAGACAAGGTCTGCATTAGGGACCAGAGAGATGCCAGTATTACCAGATGTTTCAGCCCAGTGGTTTTCAAATGTGTTCCACAAAGTCCTTGGATTTTGCAAAGACCTCTCTGAACAGAAGCCAATGGATGGGGCAAGAGAGACGTTTCAGATCTTCTTAACACTGAAGCTCCCAGCCAGACAGGGCAGCCTAGGGAAGGGTTTATTTAGGAAAGGAAATAGATGGTTGTGTCACTTTAAAGAAGTTTAAAAAATTACTATTTGGGCTCATGAGTCAGAGGATTCATACACACCAGCTTCCAGTGAACTTGCCCCAAAGCCTCTCTCCTCAGCCCACTTAATTTCTGCTTTTGCTAATGGTAAATATAAAAGAATGTCACCAAGTACCTTGTTGACCCTGGTTTTATGAATCTCTGATTTTGGAGTATAGAGAAGGTGCCCAGCTCTTAACCTACATAGATTTTCCCATTACATATATGAACTAAACCTGTTTGCACAGTTTGTCACATGGATTACCCTGGGAAGTGGCCTGGATGTGATGCTAACATCGCATGTTCTTATTTGCTATTTGAGGGCAGGGATGGATACTAAAGCACTCCTTGCATTGGAAGTAAGAGTAGCTCATAGAAAAGTAGGAAACCCAGCCTGGCAAAATAGCTCAGTGAACTAAGCACCTGCTTAGGTAAGCACAGGGGCTCGGGTTTGATCCCTGGCACCACATGCCATGCTGGTCCTACCCCTGGGCACACTAAGCTGGCAACCAGTCCAGGCATGGTGGCACACACCTATAATCCCAGTGCTGAGGAAGCTGAAAACAGGAGGATTGCTACAAGTCTGAGCTGCATAGTAAGACCCTACACAAAGTAAAATAAATAAATAAATAAATAAATAAGTAGGAAACCCTATTATATACCTCTTGGCACACAGTCATTCTGCATGATTAAAATTTATCACTGATTTTATTTCAGCCATATGAACTAATAGGCATTGGATAGCACCATTCCATGGAGACAGATATAAAACAATGAAATTCTTGAAAATAATTCTTTTCAGGTACTAACAACATTAGCTGTCATTCCAGAGGAAGGAAATGCATGAGGCTCCAGAGTGTGCCTACTTTTCTTTCTTTCTTTCTTTCTTTCTTTCTTTCTTTCTTTCTTTCTTTCTCTCTCTCTCTCTCTCTCTCTCTCTCTCTCTCTCTCTCTCTCTGTCTCTCTTTCTTCTGTGTCTATGACAGGGTCTACAGGGTCTCACTGTGTTGATTGCACTCATAGTGATTCTCCTGTGTTCAGCCTCCCAAGTGCTGGGATTACAGGTGTGTGCCACCATGCCTAGTCACTGTCTCAGCACGCCCCACAGGCATAGCTGGCATGGCATGCCAAGGAGGGAACCCAAGTTTCTGGGCTCTGCCCAAGCAGGCTCTTTAGTCTGCTGAGCTATCAGGCTGGCCCTTGTGCCTAGTTTTCTTCCCAGGAACACTCTCTAAACCAGGACACAAGGAAACAGAGTCCAGAGCTGTGATTTCACTGAGCAGATGCAACACAGACTAGAGTTTGAGGCCCATGATAGGACTGGAATTTGGGAGGCAGAGTATCTGAGATGAAGAAGCTATATAGAAAAGAACTCTAAAGATCTGTTTCATCGATGTTAATTAGGGACCTTTCAAAATCATGAAAGATAAATCAGCAAGAAGAGACAATAATCATGAATCTGTTTGTACTTAATAACAGAACTTTAGATACATGAGACAAACATAAAAAGTTAAAGGGAGAAACAGATAATCTCACCATTAATGAGACTTTGACATTTTTTCTAGGGAACTGTTACAAAAAGTGACTAAACTACAAGAAGAACTACACAGAAGACGTAATGGACATAGCAACTAGCTTACTTCATTCAGTAAGCATACAGTACTTTTGCCACATTCCACTCACACATAAAACAAGAAGGAATGACTGGTGAACTTGCGTTAATGTTTTTTTTTTTTTAACATTATTGTGATCAGGAAAATGTCAATTAAAACCACACTGACTTACCACTTCAGTTCACTGGAGTGGCTAAGATGAAAAAGACTGAAAGAATTTGTGACAAGGATGTCAAGCAACTGAAACTTCCCAGCAACTGACACAGAACAACTGATGAAAGATGTGAAGTCAAAATGGGAAATTCTGACTCACTTTGAAAAATTATGGCTGTGCCTTTTTTAGGGATTCAGACTTGAACATAGGATGCTCCACTGCTGGAGTATAACCCCAACATCCTCCACTTAATGTTTAACTTCAGATTTTGAAACAGGGTTTTACTAAGTTGCCCAGACTGGCTACAAACTTGCATCTTTCTGCCTCTGGTCTCCCAAAATCCTGGGATTATAGAAGTGTGCCATCATGCCTGGCCAATGGCCATGTCTTCTGTAGCTCAACGTCCCTTACCACAACTTCACTCCTACATATTGATCCAGGACAAATGAAAACAGGTATCTATAAATGACTCATAAAAACTTTACAACAGATTTTTTAATAATTAGCACCTGGAAACAGCTCAGGTGTCAACTGACACCTGACCAATTCATCAATGAAAGGAACAATGTAAGGACACATTTTATAACAAGGACAAGTCATACACAGACACACACACACACACACACAAACACACACACACACACACACACACACACACACATATGCTTCGCAAAAGGAAGCCAGACACAAAACAATGTACACTGTACTGTTTTAAGATAGGAAAATCTATCTTTGATAGAAATCAGGACAGTGGTTACCTAGAAGGAAGACTGGCTTAGGATAGAGTTCAAGAAAGGGCCGAAAGGGCATGAAGGAAGCTGCTGAGGCAGTGTGAGGTACACAACTGTGCATATTTGCAAAACTTTGGAACTGTGTACTTAATACCCACATATTGCAGCCTATGTAAATTTTGCCTCAGTAATATAATTAAATCAAAGAGGAGAAACACATTAAAATAGAACACTTGAAACTCCTTATGTCACACACACATACACACATACACACACACACACACACACACACCCTCTCAGTAGGAAACAGAGACCTCTTCTTTCCAGTGGCCACTGACAGAGGCCAAATCTCACCGTTAAACCCTGAGCTCCAGTTCACTTTCTTTCTGAGGCCCAGCGACAGCTGACTGACTGGATCTCAAAACCACAGAACCAAGAAGGTGGGGGCCTGTAGCTCTCAGAAGCTCTACTGCCTTCCCCTTTTCTCAGCCTGGGCAACACCCCCAACATGGGCCAACAGGTAGCAAGGTGAAGCTGCCACGCCCCAGCCACAGATTCACCTCCCTCTGAGGTAAGTGAGGAAGCCTGACAAGAACCTGGCTGGCAAATCAGAGGTAGCCCTGCCCCGCCTCCCCAGTCAATCATGTGCGATCCATCTGGTAATGGCTCCTCCAGTGTAATTCCCTATTAAGAGGCTTTATCTGGAGAGATAAGCAGCTGGTTCCTGTGTCACTAATTGCTGTCTGCTGTGATTTTAAAACATCTGCACCATTGTGCTCTTCATTTTCATATTCTAATCACCCTGAAACTTGAAAAAGGTACATCATTGATTGTTTCTATGGGTTAATTAGTACACAGTCTCCTTGTAGAGACAATTTAGAGGCAGCCAGAACCTCAATCAAGAAGTTTGTTTTAAAAATTAATAACATCGGTGGTGGCTGGAGGGACTGTCACACACAGGGACATATCGGGACACTCCTGGTGGAGCAGGCACCCTTTGTTATCCTCTACAGAGGAGAAAACCAATAGGAGCATGAAGCAAGTGCACGGGGACTGGGACAGTAGGAACGGGGGGCCCCAGGGCCTGCTGTGGACCTGTCCATAGGGTGCTCTCTCTGCTGCTCCCCTACTGCCCCATTCCGAGTAACCCTTTCCCCCTTCCCTGTCAGCACAAACCAGGACTGACCAACACATGTGGGTGCGAGAGGTGTGTATCCCAGTGCTGGTAATATAGGAGATTGTTTTGCACTTTAAAATCTGCTCTCAGTACCTCAGGGCTGGGGTATTGAACAAGCCAGAGCAGATAGTAGGGTGAGAATCAGAACCCAGCCCTTCTCAAATTTATTTATTTATTTATTTATTTATTTTGGCAGAACCAGGGATTGAACTCAGGCCTTTGCGCTTGCCAGGGAAGCGCTTGTCCAACTGAGCCATCTCTCCAGCCCCTCTCAAATTTAAATAGCATAGTTTTCCTAGGGACGCTATTATAACACAGACTTTGGTCTGGGGTGGGACTGAGATTCTGCATTTCTAATAAGCTCTACAGGGATGTCCACAGACTTCCCCTGGAGACACTGGAGTCTTGCTGAGTCCTAGACTGGAGTGCAGTGTGCTGGGGCTGGGCTCTGAGCCAGACCTCAACCTAGGCTCTACCTTGGACTGGACAAGCTACTTGGCCTCTTGGAGCTCAGCTTTTCTATCTGGAAATTAGCAGTGGTGTCTTTCTCACAGGGGAGTCCAGAGCAACGGAAGATAAAGTCACGTATTTAACACAGTGCCTGGCCAGTATCTGGCATTATATACACACAGGTACCTCATGGTTTTCAGTAAACTGCTTTACTATAAAACAACCTCCAGCAAAATGACATACAGAGGAAACAGTTCTGCAATGCCTCCTCTTGTGGAAGCCCTCTTGGAAGCAGGCTTTTGCCACCTTCCACTTACCTGACCACTTAGCACTCAGTTGGAGTTCTTCCTCCATGGCCTGAGAGCTATCTGAGCAAGCACAGGAGATCCCTAATGCATGAAATGTGACGTTCTGCCTACCAGTGCCTTCCCACTTTAAGCTGCAGTCTTCCTGCCATTGGAGTATGTGTCTCTCCTTCCTGTGCTGACCAGCAGCTGAAGAGGTTGCTGCAACCAAGAAAAAAATGTATCCTGAAGGGTGTCCCCGTGCCCTTGTCCCTGGTTGATTTCAGAAGAATGCAAAGAACTCATCCTTTGGGTCTAGAAATGTGCTACTGTTGGGACAAAAATTAAAACTGGGGTTTCAATTATATGACTTGCAAAACAAACAAAGATAAGGCCAGCCTTTCAGCAGAAGAGCTGGAAGTGGACTTTAGAAAGTTTGAAGAGGAATTTAGTTTGATGCACAAGACAGTTACTTCCAGGGCAGCCCTGGAGTGGGCTTACAGGGACCCACTGAAACATACCAGCCTGTCATTGTGCCCTCCCAGAAAGGAAGCAAAGCCTCTCCTTGTGCTATTCAGATGCAGAGGCCCTGCTGCCTTAGAATCTACCAGCAGCAATAATGCTCAATATTTTCCAGCAGAAGGTCTCGCCTTTCCTGTGCAAGGGTCCTCCAGGTGGGTGCTGAAGCCCTGGACTGGGCTTCTCAGGTGACCGTGCAGAAATGGGGTGGTGCTGGCCTCAGACCCCTTTTGGATGCAAGGACCTGAGCACGGGCCACAGAGTGACTGGAACAGATAAGAGTATGGAGTAGCATTTAGATTTGAAAAATGTGCTAGCTCTTCTCCCCAGTGGCTTTGTTCTTTATTTGACCTCTATCAAGAAAGGAAGATGCAGACACTGAGTTGCTAGCATATGATGAGAGGGCAAAATTAGTAGGCTGGAGCCTCACGTCTTGGTATCGTGTCTGTAGGAGGTGGATTAAAAGGCTCTGGTACATTCAGTGGATGAACAGATCTGGCAAGGGATCAGGAAGCCTACCTCCCAGGAAGGGAACAGACTGATTAGGTGCTGGTAATTCATTCCCCACAGAAAAATGGAAAGAAAAAAGATGCTTCCCAAATTTGTCTGTGGATGAGAACGCACTCCACATGTCCATCCCTGCAGCTCCCCCGATCGCTGCTCTGCAAGTCAGGTGGCACTCTAGCCAGGCCCCAGGACTCTGCTACTTCACCAAGTAGTACTGGAGACCCCACTTCAGTCAAGTTTACCCATTACTGGAGCCCTGGAGCTTCTATATAGGAAAAGGTTTTAAACTGTTTCGCTTGTGGCCAGGATGTAGGGGCTGGAGGGAGAACACTATGAACCCAGAAATGCTGGCAAGAGCTGGAGAGGACTCAGCGATCAAACACCATGGTTAGACCATGTTTGCAAATTAATAAAAAGAGGAAGATGGGAGAAGGTGGGAGTGTCTTTTCTCCTATATACTTCATGTTTCTTTGCTTCTTATTTAAAAGTGTTCTTGATGGCAGAAGTGGTGCTTTTTACTATTATAGCTAAGACAGTCAGTGACTGTAAATTGAATCTAAAATCTCAAGAAGATGCTGGATTCAACTATGATTCCAGCCACCAAAGCTTTCCAATGAACCCTGGAGGCTGCAAAAGTGACACAATAGTCATCCCACAGAGTCTCATAGGGCTGAACGCACCATCTCATCAAAGGTCACTGATGGAGGGGGACGAAGTTGGGCCTCATGTGGGTTAACTTCTTCTGCTTGCAGTGCTATCCTAAGTCCATTCAATTTTCCAACAACTGATGCCTTTGCTGTTGAGGTCAAGGGGTCCCTATGCTATTCCTCATGACTGTCCTTGGATTTTCTTAGTTTATGCTGCCAACTTTCTCTAGGAGTCTTCCTGTTGAAAATGGCATGACACCTATCATTTGTGGAGAGTCTTCTCACCTCATTCTGAAAGGCAGTAGGGCAGAGGTGTTTAGCAGTTAGGATTGCAGAATTTTGAGCTTCATGACTAAGTTAAAATCTTAGCTGACTCCAACTTGTACTAGATATGTGTCCTTGACCTCTCTGTGTTCTGACTTCCTTTTCTATGGAAAAGGAAAATTAGTGTCTGTACCTCATAAGATCACCAGGTAAACACGTAAGCATTAGTGTTTGGTGCACTGTCAGGGCTATTCTCATAGCAGCACACAGTCGGATCTGGGTACACATCCCAATTTAGGAATCAGAAAGACCAAAGTTAAAATCCCAGCTTTGCCTCTTCCTACTATATGGCCTGAGTCTCCTTATAATCTCTATTTCAAAAAGGGGGGATTAACAGAGCCTACCTGACAGGACTATGCTAAGAATTAAGGCAAAATTTGTAAAAATGTTATCACAGAACACATTGTAAATGTTCAACAAGTCATTATTATGGGACTTAGGTGTCACAATCATCAATGTAGTTATTTAGTGACAAGGTAAGGGAGCACCTGTACTGTATAACCCCAGCCATCCCCATATCCTTTTGGAGAAGCTTTTTAGTTCTAATTCTTGAGAAGTATGAGAAGTCTCTGACAACCATGGCAACACTAATTTGCAGAAGTGTCTGAACATCCCCTACTCTGATTATTACCATGTATTGGCCAGGCAAAACAATGACCATGATTCTCTAGAATTACTCTGGACCCCCATGGCCTAGCCTTGGGCCTCCCTACAGCAGCAGGGGCTTCCTACACACTGGAATCTTAAGAGTGTTTGTCAGTGTCCAGAAGTGATGAATAGACAGGCACTCTTCCCCTTGTCTCCAACTGTCATGATTGAGTTTAATAGAGATTTTAGATTCCTGGAAAGCCCTACCCTCTCCAGAGGGTTCCTATAGAAGATATTTGGGTATTACTGGTCCCTGGTGGGGCAGTAGGTACCACAGGATTGTGACCTGGAAGTCTGGATAGCTGAAAAGCTGTCAGGTCAGTCCCTGATGCATCTGTGTCTATCATAGACTCTCTCATTAAGTGAACATGAATCTTGGAGTGGTGAAGCATGTTGGAGAGCCTGTTCTCATTCTACATCACAGACTCTGAGGCTCAGAATGCTATTAGATTGCTTTAACTCACACTGCTAATTCATGTCAGAGCTGAGTCCACAGAATCCTGACTCTGACCTCAGGCTGTTCCTCCCACTTTCCACCAGTTCCTGCTGCACAAAAAGAGGAGGCCAAAGGTGCGGGAAGAACACCTCACTGGCCCGGCACTTCACTATATCTTTTCTCTTGCCACCCCTTTGCCACTAGCTGTGCCTTCATGAACCCACCTCCAAGTTAGAGCAAACCAGAAGCTCTGGCTCACGACCATGGCTGGACTCTTCACTTAGTACGTGTGTCTGCCTTTCCATCAACTCTGAAAGCTGGCTACAGAGCTTGGCCTCGATCACTCTCCTTGATTCTTCAGCGGGCTCCTTCTCAGACACCTTCCATGGGTGCTCCAGTAGCAAGCGCCTTCCCTGGAGGCTGCTCTCCTTGACCCTCTGGCTTGATCATGCCTCAGGCCAGGTTTCTTGGTGCTGTCTTTCAGCAATTCCCTGCATCTAAGAAGAAATGGAGGGTAAGGGAGCCAAGGACGGCTCCTGAGAGACCACTTTGTTTCAGAATAAGAACACTGTATCCTGATCATAGATTAGGAGACATTATGATGCCCTGACCCTTCCACCATGAAAAGCTTTCTCTTGTGGCCTTCTCAAGAAGCTCAAGGTACACCAGACTTTCCCCAGCCTCTGCTGATTATGCACCAAGGGGTACAGCTCTCAAAGCAAAAGGTCCATTGCAGCTACAGGTCAATGGACAGCTTGCCTTTATGGCTTCTGCGCTCTCGCTGGTTTCTTAGCTTCATCTTGCCCTGTCTGTAATGCCTTGAACAACTCTCCATTTCCAGTGGGCAGCTTAATCTTATTTGCTTTTTATTTTTCTTTTCTTTCCTTCCATCCTTCCTTCCTCCTCTCCTCTCCTCTCCCCTCCCCTCCCCTCCCCCT
>NW_004524579.1:21828518-21886002 GCF_000260255.1 Octodon degus | reverse complement strand
CCTCCCTCTCTCTGTCTTTCTTTTTTCAATGTATATGATTTTCAGGTTTTGCTCAGACCTTAACTAACTTGTGATATAATCTTGGCCAAGTAATATAACTCTCTGGGTGTTAATCTTTCTTTCTACAGTACAGAAATTATCACTGTAGTCCTGCCTGCTTTTCTATGTTGCCTTGAAAACCTAATGGATGGGAAAACATTTTGGAAACCATAAAGTACATATAAATGCAGGTTATGACTGATGTCCCTTATTGATTGGTTGAGAATACTTCCAACAATTTGGGAAAGCCAGGTACGCTGAGTGCATAGCCTATAAAATCAGCGTGTGATGCAGCGATAGATTAGGACAAGTTTCAGTATAGTCTTCAAATCATACCATTCCCATAGACTTTCTAAGGTCTTATGACATTTCAGCTTCCTCCTGCTCCTGTGACTGCCAAAGTGGAGGCTTAGGAGAGGCAGGCAGGGACCAGGAACAAACAACAGCGCTCCCCGCTCTGGCAATAAACTTCTAGCTCCAAAAGCAGGTTTTATTTAGTGTGCTATAAAAACAGTCATTTCTCCCATCATAAAAGCAGTCTGCCCACTCAGCCTCGAGTCTGCTTCTGGATGGACCCTGTGCTTGCATAGGTTGCAGCCTGCTCTGTCCCCCTTTGTCCCCACCTCTTTCCTGCAAAGCCTTTCGTTTACATTGAGAGATGAAATATGATTCCTCAGTATTTTATTATGTGTGAATTTAGCGGGGTGTTGGGGAGCATATACTTTCGGAGATATAACTAAGCTTTAATTGTTTCTCTGCTTTATGGTTAATGCCTCATAGGTATGTACCAAACAATTTGCATCCTGTGGTTTAAAAAGAAGAAACAAATAGGCAGGATTGTAGCAACTTCTGCAACCATTACTTAGGGCCTGGAAAATTCAGCTCATTCTGGTGGAATAAGAAAAAAAAAAACTAAAGAAGCAAGCAAACAAACCACTGGGGCTCAGGACGGAGAAGGAATGCAGTGGCGCATGGAGCAGAGCTCCCCACACTGGGCACGCTTCTCTGAACTGCTCTCCTCCTCCTCTCTCTTTGTCCCTGAGAGCTAACTGTGAACTTTAAAACCACATATGGATGCATGTGATGCCATGCCATGCAAGCACTAATTTGTTAAATGGGTACCTTGCTGTATCCATTCTCCCTAAAGCAGGGTGAGGTACTTTGGGAGTCTGTTTCTCACCACATAATCTGGGGAGATGGCATGGATGCATCCCTAGGGTTTATGGTGTATTTCCAAGTTTCTTCTGAATGAACCCATGGCTTGCCAAGCTGGCAGCGTCAGCTCCTGGGGTGCCAAGGCAGTTCAAGACGTGGTGGGCTCAGTAGGAAGAGCGTGAGGGTGGGTGCCAAGAACCTTGGTTTCTGGTGTGCAATATTCCTCTGTGTCTCAGTTTACCCATAAAATACAACAGCTAATATGATAAGTATGTACCAGACACTACACTACTACTATATAAGGGTTAGTTCACCTTCATTTAGCATTACATGGAAGAATAATTTTGTTCTTGAAGACTAAATATAGCTAAGGTTTTCAGCCCTCTCTAGCCATTTCTATAAGGCTCGCTTGAGCTGATTCTATACTGAGCCCTAGGCTGTGGCTAACATTTGGCTCACTGATCCCAGAGCCTGTTTATCAACAGGAAGGACAGGGTGACAGAAGCCTAGGGACCTGGAAGCACAGAGGTGCCTAACCCCCAACCTGGCATCATTTATTAACTAGCTGGCAGTTGCCCTCTGAGTACAAGCTGAAAGGAGGCTCTCATCTCTAGGGTCTCACATATACAGTGGGCCATCCTGATGTTTTCCACTTAGTGTCTATCTACAGCCAAATAAAGAACAGGCTGCAGGGATTTCCTGAAAAGCAGAAAACCTGGCAACCGAAAGAAAAACAGGACTGCAGAGTGGATCTTTCTGGTAGCCATGAAGCATTCTAAAATCCATTCTAGAAGTGCATTCAGTGTCTTCATTCTTTAACCCTCAAGCCACCGTGAAGCTACTGGGCTGGCTTTCCCTCTTTGGGAGCATCAGTCTCCTGGTACCTTGCAGTTTGCATGGCCTTGTCCTGGCAGCACTGGGGCACTGTGAAGAGGATGCTACAGGAGCATGTGTTATGAATTTTAATTTACTGAATGTCTCTTCTGTAATAACAGGAAATGATCAAAACTTTGGCCAGCTGTAGGAGGAGTCAGGATTCGGTCATGTCCATGGATATGAGAGAAGAAAGGGTAATCAAGATCACCAGCTAGTGTGTGAAGTCTCTGTGGTCACAATGTGTCAACCTGTTAGTTTCATTCAATTCCACTTCTAAGTTTAATAACCCTGACTTGACAGCTGGCTCACAAAAACACCCTCTTGGGCATGACAGTAATTTTCTTAAAGGGTCTGGTAGGTTTAGAAGACATTTCCCCGAACTGTATGGCCCAATGCTTCAGAGCCACGGAAGTCTTAGTAGCACTGTGAATTCTGCCCACTACTCCAGACTGCAATGCCCAATCCCAGAGTGATCTCAGGCATATCTGCTTTATGTCCTGACTTTAGTTTGCTCAGCAATGAAGCATGAATATTCTCCTCTGACAATCAAGTGGTCAGCTCTTCTGCCTAGGAGGAAAGGAGCTAATGCAACACAAATGGTACTCAACTGAAATATAAATGTTCTGTGCAGAGAAACTTGGGTATTTTCAGATGTCTAGCAGGTCTCACAATTTTTGACCCTCAGAGATTCATTTGTTTCTCAAACTGTAAAACAGTACGGCCAGATGAATGGTCTCAAGCTCTTCTCACAGTCCGATCGAGATATCTGTCCTGGCCCGACACCATCATCCTGGCCTTGTCACACACTAACCAGTACGGCAGCTGGCAGATGGTGTTAGGCAAGTGGCTCCTTGTAAAGTTCGCCTAATCTAACCTTGAGGAGCAACCTGTGGGATCTCTGTACTAATTAGCCTCAGGAGAGGACCCTGCCACTACTCTTCCCATCACTTGGAGAACACAAAGGATGTGGCGATCTCTGTACGTGTCTATCTTAATGCTTCTTCTTCAAGATTTTACAACCCACAGCATCTGAAGCTGGAACATGCACCATGTAATTAGATTTCCTTGCTGCAGATACTGAGCCCCTTCAGCTTGAAAGGAGAGAGACACTTCACCCAGAGATGAGAGCTTATCAGCGCTGGGCCTGCTCACTAGGGTTTACTTCGGCTAGGCAAGGAAAACACTGTCATTAACATGGAGCCTTTGTCTTTTCAGCAGCTGCTCCAAAGAACTGGTGAAAAGAGATCTTTAACTGAGCCACACAAAGCCAAGATTCTAACCCCAGTGACTTGTTGGGGGGTGTGGATAGTCACTATAGTCCTTTATGAAGGTAATTTGCAATATCAACACTTTACATTCCAACAATGGTGGCAGCTCCTGTGGTAACATTTGATGGAACAGAAAACACCTCTCTTCCTAAGGCCCTTGGTAAGGCTCATGTGCACAGTTAAAATATATTTTATTAAAAGGATGATCAGTTTTATCATTCTGTAAAATGGAATTCTTCAGTTCTGCTCTTCTGGCTCTATAAATATTGCATGCAAGATTTTGAGCAAGTGACAAGCCAGAGTCTCCATTTGCTCATATATAAATGCACCCAAGAGTGCCTGACATGGGCTTTTGGTGGGGAAGAAATAAGACACTGAGTAAAGTGTGGCTGACACAACCTTTTGACTTCTTCACAAGTAGGTGCTCCTTACTATATTAATCTAAAACTCCTAGAGAATCAAAAGATCATTTAGAGCCTATTTGTTTTATTTTTTTGCAGGAATGAAACCGAAAGAGAAAGTCTGAGCATTTCTAATGCTTGTAAGTATTCTGTAACCACTATTGGATTCATGGATAGAGTTTCAATTTTTAGTTTCAATTTTCATCTGATGTCTGGAAATATGTGTGTCATAGTGGAATGCTTCTCTCACAAAGGGTGTCGTAGATACTTTCCTCTCCTTGCTGAAACAACAAACCTGACACCCAAATTGAAAGGGAGATAGGTTTAGTTAGCTTACAGATTGTAGAGTTCCATGGTTGCAGAAGTCAGCAAAAGCAAGGAGACAGAAGGAGGGAGAGTGGGAGGAGGAGGAGGGGGCAGAGGGAGAGGGAAAGGGGGGAGGGGAGGGAAAGGGAGTCTTTTTACCCTTACCTTGTATTCAGGCTTCCCACCCTAGACTGTGTGTAGCACTCACATCCTTAATCCCAGCCTTGGATCATTAATCAATCACAAACTCTAGATTCAGCCACCTCCAACACCTCTATGACTGCGTGACACTTCGGGAGGACATTGAGACATAAATCCTAACAATGTCTGACACTAGTCCTATAGCTCCTTCTACCTGGGAAAGCTGTTTTTATATCATTTTTGTTTCCTTATTTCCATGTGGCTTTCACCAGTTCTACTATCACCTTGTTGAGAGAGCCCAATGCTGTTACTTAGCCCTCTATTCTTGAGACATTGTGGTATTTATTGCATACACCCTATAGGACTTAGTGGAGTAAGCTTTATAGGACAGTTATTACTGAATCTTTCCCTCTTGGACTGTAAATCTTTTGAGGAGATCCCCATAGCCTGCAGCACAGACTCTAGCAATGGAACCTATTCTCTCTATGATTATTTTCTAAAAATGCAGAGTCATTTCAAAAGTTATACAGCACCAGTGAAAATAAAGTATTTTTGTTCTTTTCATTGAGGGCTTCCCCCATACCCTTTTGTCAGATTTGGAGAGATCCATGCTTCCTTTCTCTGGCTCTAATGGGAATCACCCAAGACCTGCTGCCACCAAGACTTGAGCCATGCTCCAAAGGCAGTGCCCTCACAGTGCTAAGCCTGAGGAAGGGGACTATCAATGCTTCTGGAGATAGGCACATGGCAGTATGGGATAGGCACATGGCAGTATGGGAGTTCAGCAACTTTGTGCTTCAAGTAGCTGGCTAGCTGGACAGCTTTGTTACATGGTAGGCAGTTTTTCTCCAAATTGCCACTGACTAGAAATGGCTGTGTTTATGAGTTGAAAGCTGACAATTAAGACAGCAAAACATTGTAGAATCTGAAAATTAGTCTTAAGATGAATTTATCCCGATCATGTACTTTTATGAAAACTAGAAAGGTCATGCAGCTAGTTAATGACAGAACGAAGACTGAAACCCCAGGCCTCAGGCTGGGGTTTCACAGCATCCAGTCTCTGTAATTATTTCTAATATTCTAGTAGATAGGAAAACAAAAGGGGAAACTGGACAACCACAGCAGGGTAAGTAAATCACTTATAAAGAGTTAAACTGACTATCTTGATGGTAGGAAGTAGTTTAAAATCTATCATTACACTCTTAAAGGCAGGACTTTGGGGGAAGTCGGAGTGGTAAGACTCCTCCATATATTTCTGGTAAGTGGCTGCTTTTATTGAGGGATCCACTACACTTGACAGGGACCATTGTGGCCCCTATTGGCAGAGCCGGCAAACCACAGTGGACAACCACTGACAGCCACCCACACGATGATGAATAAGAACAGAGATAGTTTTTAACCACTGAGCTCTTGCTCTGTTCCTTCACTAGCTTTTCTGATCCTTCTATCCTTCTCCTTCCCTTCCTTTCAGGATTCTCTCTCTGCCCTGTTAGATTTAGCCAAATTACAATCAATCCCTAAGATACAACTCAAGTCCATTTTTCTTATTCTCTTGTTCATTCATCTATTCAACAACTAGATGGCAAGGCCCATTCTCAGATACAGAGATGAGTAATGCTATGGTTGGAAGGCATTTGTCCTCGCCAAAATTCATGTGTTGGAAACGTAATGCCAGTGTCCCACTGCCTCGGTACTGGGACATGGGCATTGATCCATTCCACATTTATGAGTGGATTAACACTATAAAAAGGACTGTGGGAGTGGGTTCACTTTCTCCTGAGCTGCCACGTGAGGATCTAATGTTTCTTTTCTCTGGAGGACCCAGCTACCATTTTGGAAGCAGAGATAATAATCCCTGACTTCAGTCACCTTGGTCTTGGCCTTCACATTCTCCAGAACTGTGTAGCACACTCTGCTGTGCTTTACAAGGTTCTCAGTTTTGGGTATTCTGCTACAGTAAGTAACAGTGGACTAGGACAAACAGTGAACAAGGCATCTGCCCTGCTCTAAGAAAGCCGGCACTCTAGGACGGAAGAAGGAAATAAATAAATAAATAAATAAATAAATAAAACAATGAGTGAATAGTTACACATAAATATTATACTTCTAAAGTATACATTCACAAAATATATACTCTTATATACCTGACATACATAAAATATACATGTTAATTACAACTAGCCACATGCATATATATATATATATATGTATATATATATACATATATATATATATTCACGTATATATATATTTATGCACATATACACATATTTTACATCTATATCTAAATTCATTAAATGGCATTTATTATTAAGGAGAATAATACAGGATACAGAGACAAAGACTAAAAATGGGGAGATCTGATTTAGATATGCTAATCAGAGATCTTTCGGATATGGGAGAATGCCAACAGAGATCTTAGTGAAATAAACCCTCTCTAAATCACTGATATGTAAAAAGTCACAACCTTATTGTTAATCCGTCAATTGCCCTCGGTGTCTTGGAAACTCAGTGAAGGCCAGACTGAGCAGGCCAGATGACAAGCACAAGGTAGAGAATGGGGTGCACACGGCTCGGCCCTCTCAGAGCTCATGCTTAGTGCCAGGACAGGCATCATTAAACCCAGGGCCCTGGAAAGGGACACAGGAAGTGCTAAACTGGCTATGCTACTTCCTTATCTCCAGCAGACTCTGGGAGGGGCTGGCAGATGTGAGGCCCTCAGGGAACAGTCTGCTAATTGTTGAGATAATCTCAGTGAACTGTTCCAATGAAAGTGAAGCTTCCACTAAGATTCTGCTCAGGTTATTTGTGGGGTCTGACCAAGTGGCAATGCAGGTAAGATACCATCTCTCTTTAAGGGGAAAGAATACATCATTTCATTTTAGCAATTCTGTGGATTAGTTACCAATAGCTAGAACTGAAAACATTTACAGTTGGAAAGAACGTTTTGTGACTATCTGATCCAAACTTTTACCTACTTCCATGTTTCTTTTCTCAACATTTCCGAGCAAGTGCCATCCATTCTCCTCACCTAACTCCTAGAATTATAAGAGACCCATGACTCTCAAAGCAATTTCTTTCATTTATTGGTAGCTCTGTGCTTGTTCCCAGTGAGACAGGATAAATCCCGTGTTCCCTAACTCTCGGTCAGGTCCACTCATCACTGGGACCCTCTCCTGGAAGACCTCACACTGGGCAGTTTAAGCAATGCCCTTCAGACACAAAGAAGGGTTGGCTGGAGGGTGTTGAGCTCCAGGTCTCTCCAGCGAGCCTGGGTGCCTGCTGTTTCTTCAGGCTGAGGCACTGGTTGGAGTCCAGTGACACGTGTGGCACACCTGCATGTCCAGAGCAAGATGGCAGATCCAAATATAAACACTGAACATGCAGAGACACAGACTGTCCCATGGGCTGTCCCAAGTTGTCCCTTCAGAAGTAGACTGTGTGTGGGTTCATTTAATCACATTTTTGGACAACCTTTTATTGAGAAGAAAACATGGATGGCTCACTAGCTCTGAGAGTGAGTAAGTCTTTCATACATCTAATCTACTTTACTAAGCCCTCCAAACCAAGTACAGAATGCTCCAGCAGGCCATGGCAAATGAGTCCATGTGAAAATATGTGAGAAATGATGGTCTCCAGAGGAGACTCAGGACTACCGCAGCATGGCTACAAAGTTCCAGGCTGCTTTTTCTCTGCTACTTCCTTCTCCAAACCCAGCACCTGGGAATACCAAAAGTCATGTTGTACGTTTGAGTCCTTCACTTAAAATCCAGTACTCCAGAGCTGTCAAGGCAGTGGCTTTGAGTGCAGAAACAGAGGGCACAGAGATCCATAACACCTCACACCCACTGCTGCATGAGGCACACTAGCAGGTTTGGGGCAAACTGGAGAGAGTGAGGGAGAGTGCTAAGAGATCCAAGCTTGCTGCTGGGAGGGTGTGGGATAAGCAGAGTGCCCACCAAGCCCCTCCTTCACACCTGCATGTGCATGAGAGAAGGAGATGAAAGGCAACCCACTCATTAACTGGATCAAAGAACCCTGTGTTAGGTATTTGGATATCACTTGGCTCCAGGTTTAAGAAAAAGAAAAGAAAATTTTAAAGCTTTTGTACCCCTTAGCTGCAATGCAATCTCAGTTGGAGAATTAAAAATGGAGGCAATATCTAAGTCACCCTGGGATCAGAGAGCTGGAAACACTTCCAAGTATTTTCCACCAAATCACCTCTCCCTAGGCAGTGACCCCAGCATGGGCCCTACAAAGCATTTGGAAAGCACCACTCAGAAACAACCAAGTAAGTCTAATCACTCTTTTGTTTGACAAATACAGAAACTGAAGCCTAATGAGAAAGGCTTGCCAGCTTAGCTATCTCACAGGAGTCCTGGTCCAAGCTCTTTCTATCCCATGAAGTTTCCTGAGCATTACCAACATCTACTGAGAGGGACATCCAGAAGGCTCCTGGAGAATGGGGCTACCTCCAGAGCATTATGGCTATTAATTTCTTTCTCTAATTGAGTTCCCCACAGTCAATTAATATGGCATGGTAAAGTCAATGCTTTGCCAAGTTGGATACTAGCCATGGGTGGATGGATGAGGTCTGGGAAATCAGGAAACTAGCTCAGTTGGCAAGTATGTAGCACCAGGCCTGGGGTGGTCTACAGTTTCTGGAAGTTTTCACATTCATTATCTCTCATACTTCCAAACAACACTCCTGAGACATTGACAAGGGAGGGATTGAACAGCCACATTTTATACATGAAGACATAGCACTTAAAGTTCAAATGACTTGTCTGAAGTTGTGAGAATTAATAACGAAGTTATCCATACAGGTTTCCTGACACAGTGTAGGATGCACCCAATCGCATACTGACTGCCTGGAAACTGGTCTCTGTGTCACAGTAGTTTCTGCACCCTCTGCTCCCCAACAGGGGGACATCAGGTCATGTTTCATATAAGGTCCTGGCTCAGTGCAAAATTTCACTGTGCCCCAGACTGCAACACTATTTACATAAATCATGATTAGGACAAGAGCGCTCAAGAAGAACTGGCTAAATACATGTAGAATGAGAGAAAGAAGAAAGGAAGGAAAGAAACATTTGTGAGCATCATCTATGGTTCTTCTCTAATACCTCACCACTGAACAGTCCATCAGGGAATCAGCATTCTTGATCATACAAACTCTAGTGAGCATGGAAATTGGAAATCATAAAAAAAATGGCTGGCGAGATAGAAGATAGCTCAGCATACTAAGCACCTGCCTAAACAAAGTGCAGGGACTGGGGTTCGATCCTTGACACCATATGTTATGCCAGCCCTACCTCTGGGTGTGCTGAACCAGTGACCAAGTCTGGTTGTAGTGATGCACACCTATAATCCCAGCTCTGGGGAGGCTGAAAACAGGAGGATCACTATGACTCTGAGCTGCATAGTGAGACCCTGTACCAAATACATAAGAAAAAAAAAGAGAAATAGGTGTTTGTTTGAACTCCTAAGAGGAGCTTCAATAAGAATATTTTGGAAAGGAAAACAGAAATGCAGAGAAAAATGTCTTGGAATTGATTTTGTCTTTGATTTGGATCGTAATTGATATTTATTCATGATGTAAGATGGAAAAAAATATTTATACATTGAGCATCATAACAGTCACCTATGGATTATCAGCAGGACAGTATGAGATCAAGGAAGAGCAGCATTTTGCCCAGAGCAGGCAGAGGAGGCCACCCGTGCTGGTAAGCTTTGAAGCATGGTCTGCTCGAGTGAAGCTTTCTGAAGATTCACTCTGGTGACTGAAGATTTCTGAACTCTTCTTCAATCACCTATTTCTGACTCCATGTTTCCAATGTCTGACTGCTATTAACAGTACTCCACATTAAGCCCTCCGTTATTTTGTATTATTTATATATGTTTATATATCTTTCCTTTTAGACAATGCTCTGAGGCCCTTAAGGACTGAGGTCATGTTTTCTGTTGCATTCTCTTATGTTCTCAGCAAGTGGCTGGGTGCCCTGTTAATACCCTATGCACTTATTAATTGACTCCCTGGTTAGTTGTATGACTTGTATTCTCTACTTGATACAAATGTCCTTTTGACTGGAAGAAAATATTTATAATTCTTCCCTGAAACCCCATACATCCTTTGGGAATCAGGTCTTGATTACATTTCTGGGTTGGAGAGCTGCTCTCTGGAGCTTAATGGATAAGGGAAAATGGAGCGGGCAGATATTTCCCCATACTGTCTCTGGAGGACACCCTGCTATGTCAGGCATCTTTGATCCCTACACTAAGGATGCTGTAGACAAGATTTTGTCATAATGAATTTCCATAGTTATGTTCAAATCAATTGAAAACCCATGCTCACATTGTTGCAGTTACTTCACTCACACCCTGAACCATTTATATTTTAAGACTCCTTTGTGTTGTCTACATGAAAGGTAAGATAAGGTCTTGATTCCAAAAGCAGAGCTGTTTCCCAGGCCAGCTGTGGAGACACCTTTTCTTAGACGCTGTGCCTGGGGCCAGGCTTGGGATGATAGCAGAGAAAGCTCACTGCCGTGAGTATGCACTGGGAACTGAACACCAGTTTCAAGTCCATTTCCGTTGCTAAATTCCTGGGTCTCTCACTTGAGGGGGTTGGTCATGATGAACTTTTTGACTCTTTCCAGATCTTAATCTTCTGAAATCTCACTTCAGTTCCAAACCTGAGCAACACAATAACCACCTATAGCATTTATCCTCACTTCTCCCTTTCACTTCCCACAATCACATAGCTACACAGACTCTTCGATGAAAAGTGTCTCCTTCTATTTGACTCTAAAAGGTGACAGTCACTCAAAAAGTGAAGAGAATGTCAAATCCATTCATTTACTGCCAATCTTTCATTGTCATATAAAGAAAATGTGACTTTGATCATGCCCAGAAAAAAACAGAGTGAACTGGAAACTAAGCTAAAAATCAAACTTCAAACTGTGATGTTGAAATGGCAAATCAAAATATGACATGTGATTTCCCCAATAGTTTAAGTGCACTCTGCGCTGCCTAAGAATAAAGTAGTTCCTTGAAGGCAGGGTGTGGCCTCATTTGTCATATTCAGGTTCTATCCTAAGCCAGTGTGTTCCTAATCAATGCACAACTATCAGTGACATTTTTAAAAAGATGGCTACTTTCAGCCCAGGTTATTCACTGCACTCAAATTTGCTCTGAGAGGATGTCTGTGCAAAACATGCAAAGGTAGCGGGAGGAACCACGTACAAAGAACATAACAGAAAGCCGTGTCTTGGACTGGAGTAGGGATGCTAAGAGGGATTTCTGATTGTTTTGAGGACTCCAGCTCTTCTATACCAAATCTCAAATCTATTCCTTATCTAAGGACAAATGCTGCAGACACTAAAAGGCCAGCTTTGAGCACTCGTCCTGAGTGCTTTTATTATTTTTTTTAAGCTCATCAGAATGGCATCCACATCTCGTACTGCAAAAGGAAGAGAAAGGAGAGGAGCATGATGACACCAGAGAGCAAGCCAGAAAAGCCAAGCCTCCCTAGGAACTAAAAATGGAATGGGCTCAGCTATGGTGTGGTGTCAGGGTGACCTTTACACAGCTGGCTGTGCTAACTGAGGTTGATTCCACGATGTCTGGTAGCACACGGAAACATCAGTGTCCACACGGCTCTCATTCCAAGGCTGAGACATGCACTCTACTTATTCACTCTCTGTGCGAGCGGACCCCAGAGGCCCTGACTGGGACGGGTGAAGTCTGCCAGTGTGGGCCCGTGGTTTAGTTCTAGTCCTGGCCACAGTGCAAAGAAGGACTTTCCCAGCCTCTGTCCACCTGCTAGGAGCACCCCCATCTACCTTTCAGTTCCAGCTCCTTGGGACAAGCTTGAGACATGTCCACCTTGCAGTCCTAACCTCATTCACTTGTAGGAAAGCAACTCTGCACCCTATTCACACATCTCTTTTCTTGGGAGCTTTAAGGAACTCACAGTATCAGTAAGAGACTTCACACTTGAGCCATGAGGTACCCTGGCAGCAAGAAGCCTTGACCTGAGGATGACAGAGCAGAAGGACAGGCAGAAGACCCAAGCCTGGAATGTGATGAAATGGTCACACTAATCACATGCTATTGCTACTCCTGGACCTCTTTGATACAGAAAAAACAAACAGACAAACAAAAACAGCTTCTGCCTTTATGACATTTGTTCTGTGGGTTTCTGTTACAGCAAGAGGAACTTCACTTTCATGGATGCAGAGGCCTAGCAATTTGCATATATAGAGGAATATTCCTCTGGCAACCTGCTGGATTCAGGCAAGCTGTATCTCAGAGCTGGGTCAAAGCATACGCACAGCAGTAATTTTCCTCTGATAACATCATCTTCCTCTTTTTAAAAGCTCAGCTCCCTGGCTTCAGAACTCAGTTCCTCTGGGCCAAAAGCCAAAACCCCAGGGAGGAAACCTTTTGTTTTGTGGTTGCTGACAGTGAAATGAAGCACCAGGGCCTGAGCTCCAGCACACTGGGACAACACAGACACCACCCGTCCCCACTGAGTTCTTGGATATCCTTGAGAGAAAAGCTAGTCGTCAGAACAGATGGAGGAGGAGAGAGGAAGAACGTGGAGAAGAGGGGCCAGCTGAGAACTCTATCATGAGTACATGCAGAGGAATAGGTTAAGACCTGAACACAGAGAGCTCCAGAAAGAAAAATTACCTTATAATATCTATGCAAGATGTCTCACTGGGCACCAAGAAATAAACCAGGCTTCTAGAAGGAAGGCAATCAGCAGCATCAATTTCACAATATATATGCATTCTTGTAGACTCAATTATTTTTTATCTTTTTTCCCTGTGTTTTAGGGAAGGGTCTACAGGGTGGTTCAGGGTCTCACTACTAGATCAGGCTCATAGTGATTCTCCCATTTACAGCCTCCCAAGTGCTGGGATTACAGGTGCACGCCACCATGCCCAGTCTCAATCAATGTCTCAACCCATCCCGGGGACAGGGCCAGCACAGCATACAGGGGGATTGAACCCCCAGGCCCTGCACTTGCTTGCAGGTGCTTTAATCCACTGAGCTATTTGGCCAGCCCCAAACTTTTATCTTTACATGGATAGCACCACTATGAGTTCTAGGAGAATCGAGTAAACTGAGCACTTCCACAAACACACATTGAGATATCACTACAGATACTAACATGACTTCTGTTTGACAGCTTCTAATTTAGTTCAGGATGGAAACCAGCATTGATTAAACAATAAACATATCATCTAGAAAAAGCTTTGAAGAGTCAACTTGACCCAAACTTGAAAGACAAGCTCAATGCTACTTTCTTTGAAATAGCCCCAAATTTTCATCCATATTAGGAGAGTTCACTTTTCCAAAATCTCTAGAACAGCCTTTTAATCTGTCACATAGTAATTGTCACTCTTAAAATTGTACACTTCTGAGAGTGTGACTGAGGACATGCATGCGTGGGTTGTCTTTCTTCTATTACAGTCTAAACTCTTTTAGGATAACATTAAGTCTTCCATATCTGTGCTTCCTGCATGATGTGTGTCCTAGTCCTGACACACAGTTGTGTGTTGGCAAATATTGGTCGAATGTTTTACTACAGAATAGGTAGAGGACGGTAAGTTACATAGAGCGGGCTCTCTCAAATGGCGGCTTTCATTGGTGGGTTCTAATGGCCTCATGGGAAAGGGCTGTAGTGTTATTAGAGATTAAGCAGGTGAAACAGAAAGGGGAGAGCACCTAATTGAGACACAGAGGGTAGTATTTTTCTCATGACTTTGATGACATAATGCTCCCCTAGGGATAGGCGGCTGGCAGCCAGTAGGATCACGGCATCCAAGGTCTGATGTTGGATTCTAATTTGGATTTTTTGAAATCCCTTTTGTTCTTTGCAGTGAAGAACATCATTTGTAGGATGAACAGCCCAAGTAACCAGTCTCTAAGGGCCTCTCAACTTTAAAGGCTGTTACGTACAAACCCTACGGCAAGTTCTGCATGAAGAGCAGTGGGTATCTTAGTAAAGAAAGTCTCAACGAGCTAAAGATATCCTGAAGAAAGTAGCAGCGATCATATTAGACAAAAATGCCTCTTGTTACAGATGCAAAATCTCTAAGTCAGGAACTCCTCTCACCTCGAATTCTGGGCTAGGAATAATGAGCCTTCTATTTTATGGAAAACGTCTCTCGTTCTTCCCTTCTTTCCAAAGAAATGACACCCTCAGACAGCTTGCACTGCACTACAATGACACGCGTACAAATACAAGGATTGGAGAAAGATCAAGCGGCATCCATGAGGTCCCTGGCTGCATCTTCCCTGTAATTTCAGAGGGTGTGAGTAACGTGGTGTGCATAGTGAGGGAGTGCCTGGCCGGCAACCACGGGAGGCCTGTAGATTGACAACAAGCAGGAATCAGAAGCTAAGTTCCATGTGGGGAGGCAGTAGAAAAGGTCTAAAAGTAAAAACTATCAACAACCAGCTTTTGTATATGCTTACAAAACAAAATAAAACAAACTCCCCACCAGTTTTCAGTCCAATAGAACAAGAGAGGCCCCCATGCTGTACACTGGCAGGACACATGGTTGCTTCACTCATTTGGGGACACAGCTCTTTCTCTGGTGAGCTCACTACCAAATATGCAGCAGTTCCAATTTGGTTCAATTTGTGTATGAGAAGCAGTATATGGGGACAGGGTGTGAGCTTTGGTCACCTATGCAATAGCATCCTTCATTGTCTTGATTCCTTTTGAGATAGAAAGGTTTGGGAAAAGCAAGTCAAGACAGGTTTGGCTCAGAGGATATTTAGAGAACAACAGCATGCAGGACACCTTACTTTCCTTCTCTTCAATCTGTCCCTTACTGCTCTCAGTCCTCAAATGACATCTCATGGTCATCCCACAAGGGCAGTGGCAGGCAGATTATACCCTGAAGGGCACATAAATAGGCAGGCATATCTGTACACACAGCCGACTGCTCAACATAGATGCCCCGGGGGAAGAACAGGAGTCGCTGGGGCATGGACGGTGATGCCAGGAAGCCAGCAGGCCAGCTGGTCTCAGGCAAACCCATCAGTGTTGTTGGATCAAGTGCTGATTTCTTTAAAATGGTGACAGAAGTTTGGGGAAAGGAAAGCACAGTATGATCCCCAGGAATCTTGAAAGACAGGTCCTTGAAGAAATGGGAGCAAACCTTTGTCTTTTAGAGGCTTTAAATTCCAAAGGACCACGGGATAACTTGTGATTCCTCTAATAGAGACTTTCACTTCAATGAAAAAGGAAGGAAAAAGGTGACTTACTATACCATGGCATCTTTGAGATGAATTCTAGACATGCCGTCTTCACCTCTTCAATGACTTTGAAAAGAGATATAATTTTTTTTGCCTCAGTTTAGTCATCTGTAATATAGGGAATAATAGTAACTGTCCTGACTTTATGGAACTGCGGTAAGGATTAAGTAATATGGCCATAACACATGGGGCACAACGTCTTGCTAACATTCTGTAAATGTTGGCTAAGACTACTGCGATGGCAACATCACTCACAATAAATAGTAAGGAGGCCAAGAGCTGTGGTAGGCTTGCTTTTGGCTTCAGGCCACTGAACCCAGCAGAAGGATGGCTGGCACACTGCAGGGAGTCCAGAAAAGCAGCTTCAATGAGGGACCGCACACCCTTGGAACTGGGCTAGGTGTTCTTGCCATTCCAGATTACATGTGGGCTTTACAGGCAAAGTAACAGGCAGCAAACCAGACCAAGCAGACCGATGGGTGCCTATGCACTCGGATAATGGGATTCCGAGCAGGACCATGCCATGTCCCCACGCCCATGCTGCCACACACTGCCCAGCTGACAAGGGACCGAGCGCTGCCAGCTACTTCTCCGCATACTGCCAACTGCCCCAAACATTCCCATATCTGTCTAGTTCTCATTATTTCTCTTCCTTATAATTGCTCCTCCCTTTTCTCTTTTCTGGAAGGAGCCCCAGCCCACCCTAAGGGAGCGAGCATGCTTTCTTTTTCAGATCTAGATCTCTATGATTGCAAGAGAGGGACCTTGCAGTCCTTGTATGAATTGAGAGATGTCACCAGAGGCAGCATGGCGATCAGCCAGCTTGATACAAAGGACAAAAGAATCTCTCTCTCTCTCTCTCTCTCTCTCTCTCTCTCTCTCTCTCTCTGAATGAGATTTTAAGTAGGTTGAATTATACAAGTTAAACATTCATTAAGGCAGACTGAAATGAGCACTTTGTACATTGAAAGCAGCTTTATGTTTCTGGAGGACTCCACAAGTTCTCTACATGGTTTGTCAGTGTATAAAGCTAAAAGGTGCAATAAATCGAGTCTCTTGCAAGTATTAATCCACTGATCCTAAAATTCATACTGAAGTGCCAGACACTGAGAATAAGTAAATAGTCCTGAAAGAGAAAGACAAAGTTGGAGGACTCACATTTCCAAATTTCAGAACTGATGACAAAGTTCTCATAATCACGAGTGAGATGCGGCATAAACGGGCACAAAGACCAACAGACTTCATCTGGTTGTCTGGACGTAACCTTTGCAGTTACTGCCTACTGACTTTTTACAATAAAAAGACATACAATCCAATGAAAAATAGGAAAGATATGATTTTTCAACTAGCTCTCCAGAAGTTCGTGTGGCACAAGCACATGAAAAGATGTTCAATGTCATTGTAATTGAGTATAAATCAAAAGTACCATGACTTAGGTAAGGTGGCACATACCTATAGCCCCGTCAACTCAGGAGGCTGAGGCAGGAAGATCCCAAGCTTGCGGCAAGGCAGGGGCACTCAGTAAGAACTTTTAAAAATAAAGAGGGCAAGGCCGCCCAGGTAGCTCAGCAGGCTAACGCGCCTGCTTAGGCAAACTCAGGGACTGGGGTTAGATCCCTGGTGTGCCATACTAGCCCTGCCCCCAGATCACACTGAGACCAGGAATGAGACTGGGTGTGGTGGTGCACACCTGTAATCCCAGCCCTTGGGAGGCTGAAAACAGGAGGATCACTATGAGTCTGATCTGTGTAGTGAGACCCTGTAGACCCTGTAGCCTCTGTGCTAAATACATAAAGAAGAGGGCTGCATCTCAGTGGGACAGCGCTCCGTGGAGCACTCACTTCCCATGTGTGAGGCATTGGGTCCACTCTCCATCACCACAAAACAAAACAAAACATCACAATGAGGTGCTATTTTGTACCTGCCAGCGTGATGGTAATAAAGAAGATCAGCACAATATCAAATGATGATGATAAATAAGAGTGAAGCCCCACTGAGGAGATGCAAAGGAATGGATGCTTTGGAAACAGTTTAGAAGTTCTTCCAAAAAGTTAAACATAGAATTACTATATAACACAGAACTCTTGCTCTTAGGTATATATCCACTAGAATTGAAAACATGTTCATCTCAAAATGTTTGCATGGATATTCATGGCAGTGTTGTTAATAAGAGTCAGAAACTGAAAGAAAAAAAAACATGTCTACAAGGTGATGAATGGATAAACAAAACACATATACATACAATGAAATACTATTCAGCCATGCAAAGTAAACAGGTAGTGATGCATAGTACAGCCTGGCTAAATGTAAGAACTATTATGCTGAGTGAAAAATACCAGACACAAAAGATTACCACATGTAGACTGAGAAAGCCTTTCCATCTATATGAATTTTCCAGAACAGGAATATTTACGAGACAGAAAGTAGGTTAGTGGTTGCAGGCGCTAGCAGAGGGTGGTGGATAGGAAGTGACTGAGTGTATACCTCAGATTCATTTTGGGGCATGATGACAATGTTCCAAAGTTAGCAGTATTGAATGTAACAGGCTGAGCAATTCTAAATCATATACTTAAAACTATGTGTGGTTTCACCTCATCAATACTTTTTCAGAAAAATAAACACAAAGAGCCGAAGAGAGCCACCATGATGCTGTGGTCATGAAGCTGACTCCCCAGCAGGGCTGGGCTTGACTGCTCATTTCTAAATTCACTGATGTTCCCAGTTTTATTGTGAGTATTTTTTCTCCTAGATTGTTGAGTTTTTCCCTCTTTATCAGCATTTAAAATTCATACTAGCGCAAGGAGAATTATAAACAATTATCTCAAGGTAATCTAAGCATTTTAGGCTCTGCTCCCTCTAGTCCACCTCAGATTATTTTGAACCAGCTCCCCCTCTTTTTCTCTCCTTTTTTCTTCCTTTTTTTCCCTTAGCACTGGAGACTGAACTCAGCGCTTTAACACTGAGTGACATCATCTCCAGCCCTGTTTTCCGTTTCTCTTTTGAAATAAGTTCTCATGAAGTAGCCCAGGCTGGGCTCACACTTGCGATCCTTCTGCCTCAGCCTCCCCGAGTGCTGGGATTGTAGACACATGCATCACATCTGGCTTCTTTTTCCTTTTAGAAATGTGGTTTTCCAGGGCATACACTATGGTTTTGTTTTCTTTTTCCTGTCGCTGATGGTCTTGGCCAGGCCCCCGGCTCTCAGTTCAGCACTCCTCACACCTGACGCTCTCGGGTGCATCTGTTCTTTGCCATCTGAAGACTAGGTTTGTGTTCCTTTCCACTCTACTGCTCCTGGGTGTCAAGAGAGACTTCAAAGTGAGCCATGAGTGATGTTTTTTCTAAAACAGTATCTTTGCTGGATCTTCTCCCTCTCCATGTCTCAGCTGATAAACTAGCCACACAAAAAATCATTAGGAACTTGTAGAACAAGACAGACACACAGAGAGGACAGACTCTGATCACGTTCGTGGTGGTGAAGATCACTACTACGGAAGAGAGAAGGTCCGCGCCAGTTCTGTTCCTGAAGTCCATAACGCTAGGATTGTGATGTCTCAGGCTCCTCTTATGTTCCAAGAATCACACTATTTCCAGACTCAGCTGGAAACATAAAGATTTTCAGGGCTTCCTGGAATCTTTATTTGGGGTTAGTGACCCCATCCGCAAAAAGCTAAGATAGCTCTTGAGCAGCACTCGTGAATTTTATCACACAGAGGCTGACCTTTCCTGTCAGCAGGGTCGTTGCTGGGTCATGGGAAAAGGAAAGGGTGCTCAACAGGTGATCTGACCAGAGGCGGGGCATGCACCTTGGTGAGGGCTGTGCAGTTAAGAAGTTGTGGAGATGCAATTCTGGCATCTGGCAAAGCCTGGCGAGGAGGCAAGCAGCAAGGAAGTGTTTCCAAAGGCAGCTTCCAGTTCTGAGTAAACAACTCTCTGACTGTTTTCCAAGTCCATTTGTTTTTGTGTGACTTGTGTTGATATTGGCTGGGAAGGCAAAACCTGCTGTGACACAGTGGCCTTTCAAAAGCTTGATCTGGGATAAAGAGTCCTAGGATCAGAGGTGGAAGGACTAGCGAAGAGGATACCGTCTGCTGAGCCCTGTGGCTGGCTGCACTCCTGCCTCCTGCCCGCTGGGTTGTGTCAGAATTGCAGCATTCCTGCCATGGTCACCAAGGATCTTTCAGTGCTTTTGGTACGGAAGCCCTTTTCCTTCTCAAGAATTCTCTTAGGATGAAGAACTGAAACCTTGGTCCTGATAATTAATTAATTCCACATAAGCATAGTGACTGAGTATCTGCAATGTGTTAGGCATAATACTAAGAACTGAGAAGACAATGAGTGGTTCATGTGTTTCTCATTTTTCCATATTCTGTTGTAGCAGAAAATATCACACACACACACACACACACACACACACACACACACACACCCATGTGGATGCCCGTGCATGTACACCCAGGCCAGTATATTTCAGCTTCTTAGTTGTCCAGGTAATAGTTCCTGCTCTAGGTCCAGTTGCTCCTGTCTCTTAGAAACAGCTGGTCACTGTGATGCACACTGTACAAACCCGTCCCTACTTGGCAAGCCCTGCTGCCTCTGCACTTCCTGCTTGTCTATCTCGGATAAGCCCTGGACCACCAGACATCAAGGCCTGGTATTCCGGGAATGATCCTGACCAGTGCCCATTGATGTAAAAAGATCTGCCTCCAAGTCCGGGGTGTCCTTTCAGTGTTTCTGCTTGCCACTGCATTACCAGAGTCAATAGTACGGCCTTCTGGAATGCAGCAGAACAAGCTAGTTCCTTTTTCAGAAGATTGTCTATAATCTCAGACGTGTTCCCGAACCTCTCCTGCCTAGGACAAATATCCCGATTCCAGTCATCCTTTCTCCCAGGACATGCTTCCCAGACTCCTGCTGTCTCATTCTGTCCTTTCTTCTGGCACTTAAATGTTCCCTTTAAATGTGGCACCCAGAGCCTGGCTCCAGGTGACTGAGCTGGTGTTCTTTCCTGAAACTCCTGCCTCTCCAACTGTGGACCCTTACCCTTCTACTTCTGGGGCTGGTTCTTTTCTTTTATTATTTTTATGTTAAATTCACCTCATGCTTTTTGTCAAGAATGGCTGACTCTGTAAGGAAGCCCAGTCCTTTCTGGAGCATATTGTTAGAGTATGTCTTCCAGACTCCTTCCTATCAGATGTGACCTACAGAGTGAACGCTGGCCAGTGATGTGTGATCCCTTTCTTTTCACTCCCCGTTTTCCTGTTGTGCCAGAATGGTGGGAGAGGACGAGCCCTTCGCAGGCAGCTGAGGCACTGATGGAAGGAGCCTGGCTCACCGAGTCTCTGGAGGGCTGCTGGCTGACCAGAACCCCACACGCCTGTGGATCTGTCATGTCAAGCTTGTCTCCCCCAGCTGTACAAACAACAAGGCCTTTGCCCCATGAGCTACTACCAGGTGCAACTCATTCTGGTACAACCTGTTCCAATATAATCCCAGGACTTTGGCATTGCTAACTCTGGAAAAATGGGTTTAAGTTTTGGGAGGTGTCTTTTGGATAACAGTAATCTCCTTTATAATCAGCTTGGCACCATTTGACAATGAGCAAAACACTAAAGAGGACTTTTTTCCCCATAATTTTATTGAGAAACAATAAGCAATGAGATAGTTTGAAAACAAATTGGTAGGACAGTTTCAATAATTAACACATTGGGTACATTTTTCCTAGTGGTTAATTGCTGTACAAGATGCAGATATGATATACTATTTACAAACACTATTAGAACAAATCCCTCTATTCATTAAGAGAATGTAACTATATATCTATCCTAACCACTTTGAATACACAGATACAAAATGGACATTCATCTGTATCCCCTTTTTTTGTTTAGTCCATTATTTGAATATTATAGGTGTGTTAACTCAGCAAAATATTCTAAAAGAGTCCAGTAGCCCATAATAGTATTAGGTCTTCCGCTTGACTGGCAATGTCAGAAATTGTTGACCTGAGTCCCCTACAGCTCAACATAACACCATGGCTTTACTTCTTATATTTCATTTTTATACTTTTCTGCTGGATGGTTAAGACCAAGGTAAAGCAGGACCTATGCAACAAGAGTTGTAGCTTTTGGGTCTGATAAGGTCAGTGAAATCCCCTCAGGATTTATCCTGAGATCCTGTACCTCAGTTTGTAGAACCTTTGTCATTGTCAGCCATGTGGATGAGTCACGGCCATTGGTTGACCAATGTGCTCTCTGTGAAAGCCTGAGAGAATGCTTTCTCTCTATGTGACTCTTCTTAGGCACAATCTACATCATCGATCACTTTCCTCTTTGGTAAGGAGAACATTTACATCAACATCATCATGTCGGAAAAATCAGGGGTCTTCAAAGTGAAAATAAATAGTGTATACCCCTGAAAATAAAATCTAGTGAGCACTGACTCCCAGATGTGGAAAACAATGGGAAACTGTGTTTGTGTGATGTTTGTATCTGTGTGTACTGTCACGAGGCTACAAATCTTAGCCATAAATAGAAAAGGTAGTCACTGATTTCATCTCTTTATCCCTTTTTGTAAGAGGCAGGGACATTGATCTTACAGCCTGGCCACACTAAATCTGGTCTCTAATGTAACAATTCTTGTCTCTAAAACTAAATTCTTTCTTTAATTCATTCATTCCTTCACTCATACCTCATTCATCAAATGCATATGGCTGGCCTTCTATGGGCTAATACTGATGCTGGTTTCATGGAGCATAAGAATTAGAAGATATGACTCCTGACCCCATAAATGACATCTTGAAACTATCAAATAAGAAGCACAGATAAGTGTCAGTTCCCAGGCAAAAGATTCATAAATCAATTTAATTGAACTGGAATGGTATTTATTGAGCATCTACTGTGGGACATTAGAGGATTTTTTTCTGATGCTTGCTGTGAGATTTTACTATCAACAAGCACTTATTGTTATTTACTCTATACTCGGCACCATGGATGAAGATCCCTAATGTGATGGTGTTACAATGATAATATCCATGGCTTTTGTCCAAAGGAAGTCTTTATTGTTTCCTATGGACTTGCCGAGGGCAAGGACTGCTCCTTGCATTTTTTTGTTTCTTTTTCTCATAATCTATCATAATCTTTCTCTCATAATTTCTTGCATCATCTCATAATCTTTGTTTCTTTCTCTCATGATCATTCCCTGCAAGTCCCTTTGGGATCTCCCTAGTTTGGGTTACAGGCTGTCTTGCAGAGTGATTGTATATTGTCCAAAGAGAGGTCTTGCTGCTAAGCAAAGGAAATCCAAGTTCTCAACAATACTAGACAGTGATCTGTGTCTACACCATTCCCTGACATTTCTGGGCACCCGAGGGAAGACACAATGCCCCAGATACTTGGGAGGCCCTCCAGGTGGATCCACAAAAGACAGGAACTCCACAGCACAGAGGGCAGGAAGAGCCCTAATGGTGCTCCTCAAACCCAGTTTTCAGATGGGAAAGACAGACGCACACCAGAGGATCCAGTGTGAGCAAATGCTAAACTCAGTGGGAGTGGCTCTCATCGGTGTGTGTGTGGCATGGCAATGTGGCTGTGGAAGAGAACGCTCCAGGTATTAGGAGGCTTACCCCGCTGTGGACAGCAATATACACCCACACTGCTTGCAAAGGACTTTTCAAGTGAGTTAGGAAACCTGATAAATTTACAAATCTTGGTCCTATTTCAATCTAGACATGGTATATAGATATTCATTATATTATTCTTTCAATTTTTCTATATTTTTGAACAATTCATAATGGAGAATTGCTTGGAAAATGCCTAGATAACACCTCTAACATTGGCACCTGGAAGGTCTGATGGAAGGTGGCCCTGTCCCAGACATAGTCTCCCATCCATGCCCCCATGTTCTCTTTCACCAGTTGATATCTAAAAGCCAACTGCAAGACCTTCTATCCAATCTAGCAACAGTCTTTTACTTATTCATTTTTTAATTTATTATTTTTAGGGAAGGGTCTACAGGGTGTTCAGAGTCTCACTACTAGATTGGACTCATAGTGAGTCGGCTGTTTACAGCCTCCCAAGAGCTGGGATTACAGGTGTGTGTCACCTAGTCTCAATTGTTATTTTAGCGCACCACGAGGGTGGGGTGAGCACGGCAGGCCTGGGGATTGAATCTCAGTCCCTGCACCTGCTTGCAGGTGCTTTAATCTACTAAGCTATTTGGCCGGCCCTCAAGAGAGAAGGATCTAGAACAGCATTGTTCAACAGAGCTTTCTGAAGCCCTGAGAACGCTCTACACTGGCACTATTCTGTATGGCTGCCACTTGCCACATCAAGCTAGTGAGTTACTACTTGAAATGCTGTCTAGCATTATTTAATACTTTTAAGTCATATTGGATTTTAATTAATTTCACTTAGATAGCCATCCATGGGCAGTGGCCACCACACTGAATCAGCTGCTCTAGAAATAGCTTTGATCCATGAGTTGGTCCCTGGAGACTGAAACTTTGCAAGGGAAGTAAAAAGATGTACAAAGATAGAAAGTTGACAGAGAAGGAGCACAAGAAGGATGGTACCTTTTAATGGCACTCACTCCTACAAACCATCTTACCCCGGTAATATTTCTAATTGACCAAATCACAGTTCTTACAGACTAGCTCATCCCAGTATCAACTCTCTCTGTGTAGATTATTCCCAAGTTGTATATAAACACAAAGCTTATAATGTCCATTGAGTCAGGAAAGACAGAGTCTATGGTGCGGAATATGATACATCAAATCTCTAGGATCGTTCCTGTCCCACTGAGTGAGTTACATGCTACAGGCAGAGCCCTGCTTCACTTCCTCTCACTTATCTCTTACCTTCTACCATTCCTAAGGCTTAAGCCAAGATAAAGAAGATGCCATTCATATGATTATGAGCTGAAGACCTGTCGTTCAGGGTCCAGAAGTCATTCTATACAGGCAAAGATGATGCTAAGAATGCAGTCAGGAAAATACTGAATTCATTACATGAGTTTGTTTGACCTCAAAAGTTAGACTCCTCAAAGTCAATCTCACTATGTTTTTCTTTACACATTTCATCACAATTGCTCCTGCTTAACCAAAGGCAAGAAAGTCTGGTCTTCCCCTACTAGACTGAAGAGCATACAACAGACAGCGCTACATCCACTGAAGAGTGGGGCTTGCTTCTCCTCCAGCAGAGCAGGGGATAGGAAGGAAACATCTATTACAATGACAGGCAGTTAATTCCTCCAAAAGAAACTGAGCAAAACTGAAATAACATGATTAACCCATGACAAGAAGCTGATTCTTCTCAGGGTGTCGAATTAAGCAGTATTTGTTCTGTTTTATACATTAAAGACCCATGTACAGTTTATTGTTCTTGCAGAATTAAGTGGATTCATATGTTAACTCTACAAGGCAGGGGCAGAAATAAGATTGTATTGTCTCTAGTATTATCTGGCAGAGCATAAAAGGCCCTGGAAGAAGAACTGGGAGGCTCAGGCTCAATTGCACACCCTTCCTGGTAACACCCAACTGCTATTAGAGAATCTTTCTAGCACCTGCTGCATTTTCACTGATGGCTGTGGCAGCTCTTCTCAAGCAGGACTGAGAATGAAGCCTTTGTGGTGTAACCCAGTGATCCTTCAAATGGAGCACAGTCAGGATTATCTGGAGGTCTGATTAAAACAAGCACCACACCCAAGTCCCACAGTGGCCCCGGACTGGAGAACCTGCTTGTCTAATGAGAATTCAGATGACACTGATGGTTGGGGTTTGGGGATTCTGTTTTGAGAATTAATATCCTATGTGCATTCATAGGATATTAATGATACAAGATAAATGAATTTTCCCCAGTGCAGGTAGAATAGCTAGGGATACATCATCCTTGGGACAGAAGAGGAATTCCACCTCTGAAGACATTTTCTGTAAAAAGTTATCCTCTTATGAAAAACACACTGGTTGGATACATCAATTAGAAGGAAAAATTTGAGGTCCACTCACAAGTATAGCAGCACAAAGGTACAAGCTTTTACAATCATCAGCAACACATTAATCGAGTCTCCATGGATTGGACATTCCTGAATGCGTTTGTTTTAGGGGAAGGGGCTCTGAAACTTGAGCCGCCCATCAGCATTACCTAAGGTGCTTGTTAAACACAGATTGCTGGCACTCAGCCTCCAGTCTCTGATTCAGCAAGTTCAGTGTAAGATCAGAGAACCTGAATTTCATTGATTGATTGATTGATTGTATTTAGTAAGGGTCTATAGGGTCTCACTACAAAGATTGGAGTTATAGTGATTCTCCTGTGTTCAGCCTCCTATGCAGTAGGATTACAGGTGTGTGCTACCACGCCCAGTCTCAGTCGCCATCTCAGCATACCCCGGGGGAGGGCCAGCATAGCATGGTCCCTGCATCTGCATAAACAGGCCCTTTAGTCTGTTGAGCTATCTGGTCAGCCCCAAGAACCTGAATTTCTAACAGATGACTCTGCCTGTTCTTGCTTGGAGCTAAACTATGAAATCACTTACCTATTGGTCTCCGTCTTCATTACCTTCTGATTTTCTAACCTATAGTTTTTAGTCCAGGGATCAACAAACTATGGTCACCTCTTTTTTTTTTTTTATTTTAGGGAAGGGACTACACGGTGTTCAGGGTCTCACTACTAGATTGAATTTGTAGTGATCCGTCTGTTTACAGCCTCCTGAGAGTTGGGATTACAACTGGGGACAGGGCTGGCATGCCATGTCTTTTTCAAAGTAAAAAGTATAAAATCTGATGAGGACACTCACTCATCTGTGGAGTGTGTGGATGCTTCAAAGGACAATGGCAGTGTTGAGTTACCGTAAAACAGAATGTATGGCCTCCAAAATGGACAATGTGACTGCCTAGAAAAAGCTGGCCAACCCCAGATCTAGTTTTCTTCCTTTCTCTCAAATATGATACTGATTAAGCATCTTTTATAATGATGGCATTTTACATATACATTACATATACTTGTGTAAAATATAAATATCTATGTCACATGTATATTTTATTTCATGATCATCTAAATTGATCCTGGGTCCCTTCTAGCTCACAGGTGCTTAATGGCACCCAGAATCTAAGTCAAGATCAGCCCCACAGTTTACAGAGACTAATGCATAATGAAATCGTGAGTAGTCTTGTTCAAAAATGACGAAGAATATCACATGGAGAGGAACAGAGCATTAAATTTAGTTGTAGGGAGGTGGGGAATTTCTAAGTAGGGGCCCCTTCAGGACCTGACTTCATGCAAAGGCCCTGAAGTCAGCCCCCAGCTGAGCCCCACCCTGACCTGCTTGGCACTGAGGCTTGGGGAGGTTCTGCCCACACTGCTAACCACGGAGACTCCTGCCTCTCGGCCCAAATGCATCACCCTGACAAACTACCCCAGCTTGCCGTGAGAGAAGGAATCACCTTTCTTGAGAAATCACCCCAGCCCTATTTCTCACATCCCTGTACAGTGACTTCTCCTTTCGCACCAGGCCCAATTATAATCTCCTTTGGGGAGAAGCGCATCTCTATACCTCCCCAAATGCTTGAGATCTGCAAGCCACTCAATACATGATCATTTATTTATATAAAATTCTGCTCTCTGGGTCCTGGAGAGGATTTAAAATAGCTTTTCAATAAGGCATAGCTGGATTAGTGGATATCAATAAAGGCAAATGTGTAGGAAAATATTACGGGGATTACTGTTACAACCCTACAAAAGAAAAATAAAGAACCTGAGCTATAAAGACATTATACTTTATTTTGCTGTCATTCAGAAATTTATGGAGAACCGTAGACTGGAGTCCAGGCTCCCAATCTGCTACCCAGGGCTGTATTCCAAATCCATGGCAGATATTATTTCCATCTGAGCTTCCCCTCGGTGTTGAGATTTACATGACAGCAGTTCAAAACCACGTGCAAAGCCAAGCCAGGGATCACTGTAAAGAATACAGCATCCCATGTTATTTGATCACTATATTCTCTGAGCATTTAATCCTCTCAAATATTTTGCAATCACTTCCTTTAATTACAGAGAAAACAGGTTGGAGTGATGTGAGTGCTCCGGAGCATCCCCTCCTGTTTCCTTCTTTCTATTTAATCAAGAATTTGAATCACCTTTCAGCTTCCTAATCCTATAATCCTAAAAGGAATTTACTCTGCTCCAAACTCTGCTTGGCAAGACTGTGTGCAGTAGAACCTGGAGCCTCTTCACAAAGACAGCAAGACAGGAGACAAAATCCTGGAGTGGGTTTCCTGGCTTCCTCAGAAAGACTTGGGAAACTGGGGCCCCTTGAGACAATCTTCCTTTAGTTAATATTCTGAAGGCAGGGACCTAGGACCCTGGCATTGGATTAACCTAAAAGGCTTATTAAAATGCTGAGTTTTCGGGTAACTCTCATTCAATCCATAACAATCTGAAATTTAAAGATAGGAATCCATTTATGGATCTATCCATTACCAACCATCTTGATATTTACCTATTTACTCACCTATCTTCAAATTTTCCTAAAGTGAGTCATACACATTCAAAAACCTAAGAACCAAGTGACTAGCCGTGTACACCTTGGTATACACTCACTGTATTGCTGTATTTCTTCTGGAAAACTCACTGGTGGTTAGTATTTTAACTTAGTTTAAAGATTACATTTTACAAATATATAGTTTCAGGCAGTGGTATGACTAAAAAGACCCCAAATCAGTAAGAGTTATTGCTATGCAATGCAGAATGAATTCAGATGAACAATGGAATGGGTACAGTCATCCTTGTACCAGTGCTGGGTTCCAGACTAAGTAGGGCATCCTGAGAGCCACCCCTGAGCCTCTAGGTGCTGCCACTACAATGGTCACATCCACCGGCGCTTCCGGGACAGCTGGTGCTTTCAGTTTCCTGACTCATTGTCTCTGTGTAGCACTGTTATGTGCTAAAAATCTCAATACTTTATAATCCAAATTATGCCAATTTAGCATACCCAGATGTGTACTAAAACCCTTTCTTGGGCCATGGGTCTGTCATTCTGCTTCAGGGGATATTGTCCCCCTCATGCAAAGAAAAAGCCCCAAAGCTTGGGACTAGATGGGGTGTGCACCCCCTCCCTACAGGCTGGAGATGTCTCCCTCCATCTGCAGGGATGACCTTGTTTGGCCACCCACACAGCTGCCCCTGTTCACGCACTGCCTGACCCTCCTGAGGCTGCTGCCCTCACTCTCCAGTTGGGAACGCGGGAGCTGTGTATCCAGGTTGTCCCTCCTCTCATGCACGCACCTGCAGAGCTTCTCACACAACTCAATTAATGCTGTAAGCTGGTAAGAGATGATGGCTCTGCTTGATTCAAGAAACTCATCAGTAAAATGAGCCAGTGTGCCCTGGCCCACATGCTGGGAGGACTACAGATCTGCAGCGTACCTTCTCATCAGCCTGGGTCACTAAATAGGGCAGCCTTTTTTCTCAGAGTCTCCATATGTTCAACTCACATGGATCAATAGCAGCACCATATTGTCTTCACAGAGCTTTAGATCCTCACCCTTTCTATACACAGAAGGCCCAGATTGTTTTTTCCTCAAACACGAGGATGCCCTGAAGCTTCAGCTGACAGTGTGGGATAGAGAAGCAGCACACAGGGTTTCATAGCCACAGACTGTGGGACATACCTCAACGATTTGTATTTTAAATAGCTCCAAAAGGACCTTGTGGAGCTTAAAAGGAGAAAAATGCAGCAACTCTGGCACACAAAAGCAAACTTAGCCTCCAAAGTGCTTTTCTGCAACAAGGCAGGAAAGCAAAAGGCCTGCACAGCTGCCCACCCAGAAGCCAAGCAAAGTCCCAACAGGAGAGAGTCAACACACTCAGGGTGACAGCTGGGTAAACATTTCTGATAAAGCCTCACAGTTTTGATAGAACCTCGTGTGTGTGTATGTGTGTGTGTGTGTGTGTGTGTGTGTGTGTGTGTATGTATGATGATACAGTAGGGGGGATTGATAGCCACTTAAATATCTGTAAGCAGAGAGTGATGAAGCAGAAGAAAGTGGGCAAACTGAAGCCGATGGCAGGAAGCGCCGATAAGGCTGGTGGTGAGAGCAGAACGACTGGGCAGGAGGAAGGGTAGGCGGGAGACAGTCTGGGGAGCACATAAGCAGAGGCAGAGGGGTCACAGAGGATGGAATGATTTTCTTCACATATACCAAGGTTGGTGTGTAGAGGGGATTGGATTTACATCTTATGTGGGGGTCCAGTGGGCAGGAATTGGTGCATGAGTGAAAGCAATTAGGAAAAAGATTTGAGCTAAACTTAAAAACGTTTTCTGAACACCTCAGATCTGTTCAGAAATGGACAAAAATGTTGGAAATGTGGGAAGAGAGAGTGGTCCTCTGGTCAGAAAGAGTCCATGGCAAGACGGGATGCTGAATGGTGGACAGCAGGGTGCCTTCCAACCCTGCCCGAGGCTGAAAGCCCAGAAGTATCTCCTCACCTGCCCCTCCCGCCTTCCTCCAGCCACCTGCCAGTGGCAGTCAGTGGCAGCTCCTGTCCTATGAGAAGACCGAGGACTCTAGGTGCTCATGTGAAGTGATCACATAGGGCGAACAAGGAAACCTTTAAAGCTTGTTACAGCACAAGATGACTTGCCATCAGTCCATGCAAATTACTCTCCCTCCTTTTGAACACATTTATCCCACTGCTTTTGTCACTTTCTAAAGCAGTTTACAATTTATGTTGATGGCAATTTCTCTCAATTAAAAGCATTACAGTGCATATGCGTCCACCTTGTTTACTACAGGATCTGATACCTGAGACTCCTGGCTCTTCCTCTAAGTCATAATGTCCACGAAAGATAAATTTTTTGAATTGATCTGGGATACTGAGGTAGCCAGGACAGGGCAACTAAAGACACACATGTAAGAAGAGTTCCAGAAGTTCCGGCAAGTGAGCCGAGTGAGGGCTGATGTGTTTGCAGCAATGGGGAGTGCTCCAGGGGAGATTACTGGCAATGTATCTTTTGATGTAATAAATTTTTAAAAATGTAAACATTTTCCATGTTACTTGAGCAGACCTAGTAGTGCCCTCCCAGACGTGCTGCGAGTGTGACCTCCTCTCTAACACTCTCACTGATGGAGAGGGAACCCTGCTCACATCCAGAAGTGTGTGTGAGCACAGAGAGGTGGGCAGGGAGGAGCAGAGAACAGATTTTTACTTCACTATTGCACTACATATTATACCAAATCCCCTTTACAAAGGTTTTTGAACTTTACTCTTGATATTTAATAGCTTTTCACACAAAGTGCTTTTCCCGGTTTAGATGAAATAAATAAAACTCAGCATTTTAGCTTCCCTTAAGACAGGTTGTTTAGTCATCAAATTATCTGGTAAACATAGGTTGTTAAGTTTATAAGCCATCCTAAAATTCTTGTCCAGTTGTAGGAAAATATCACAATTTATGAAGAGATCCCATTTTAGCTATTGCCGTATTCCCACAGGGAGGCAGCATGAGGTTACAGAAGGAGCACTTGACCGTGAGTCCCACTGCCTGCTGCAACCGTTTGCGGTGGCAACTTGGGAAGCCATTTCACTTCCTGTGTCACAGGCTGTTAGTATGGCCAAGTGTGGTGGTGCACACCTGGGATCCTGGCACTCAGGAAGCTAAGGCAAGATGACTGCTGTGAGTTCAAGGCCACCCTGCTCTCCATAGTGAGACCAATCTGAGCTACATAGTGAGACCCTATCACACACACACACACACACACACACACACACACCCCAAGGTTATTACCAGAATGTGATAGCCATGGTTTTGTAATACAAACAAAATCACTCAACAGAGAAGACTATGCACTCTTTTAATTCAATTTATATTTGAAGATTCATACTCAGGAAGAATAGTCAGATTCCTGGTACTCTACACTATCCTTAAGTTTTTAAAATTCTCAAAACTCAGAAGAATACTTTTTCCACAGTATTTAATGTACAATCATAACTCTTCAGTTATGTTTTTAGTAGGGAGTTGTAACTAAGTGGATCTTCAGCCAGGTAGGTTGTGTGAGTAGTCCTCTGTTAATTTCTGGAGATATTTGTACTGTACTTCCTTCATTGCTACACATAATTTAATTGAATGAAATTGGAGATATTGCATTTTTCCCAAATGCCTAAAACCACTGGAAATATCTATGGGGATTTAACTATTTCTCAGAGTGTAGTCTACGTATCACGGAAGAGATGGCTGACAGAATTCTCTGTACTTATAACCAAGCAACATTGTAAATTTCTTTGCATTCTTACATGATGATTTTATCTAAGTAACAAATGGGTCTTTCAAGGATGCAAATTAAACTTCAGGACACTCCCACAAGCACAGAATTAGTACCTCAACTAAGGACAGTGCTACACAGAAGTGTGAAAACAGGTTACCAGCAAAATGATCAGGAATGGAAGTCTAGCTACTCCCTGTTAAATTAGGAGACATAGTGCAAGTCTCTTCTAAGAGGTGTACATAAGATAAATTTACATTTACAGTTGTTTTATGCAGGGATGGCTAGATGGGAGTCATTTGTTAGCTTCACAGAGCGAAAGAGAACCAATTCTGGTGTTCACTGGTTGGTTCACACAAAGTCTGAAGAGTGAGAAGTCCCTTGCTGGAATCAGGGATAGACGAGGCCACTGAGGAGAAATTCAGTGGGAATTGGAGTTCCTTGGGGTTTTAATTGCAGCCCCCAAGCATCTTTATAAGATTATGTTTAAACTTTCTGCTTAGTTGTATGTTGTATTTTTGCTAGTTGTACTTAAGTGTAGAGATTTAAAACTAAGGTATGTTCTATAATCCCAATTTAGCCTTAAACTAGGCTTGGTGGCACCATATCTGTCATCCCAGCACTCTGGGAGACTGAGGTAGGAAGGTTCAGAAATCAAATCGAGCCTGGACAGCTTAGCAACTTAGTGAGACCATGTCTCACACTAAATAAAAAGTGTTTGCCATATTGCTTCTTGTGAAGGACTTGTATTCTATGCCTAGTAGAGAAGAAGGGGAGAGAGAGAGAGAGAGAGAGAGAGAGAGAGAGAGAGAGAGAGAGAGAGAACAAAAAATCTTGCATATACATTATATAAGGCATTGCCTTAAACTACTTTTACCAGGTGAAATAGTAAGAAATACATTTTTCATGTACTCTACCCAGAAAATTGCTAAGAACAGTGTTAATGCCCGACATTTGATAAGTTCCTGGTAGACATTATCTAATTTTTTAAATAAGGTGAGGTTATCTATTTTAACCACTCAACTGTTCACTGAGATTGTTTGCTTGTTTTTAAGGAGATGAGAAGGACTTGAATGGGGTGAAATAACTCAGTTATTCTGGGAAAAGGACTAGTGATACCACTGGATCAGAAGTTCTTTTTGAGTTAGCAAAGGTTACTAAAATAGTCATCTTAATCCTAGATGGCAGGAGTTGAAGTAAAATATTCCAGTGGAGAATGCTAACAATCACACTCGACAGGGAAGGCCATAGTTGATATACTCCGTAAAATTCTGAGGACCTTGTTTAGGGTCATGGAGACACCAAGATAATCTATTCTTAGAGAAGGTGAGCAGAGTTCAAAGGGAATAAAAACCATATCACTAAAAACTTGGCTGAGAAAATGAGGTGTTTAGCTTGCAGATGGAAATATTTAGGGAGCACTGATCATTTTTCAAATGACTGAAAAATTATGGTGTGGGTGAGAAAGAAAAATTGGCATGTAGGTGTTACTATTTTCAATGAGATAGATTCGAATTCTATATAGAGAATAATTTCCTAGCCATAAAAGCTGTCTGGCCACAGAATATGTTGCCTGGCCCAGCAGGAAGCTCTCCTTCACTGGAAACATTCAAGCAGAAATGAGATGACCTAATAGGTGTGTCTAATTGGATTTCTGAATTGATAGTAGGATCAGACCACTCAGGAGCTTTCTCAGAGCTAAAAGTCAGCACAATAGCATACGTATACAGGCTTTTAAAAAGCCTGAAGCCATGTAAAAATAAAAGGTGACAGTGTTTCTCTTCTGGAGGGCGGGAAACTGCTGAGGATATCACTCACACACGCCAGGCAAGTGTTGGACTGCTGAGCCACATCTGCAGTACACAGGTAGACATATATTTCAGTGCTGTTACCTGGAGTATCTGTTTAAATCCTGAGAAGGTACTGTGCATCCTGCCCTTAGTTCCCATACAGGACCACTAGAAAGGTCTCCTGGCCTGAGGAAAGCCAGGCTGAGGCATTGGGAGAGCCACTCATGTAATCTGCCTAACAAAACCATCAGGCCTCTGTGCAGTGGACCTTCTCCTTTACAACAGGCTCTATTTTTGTTTTGTTTCCTTTTCTTTTAACCATTTAATAACAAACAAACAAACAATTTGGAGATAGTTTGGGCTCTGTGTAAACTCTTCATTCTGCCTCCCAAGTCTAAAATCTTTCAAAATGTTTGACTAGAAAAGACTTATACAAGATTTTGGATTTTGATAAGTTTTCTGAGACATTCAAGCTTAATTTCTGCTGTTTTTTCTCACACTAGGTCAGTCTTCCTCCCCTCAGCTTTGAGTCTGGGTTTCTCATCTCGTAGGTGGGTTTGATCAATATGTCTGTCGATCATGTGCAAACTCCTTTGAGAAAATGAAAAATAATGTTCAAACATTCAGAAATAATTTCTTTTACAGTTCTATCTCAAGATGTCTATATCAAAATTTCTGTGAAGGGCATGTGACATAAAGAAAAGACATTTCTCCTTCATACAGAAATCAAGATCACTTGATATTTTTCAAGTAAGACCATCAGATAAATAGGGACAGGGAAGCAGAAGCCTGAAGCAAGAGGCCAGGAAACTTGATAAATATTCACAGCCCATTGGGATCACGCAGATCTCTCACTCATTATTTTTTTCAGGAATAGGACATCTGTAGCTTGTGCTCACTGCATGGTGACAATCACCGAGGTGGGCTATTGGGGAACAGACTCATCCAGGGGTACTTCAGGAGCTACAGCTGGAGCACAGCCCCGTGATGTCATTTCTGCTCAGAGTTAGGTTATCACAAACCCAGTTCTGCCCATTTCTGTCCTGCATACACAGGCATCTAAATTGAGAGGAGAGAGATGAGGAATGGAAGAAAATGAACAAAAGGGATGAGAATGTGCACAGCAAGTAGTACAACTAAAAGAAGAGGGGCACTGACTTGTGTCATGTTGTTCCCTGACCCTCATGTTGGTCTCTGTTTTTGGAAAACACCAGAGCAGGGGTCACACCAGAATTGAAAAGGTCTGCTTCAGGGTAGGCATGCAGACATATTGGTTACAAGTTCTTTCCTCCTCAGCTTGCTCTCCCATCACCATTTCATCTTTGAGATGTTACTTATTCTCCTCCAATCTGTACACTGGAACCCTGGCAGGACCTTGAGCATTTCCTAGAGTGCAAGGCTATAGAGTGCTCACACCTGTAAATAAACTGCTACAACTGAACATTTCTAACCTGGAAACAAATCTACGAAAAGAAAACAAATCAGAGCTTTACTCAAGTGGAGGTCTAATTCCCATGCCCATTTCCTTGACTATTCTAATATCTACGCACACCAATGACTTATAAACAGCAGGCACCTAATGAAATCTGTTGGCTAAAAATGTGTGCTAAAACATAGATCAAACATAGTCAAATACATAGGTGCTTTCATTTTATTTCATTTGGGTTTGAAGTATTGACTCCAAAGCATTTTGTCAAAGGCTTTAACATTTTGTATTTGCCAAGAATCTTAGACTTGGAATCATAAGATCTATGTAAATTCCAAGCAAATATGGTCATTCATCAACACTGTGAACTTGGGGAAACTGTTTAATCTCCCAATCTTCAGTTGGCTGCCTTTAAAACTTGGATGATAATAATTGTTCTAACTAGGTCATGGGTTGATGTAAAAAGAAAATAATTAATCATCAGGAAATTACTTTTTAAGCAACAAGGCACTATCAAATATGACAAGATTAGGTGGATAACTTATATCTGGTAGGTTATGTGTCACCTTTCTCCTGCCAGATGTAGGTTTAGGGTACTTTGAGAGATTTCCTACATTAGAGAGCTAACAAAAATGAGAATATTTGTTCTAACAGTGAGCTGATATATCGCTTCACTAGAATCTACACAAACATCTACAGATATTCCATTCTTTACCTCTGAGAAGAGGTTCTTGTGAAAGAGGTTTTTCAATTTGGTATAGTTTCCTCGATAAGTGGAGAGAATCATGACAATTTATATGGAAAAAAATTCCAGGATACAGAAGAGCATAGCATCAGCATCATACAGAACTAGTGGCCCCTTTATGTTTTACAAAGATGTTTTAGTCAGGCTTTTTTTTTTTTTTTTTTTTTTTTGTATTCTAGAGAAGGGTTTACAGGGTGTTCAGGGTCTCACTACTAGATTAGACTCATAGTGATCTGTCTGTTTATAGCCTCCCAAGAGCTGGGATTACACGTGAGCACCACCATGCCCAGCCTCAACTGCTTTCTCAGCACACCCTGCAGGTGGGGCCGGCAGGCCCAGGGATTGAAACCCCAGTCCCTGAGCCTGCTTGCAGGCACTTTAGTCTGCTTAGCTATTTGGCTGGCCCTGGTCAGGCTTTTTAAATGAAAATTTATTACTATTAGAGTAAGAAGACATAAAACAACAAATCCTTCTGAGTTAGATAAGGTCTGGGGAGATGATGGTTGAAGGGAACAAAATTTCAATTAGGAGAAGTAAGTTCAGGAAATCTATGGTAGACTGGGCAATTGTTAACATGGGGTATTCTAAACTCCAAAACTGAGAATAGATTTTAAATATCCTTATCACCAAGAAATGCTACATATGAAAGAAAATAGATATTTTAATTTGATTTAGCCTTTCTTTCCACAACGTATACATATGTCAAGCATCACGTTTTATAATATAAATATAAAGTTTTTATTCATCAATTAGGTAAATAAAGATGCTAATTGAATAAAAAGCCCCCATTAAATGCTGAGGAATTTATGCCATCCACTAAAAGGAGAAAACTTTCAGTGAAGTGAGAAATTCAGCAGAATTCCTATTGGTCAATGACTAATAAAAGCTGTGCACCATGCCATGCAGATGACAATGAATTATCAACATTTAAACTCACAGTGACATTTATCTGTCCTTTCTATATGTGTAGATATAAAATCTGCCCTGGGTTAACTGTATGTCAATATACCTAATCTCTCTAGTTCATTGAGCAATGTGCTAAGACTTCTTCAGCAGAATGCACCAACTATAGATCTCTGTGTGAAACCAGTGTGGTATACAGTTGGCAGACACTTGCCAATGACCAGCCATGCCCTAGGGTTTCTAGAACAGAGGATGATATCTGCATCCAGTGGTGGGACATCTTACGATTCCCAAGTACATGTGCCACTGGACCAGGACCAAGATAGCCTCTACAGGGAAGCAAAGCTATCGAAATTAACAGATCCAATTTTTTTCATTGTTTGCTGTTTATTGGACAGGCTTGAGCAGAAGCAATGAATCAAGCCCTGATGATGGTCCTTGGATATTTTAGAGGTAGAATGGACATCTCAGCATGAAGTTAGCTAACTTCTTCATTTGATTCTTCCCTTAACTGGTAAAAAATATTTTTTAAAGTAAAATAAAATACAACAATATTTTTAAAATCATGAAAGCCTGTTATTCCTGGAGATTAATGAAAGAGAAATTCTAAAAGCAAGAGGAAAATTATTTATCTCTGTTTTGAAAGATGGAAGAGAAGAAGGTGGGAGGGGTGTGGATGTTCTGTAACAGGGAGGAAAAGGAAATGTCTCTAGGGAAGCTATTCAACTTTCAACACAATTAAGGTTACGACGGGCAAATGATATGTATTTGCTGTCATTCTTTGAGGATAACTACTTTGGGTAGAGAAGCTTCCCCTGCATGGTGAGTGGTCCAGCATGCTGTTGTCCAACATCACACCTTTCACATTTGGGAAGGGACAGATGGGTACTGTTTGTTGTTCTCCAGCACAAGTCACTACAACTCCAGTGATGAGCTGACTGGACTCCACAAAAGAACTGGTTATTACTTTTACCAGATGTCATGACTTATATTTTAGATGTCTCCCAGGAGCCTCACATGCTTGTCTTTCAGAGGGTGACTGAATTTGCGTTTGTAGTTGACTTGCTGTATAAGAGGCAGACCACTTGGGGCTTGACCTGGGAGGCTGTCTGTGCTCAGCTGGCTCCTCCCTTCTTTCTCTGCTTCCTCACCACCCCATGCCAAGCAGCTGCCCTCTGTCATGCCCCTGTGCTCTTGGAGCGAGCAGGCTACAGGCTGAAACCTTTCCAAACTGTGACCCAAGACAACCTTCTCCCCTTTTAAATTGTGGGTGCTCAGTATCATGTCTCTACAATGAGGAAGGTGACTTAGATACCAGACCTTTTTCTTTCTGCCTTGTGTTTGGACCTCCAATTTACACCCACTCAGTTTCTGTGCTTCAAATCCCTGAGCAATCTGTCAATGACGTCAATGTTATTAATCTTCATTGGCCATATCTATGACAGCCGCTCCTCATTTAAGCCCACACAAAGGAAAAATATAACAGAGAGGCTTTGGGACTTAGTAGACAGGTAAATCTGGGGAGGTGAACAGGCTGATCTACACAGTGTCAATAAAATCACAAAGCTCCCTTATCTGCCATATAAGTTTTTTTCCTTGGCACCAAACAAGGAGTCCATTCCTTTTGGACTTTGCATCTTTAGCTAAAAAAGAATGCAAACAGTATGAGACAGGAAATAGCGCCTCTTGGGATCTTGTGAAGAGGCTTACTGACTGGACCAAAACTCCTGAGTGTGTTCTGAAAGTGGCCTAGACCAAACACCTGACCAATTGCTAAGAATTCACCCTAGAACAGGCAGAACTAACTGACTCGCAAAAGGCCAGTCCTTGATGTGAGCTTTATTAGCTCTACTTCTCATCAGTTAAGTTCCATGCTTTGGGTTCACCTTACATAACTCAAATCTCTAGGACTTCAGTGTGGAAATTGATCATCCTCCCACGTAGATGGAGCTATATCTGAAAGGCTTCCCTACTGTAGGGATTTGGGATGCTTTTCCTTTGTGAGCTGTACTTCTAATATGGAAGGTCTTCATCTGATCCTAGCAAAGGCTTTCTTTGTTGTTCCTGATGTACTCTAGCTTGGCTCTACTATCTCACAACTGATACCCCACCTTTTTTCTGCTAAGTCATTTCATTTTAGAACCTGGATTCCCAGCATGTGAAAAATGAATGTCCTGTTGCCATTCCTCTACCTGTTCTTTCTTTGACCACATGAATTTGGGTCTTTGACTTCCTCCTGTCCTTACCCTCCTCAGGTACTCACATAATCCCCTGGGCATCTAGAATATAGTTGGCCACTTGCTCATGTATAACTCTTTTTGCCTGCTCTGACCCCCATAGCCAGTGGTCTGAACATGTTATCCACTGAAGGATATCCCCTAGACTAACTGAACATAGCCAATCCATGTCATGTATTGTAAGGCTGAAGATAGTCTATATACTCCTTGGCCTCAAACATTGTACAATCAGTCTGTTTCTCTACCACTCAGGCCTCTGTTTTATCATGTCATTACCAGAGCTGCTTTCTCTGCTCTAAAAGTATGAGTCTGTTAGGATGGGAATTCCCCAGTAATCTTGTTCATGATCAGAATAACCAGAAAGAGACAGCAGTAGACACAAGACTGGCTGAGACAATGTGCCAACCATGAGACTGGTGACCTCCTGAGCCAAGAAAAGCAACCCAGTAGATGAAGGAGAGATAATTCCTCAGTGTGAATGGATCTTGGCCTCCTGATGAATGGTGCTCTGCTCTCTCTTGTCACCAAACACTTTAAAGGCCCACTTAGAGTTGGGAATGAGCTAATGGGTAGAAATTAAAAACAACAACAAAAACAAAACCAAGAAACTCTCTGGGCCTAGGAACATGTCTTGTACCAGACACTTTACATTGTTTGTCTCCAGTCTTTCCTATAATGCTCAAAGGGAGGAAAGGGCCCAACTAGACAAATGAGAAATTAGAAGTAATTTTTTCAGGGTCACGTACACACTACAGGGAAGAACAAAATTTCAATCCAATTTTATCTAACCCAAAGTCCAAGGTGCTCGTAATGCCAGGTAGTGATATCATTCATTCATTCATTCATTCATTCATTCATTCATTCATTCTTTTATCCAGTCAACAAGTTCATGAGGGACTACTGCCAATCAGAGCCAATGTCTCTACAAAGTTGAGTATGAGAAGAGACTTCCTTAGGAATTGGAAGTCACTTTGGAGGAGCTCAGGAGGGGAGCTCTAAGGGCTCTAGGATGCTCTTATCTATGTGTGGCAACAAGGAGAAGAGTTAGTGTCCTTCCAATCAATAATAAAGTGTAGTGTTCACTAATTCTTTCCTAAAAAGAAGTGACTGCCATGTCAGTAGAACTCCCAAAGAAGATTTTCTCCCTGCTTTGCACAAGTGCTCAAGTTAAGAGCAATTGGATGCACAGTGCTAGCAAGGAGTCCAGAAGGCTACATATTCTAAATGGCTTTTTTAAATTAAAAATTGAAACTACTTTCACAAATAAATATGGAAGTATGCTATCCAACTAGAGGAAAGAAAGAAAAGACAGAAAAAGTCTTTAATACAAATGGGTTAGAATAGGGTAAAAGTTGAAGTACTCAATCTCCTAAGAGGTAAACCAGGGAAGCACTATGTAAACTTTCATTTGCATTCTTTGTTGGCCCTGGAAGTCCCACATTGCAGTCATAAAATGGAAGAAAAAGAATAAAAAAGGATAAAAGGCACAAGGCTGAAAGGCTTCTTAGGTTTAACTTGAGCACAGACACTGCCCCTCCCCCATCTGGTATATAAAGAAACTGACACGCAGCAAGTCCGCGCCAGCCTTCTGCTTAGCTCCCCTTTGATCCCCTGAGCTCTTGCTAATTTTATAACATATGCTGGGATGCAGTCGTGATTGCTTTAAATTTTTCCTCACATGAAACGTTTGTCCCCTGATCCAAACTACCAGACAAAGAAGTATAGAAGAGTATAGCTTGCGGCCTATGATGAGAGCTGAGTGTGGATCTGTGGACATGAACTGCATGGAATATAAAATTGAAACCAGCAAAATACAGAGGAATAGTTGGGGTGACTCATACAGGGCAAATCGCTTTAGTTTTTTTTACTGAAATGGACATGTGAAGATTTAGAGCTCAGCCTGGGAGCATGTTTTTTAGCTGCCTGCACATGGCTCATGGCTGGTACTCAAAGATACTCCTCAGGCAAAATCTTTAACCCTTCTTTTTTCTGCCTGTCAGTGATCTGGATTGCAGTTATGGAATGCATACTTTCTCAGGTGTAACATTACAGTTCCTTGGAATCTTTAGCTTGCCGCTTCCCCAAATACATGGAGGTCAGGGTCCCATGGATTAGTTTTTAATCCTATCAGACTTATAGTCCAGGGCATCAGTTTCCGTATTTATGTGTGCCAAAAATTAGGAATCAGAATACATTGAAATAGGAAACTCTTAATGATTGTGGTATGGTGTGGTCCCTGAAGAATTTTGATGACTGTTACCTCTGCAATATGTTAGCAGATACATTGTGAAAAAGTGTTCTATGTTCTGCCAGTTCCCTTTCTTGGGATTCATGTGCTCATTCAATAACAAGAGCTAGCAGACTAAGCACTTGCTTAGGCAAGCATAGGGACCAGCGTTCAATCCCCGGTACCACATGCAGCGCCAGCCCTATCGCCGGGCGAGCTGAGCAGGCCACCACCGAGACTGAGTGTGGTAGCAGGTGCCAGTAATCCCAGTCCTGGGTAGGCTGCAACAGAAGTGAGACCCTGTAGTAAATACATTAAATAATAATAATAATAATAATAATAATAATAATAAGAAGAAGAAGAAGAAGAATAGCCAAGAGAACACAGATAGTCTGCAATACTGTTTTTTGTTTTTTGTTTTTTTCGGAACCGGGGATTGAACTCAGGTCCTTGCACTTGCCAGGCAAGCCCTTATTCCACTGAGCTATCTCCCCAACCCTCATGCAATACTGTTTTTAATCTTGGCTTTTGCCAAACTTATTTGACTGCAGATCAGTTTCTTTTAAGAAATATTTGTAAAATTGTAGGGAGTATAGCTTGAAAATGCTGGTCAAGGTCATTTTATACTTTACAGGTAAGGAACTGGAGACCCAAAGTTACAAAGTAAATATTCAATCGCACAAGAATCTCAGATGGAGAACTTCCTCTGCCTTTAGCTCAAAGTGATGAAATCCCACTTACATGTGAGTGTCCATACAAAATGAAATTCATAGTCTATATTCCAAGAAGTATTAATAGTGTTCATTCCCATCTAGAATTTCAAGTGATCTTTTATTTCCTTCTGTTAATTTTATTTTTTTAAATTTTCTCCAATGAATATGTATTAACAATAGTAGCCAGAAACTTAAGATACTATATATATCTTAAGCCACTGACTGCATAAAGTACTGAGAGATCCAGATTACTCATGTCCCTTATGGTTAGAAAAACTTCTTCATGATGCCAGAAGGGTCCAGCACAGTGGACTAGAAGAAGTTTCATTTGGGTAAGAGTATCTCCACTGACTCATTTTTCCCCGCATCATCTCCTGGCAAACATGGAAACCTTCTCCCTGGTGGCATGTTTGTGAATTACTCTGAGTTGCCTGGGAGCTCAATTCCCATTTTCTAATGACCTTCTTCTGGGATCTAAATCCAAAGAGCATTTTTGAAGTTCTGGTCCAGGACTCGGAGTGGGAACTGTGGTTCCTTAGCTCCCCATGCTGCCACTGAAAGGACATTCTGGCGCTGATTTTCCTCCCCTGTGCAGAGGATGCTTACTCGGAAGGGGTGTCAGGAAAGGGGGATACAGAGGAGGAAATGACAAGGACAAATGCCCAGCTGGAGAGGTCTTGCATTTATGTTTACTGAGAGAGTACACTGTTTCAGGTAAAGAGCTGGACCCTTACATAGCTACTTGAACCTCTTTACTCCAGGTGAGGCAAATACTTCTCACAGGAGAAAATCCAGACTCAGGAGGTTATCCAGCCTGATAGGGTCACACAAGTACCAAAAGCAGAAGTTGAGCAGAACTTTAGGTGTGAGACTGGGTGTGGTGGCATGTGCCTGTAATCCCAGCACTTGGGGAGGCTGAAAACAGGAAGATCACTACCAGTCCAACTTGTGTAGTGAGACCCTGTAGACCCTGTACTAAAATACATTAAAAAAAGAACTTTAGGTCTGGCTAACTCACTCCCTTGCCTTTCCTGCGGATGTTACAAGCATCCAGGTACTAGGTGCTAAGTAGGCACATGGGAGTCAGTTCATTCCATTGCGGGAAACCTCCCCCTAATACACTGGAAATTAGTCTCTTTCAAACAACTCTCCTTGACTCTGCTTTCCTTTGGGGACAATTAGTTTAGTAGTAATTCTCAATCTCTTGTATACACAAAAAAGAGAACTATATACAGATGTCACCGGTGCACAGTACTATTTGAATGGTACTGCTCATCCTGTAGTCTTCTGTCTGGAAGAGGAAAGAACAAGATGAAAAAGGGGACTAAGAGTCTGAAACCATGGTTTGAATCTGTTTTAACACTTTACCATTATGAACTGAGAATTTAGAGGAAAAGAAACATGGATCTGCCTCAGTTTCTTACTTTTCTTTCCTTCCTGAAATGGTGTTAATTATCCCTGCCTATTTCACATGTTTTTGGTGCTTGTTAAATACAATGTCATTTTTGAAATTGTTACATTGTAAAGTCTTGTATACAGGTTTAGTACCTATCATTTGCCAGTGAGTGCAAGGAATAGAGTGGCTTTTTGGGAAGCTTCTCTGGCTGTAACTCGTGGCAGGGGGTCATGTACCTAGTGGAAGTGACTGAATGGTACAGCCAAATTCACTGTTCTAGACTGCACATGTTTAGGGAAAGCGGAATCACTCATATTGGCACAAACTTCTGCAAGGCATATACTCATTTTAAAACATTATAGCAAAAGATGGAGAAAACATGATGCCGCAAGAGGGGATTTTAGTTGCGCGGTGGCTGAGGTGCTTCAGTGTCCTCACCTGGCAGCGGGCTCAAGAGAATGGATACGATCGCAGCCTGCTGAGACTGCGTCTGATAAGCGGCACCTAGCACATCCCACTCCCTGGTGCAGGCCTTGCCACCTACTCAGAGCCGTACTCTGCGCTCGTGGGTGAACACACAAATCTCCTCACAGACCAGGACCTCGCTGAATGTTTTCCAGTTCATGTCAATGAGGCGGTTGGATGTATCTGCTCCCCGTCTGCCATTGGCTGTGGTCACTGATGCTGTGTACATATGGCACGATTTGATGCCCTTGCCTGCATTCACTGCTTTGTCCCTTATCTCTTGGTTTCGGAGGGCCTCTCCTGTCCCCAGAGAAGTGCATGAGACAAGATCTGCCTCTTATCTGAGAGGCAGGAACATTATCTGAACAGCTGCCGCTTGCAGAGAGGCTGGTGTCAAACCGATGCACTAGCTGAAGTATTTCTTTTAAATCAAACATGCATGCACACATGCAAGTATACACACACACACACACACACACACACACACACACACTCATACACACTCCTAGAATAAACCAGATGCAAAGCTACTGAAGCCTATAGCAAGAGCCCTGCCGTGATAACCTGGTATCCTACCATCTCGTCTCTGGCACTGCCTGAACTCCCATCTGCCTTCCTATCTAAAATCAGGCTGCTCCCCTCCTGAACTTGTGAACAGGGAGTCCTCAGTGGCAGCTGAGAGGCTGGGAGAGGGAGGGGTTGGGAAATCCAGAGTCGCTGACTTGGAGGCATAGGTAGCTGCCTTTGAATTAGGATTCACTTCCCTTTTTTCCGGCAGGTGAAGCAGCCTTTAAGGCAGGCATGAAGGAGGCAGAGGCAGGTAAAAAAAAAATGCAATAAGACACAAAGGCGTCTTCATTAAGCAGAGGGAAGACAGAGCTTCCCACTCTCCTCCAGGCTCTGGCCTCAGACGACAGCTAAGCACAAGTGAAATCAAATCAGCTTTTAACTCCTCATCCACACCCCCAGCGGTGCAGGCTCAGCTTCCACCAGAGCTGAGAGTCAGGCCAGGCCACTCAGTAAATGCCCATGATTAGCACCTTCCTCAATTGAGAGTGTAAATGGAGACTCACAGCTCCGTCCTCATGGTAGCTGGAGCCACACACCCATTATTTCAAAAAAGCCAAATGTAAACAGAAAACTAGTGCTCCCTCTCACTCTCCACATGGTATTTCCCCTGCTAAAATGCTGGGGGTGGGGCACATTTCTTTGCTTATGATCTCTCCCCATATTTGAAATGATCTGTATATTTGACATTCCACCAAATGATTCTCAAAGGGAGACAATGAAAGCCTCTATACCCCCATTTGTCAGTATTTAAGGCTTAATGAACTCTTGGCGCATTCTCTCTTCCCAGAGGTTCCTGTTTGTTATTGCTGCTTCACAGTGATCTGTCCAATGCTCCAACATGCCAAGCAGCCTTACTCATAATCAGAAATATGTATTTATTAACTGGCTGGTTAATCTACAGAGAGGTTTTCTGGAGATTGCCACATTCACTAAGAATTACCAAGCCCAGCTGTGCTCTTTATGTTTAAATCCCAGGCATTCTCCAATGTGAGGAGAGGGACTATGTCCAGCCTGCTCCTGCCTCCCCCTCACAGATAATCTCCCTCAGCTGTGTATGATCTGGATGGAGGGAAGGACATTCAGTGCTCTAAGCCTCTGACTGTCAAAGATTCCCTACAAATGCACATTCACAGTAAACAAAACCCATCAGGCCCCCGCAAGAGTCCGACGCCTGATTGCACTAAACACATCACGTTGAAATCTGCAATTGGCAAAGTAATTGGTGTTATTACAGCTGATGGGGAATTTCTGATGCTGCCCAAGCTTTCTTTTGAAATAATACTCAGCCATTTAATTTGTCCAACTCTCGTTTAGTTGATTGCTCTTTTCTGCTGGAGTTTATCAAGAGTGAAGCACTGCTTCTCTAGATGCCTGCAGGCTGAAAATTCACAGACTTTTCTTATGCAGTACCTCCTCTTCTTACTTATTCCCACATTTGGCCACTGAAGATGCTAGGATGCCAACAGTAAACTAGGTTCAATGTAAGAGAATCCAACTGATTTAATTCAAAATGGTCTTCTTTGGGTATTATGGCCAAAAGTCACTAAAGCTATACTATAAAAATCAAGGTGGAAGGCAAATAAACCTTAAAGACTTGGTTATCCCTATGAAAGTTACTTGTTTCAAAAATTAAGGTAACATCTTCAATATACTCCCAAGTCCCGAAGGCATTGTAAAAATATTGAACGATACATATGAATTTGTATTGTGGGAATTTTGCTTTGATGTTCCTTATACAATCAGCCCTAGAGTGGGCTCAACAAATGATTATGGAGAATCCATTTTTTTTTTCCTAGAAGAACATAGATTTTGTTTTTTTAAGCAATGTTCAACCTCTTTTCCCCAGTTTGGTCCTTCTGTTCCAGCCCACATCAGGGGCAGAAAAGCCAAATTTAGCCAGCTCAGTTTTCTCACAGCACAGATAAGGCTGGCGTCTGGGCACAGACCTCTCTTTTTAGGGAGCTTCTGGCCCTGTCAACACTCTGGCGATGAACTGTGTGCTGGGAGCAGGAGGCTGGTGGACAGCAGGGTGCACCTCTGCACAGCTCTCAGAAGGTGCTTTGCACCCCAAACCTTCCTCCCCTGGTCACCTCTTGTCTTACTTTTCATATAGGAAAAAAAAAAAAAAAAAGCAGAGTGAAAAGTCATCTAAAATACTAACAAGACTCCAAACCTTCATGTGATTTCACTGGGTGACACCCACACAGCGTCTTTTGATACAGTGCCTCCCCAGTGTTACTGAGCAATAAATCACAGGGCCTGTGGCTCTTCCTCTAAGCAGGAGCCAAAGTAGATGTTCAAAAATATGCTGAGCATCACTGTTGAAAGGAAGCAATACTCCAGTGGTTAAAAATGTGTCTGATACTTTTGTGAAAAATAATTTATACCACCTGACAGCACTTTTAATAGCTCTATAGCCATTTCTTCTCCAAGAGTAAAAGATAACATGTAAATTTCAACAGTGCTGTAAATGGTGGAGGAAGCAAGGAATAAAATCAGCAAAGACACATATGGGCATGTTCTTCTTCCTGTCAACAAGCTTTGCACTCCTAGGCCTGCTCCTGCCAGACCCTCATCCTCCGTCCTCTCCTGAGGTCATTCTGCAAGACCACTGTCCCTGCCATTGCTCCCTTCGAAGGCCAGTACCATAAACTGACTGGTGAAAAGAGAAGATTGATTTAGCCTTTTTACTGTTAGTATGGGGGGAGAAAGGAGGGTGGAAGTAAAGTAAAAAATACATCTGATGCTATATATCCCACAAGACGAATGTGATGATTATATATCACAAATATATGCTAATAAAAAAGAAAAAAGTGTGCAGCTTTTTTTTCTTTGGTAATACAGACTTTCAGTCATGGTTTCTTTGGAGAGTGCAATTTTCACACTAACTCGGACTTAAGCAATCTACGATCAATTTCCATTATGTAACTTGTAAGAGCAATAGAAGGTACAGTGCACATTTATGGAGTGTGTGCTAAATGCCAGACATTGTTCCCAGGGTCTATCTATGTAATTGTCTTAAAAATCCCATGGGGTCGGTGTCCTTCCTGTATTAAGGAGAACTTGGAGCCATGCAGCAGACCTGTGATTCAAACTTATCAGTCTTGGCCCTGAATCAATCCTTTTAACAACAATATTATCCAACAATGGGGAATGTCCTCTGTGCTCCATATCGGAACATGAATGTGGGAAAGACATATTTTGCTCCAAAGGAAGCGTCCAGTTTTACTATTTAGGATGGCAGGGGATCAACAGGATCATTCAAGTTCTCCTGGCCACGCACCACTGGTCTGGATCACCTGCTAAAGGTGAGTTCCTTCAGACACTCTGGTGCCCACTGTTAGGGAAAGGTGAAAGACAGAAGAAAAACCATGAGCAGAACAGAGAGGATGGGGGAGGAGGTGGCCATTTAGGGGAAATACCACAGCACTTGGTGCAAGCTGTTGGCAGAATGAACTCAACCTCCAAACACAAACAGAAGGCTGGAAGAAGCCACTGGAGATCTCAAAACTCTCCTGCTGTAAGGCCCCTTTCTTCTGGCCATCTTCTGACACATCTAAGTTGGTCCTTTTGTTAGGAGACTGTGGGGCTGGGGGATGAGTAGGTAGGTGGGAAGACAAGAGGGTTAAGTGTGAGTCAGACAGTGATACCAAAACGAACTTCAAAAGTAAGGTTGTTTATTTACTGGAGAAACTGCTTTCTCCTCATGAGGCAGGTGTGGCGCTCTCCTAGTAAAGGGATTATGAGGCTGTCTCTCAAGGCCTAATGGCGGGTCTACATTAACCTCATGCCAATCATTCCTAGACCAAATTACTCACAGAGCAAAGCTGTGCATCACACACTCAACTTTCAGATCGGGGAAAATGTTACCCTAACTCAAGCTATTAACAAGTGCCAGTGCTTGAGAAAGAATACAAAAACTCAGCGACTCCAGGAAACAAGCAAGCAGAACTGCAGGAGACTTCTTAAGAAGCTCATATGCAGGTCCCTTTAGCCAACAGACTGAAGAGAAAAACAAGAAGAAAAGAATCCTAGGAACACAAAGACAGTGGAAGGAGTCAGCGGATAACTAAACCCTTGGAGTCTCAAGGGATCACAGAAATCAGCTAATCCCAAATCACTGTTGCTAAGATTCTGTGTTTTTGTTTTGCAGAAGAGAAAGCAGTAGTTGAAAGAGAAGCGAGTATTCTTGAAAGGTAATTCTCCCTAGCTGCCCTCACCTCCTTTCTATCATGAAAAGCTGAGTTTAATTCGGATGTTGAAAGTGTACATCTACATCATACTTTAACACAACAGCAGTGATAACCTATACTGCTTCCTTTGGTAACGTGGAGAAAAATCTCTCATATGCATAACCCCCCTGCTTTCCCCCACACCACCTGCCTTTTATCAGTTTTCCTGGGTGCAAACTTCTGCACATCAGGCTTGTGTTAAGTCAGGCCCACCTGCATGTGGTCCTCAGGTGGTCAGAACATCCTGGGAGTAAGAACAAAATACTGAAGTCCAAAGAGATTTAGCATCCCAGGAGAACCTATTAATACTCAGAATATTCCACGGAAATGCCAGACTCTCTGGGAAACACCTGGTGAACTTCTCTCTGCAGGACTAAATGCCAATGCTGGATTAAAAAAAAAAAAATCTACTAAAATCACTGTCAAGGCAGGCAGTGTAAAAAGTGTATGCCTGTAGTTTAAAACTATACACTTCACAGAAGAAAAGTTCTTGTGTTAGTTTGGGTGATAGTGCAGTGTGTGTGTCTCAGCGTGCACTTGAGTAAATATTTTGTTAAGAACGCTCTGTTATCATCACAAATGATAACATTAAAAGACATAATTAAATAACTTGTCTACGGAATTACAGGGAGAGATCCATATTTTGTGCAGGTATCCTAAAAGGACAACTATACTGTTTATCCAACCCATACTTTTGTATGGCTTCTTTGGTAAAATGCTCTAAAGCTAACAGTAGGAAACCTATCTCATGCCCAAATATCATGGCAACATCATATCATTAATAGCCATATCATGGCTATTAAAAGGTTCTTTTTTTTTAATGTTTGGTATGGGGTCTCATTAAGCAGCCTAGAGTCCTAGTGATCCTCCTGTTTTCTGCCTCCCCAGTGCTGGGATTACAGGCATGCAACACCACACAGAGTCTCAGTGTCTGGCTCAGCATGCCCAGGGAGAGGGCTGACATGGCATGTGGTACTGGGGATCCAACCCCAGTCACTGCGCTTGCCTAAGCAGACGCTTAGTCCGCTAAGCCATCTCACCGGCCCACTATTAAAGTTTCTAAAATCTTTCTTCCAATTACTAGAGGTAACTGGAAGTGGATCAATGGCAGATGCTCCACAGGCCACCCTGGTTTACAGCCCATGCTCAGATAAAAGGCATTTAGAATGAAGGCCTATGTTTACTAAGCAACAGCCTGAGCTAGGAGAACTAGTGGGATAGACTTCGCTCTGGAACAATTACATTTAATCCAGGGAACCTGGGTCACCTGTGACCTTGGGCACCTAGTTATGTGGCCTCAGAAGATCGCACACTTTTAATATTATTATGTGGCTTTTAGCAGCGTTTTCCATGACTACATTGCACAAAGCTCCAGCTCGGCTGGTGTAAGAGACAACAAAAGACTGTCATGGAGGGCTGAGTGCAGTGCTGGCCTCTCCTCCTGTATCCAGGACACACAGCCAGCCAAATCAAAACCCACACCCATCAGACACTACCTGAGCTTGTGTGGGTTGGTGAGTAACACCCAATGATTATCATAAGAGTATTTCAACCTACCTGCAGTTGGGTGTGCCTGTAAAGACAGGCATTTATTGTTCACAAGCAGACATGTTTGCTTTCTTATTTGACTACTGAAAACAGATTTGTGTAATTTTGTAAAATAATTTACTAAGCTAAAATAGTTTTTTAGCCATAGTATAGAGAGTACAAAAATGTATCAAATAGTTTTTGTTCATGATACTGTTGTAATTTCAGACACACCATTGTTAATATTAGAAATGTTACAATAAAAATATTAAAAATAAAGGAAAATTTGTTACTTACACACTTACCTATATTACATATTTTATATACACCCAAAGACAATTCTTTTTCACTCAGTGTGGCCCAGGCCAAAAGGGGGCTACCCATGCTCTAGACCCTCGGAAAGTCAGAAGATGAATTGTGCGAGACGCAGTCTCTTCCCAGGTAGTGTCAGTAACTGGTAGTGTCAGAACTTCAGACTTCAGAAAGAGTGTAGAGATGGCAAGGAGGGAAGGCCAAGAAGCCAAACACCACCACTGTCTGGTTTATAGCTTTGTGCAAATCTCAATTGCCCAGTGGAAACAGCAAAGACGAACACTGACATATGCTTTACAGAATCCACACTTAGCCATAATCTCTCCACTTGAGGAGGGCAAGACTCAGACATGAGCAAAAGGGGTGGCTGCGAAGAGTGGGCTCTGGGTAGCAGAGAAGTCCATGACAAACTCCACACAGGGATCACCCTTTGAATGGGGAACCCAGCTCCTCTTCTCTTCCAGACCTTCTTTCTGCCGATGTCTTTTTCTAGAAAGTCAGGAGTCTGACTGACGCTGGGGAGCTCTTGAAAATACCAGCTGCTAGATGTGGCTGGCCAAATGGAGCCAAACCCTGGGGATTAGGCCTAGACTTCTGCAGAGCTCACAAATACCCTCATAATTCTGGTCTGTGGCCAAGGTCTCTTTTGACTTTTAACAAGGGAGTACCAGGGGCAGGAATTCTTTGTATACCATGAGGCTTTGGAGTGACTCTTCCCCAAAGAGCAAGACAAATCCAGCGCTGGTTGCAAAACAAGCCAAGCTGTGTCCTCATAGCAATGTGTCTTTAACTACCTGACTCTGCCTCGCCTTACTGTCACCCACTATGAGCAGGCATCCACCAAGCCTCCCTCTTGGAAGTCTGGGGGGAAATGAGGATGAGAGCCACAGACATTCTCTGGGGAAAATGGAAGGGTTCAACTACAATCTTTGGACTGCCATCAAGTATGAAAAGGTCCTTTACAGACTTCTCCAAATACAGCTTCTCTAACTACAATAGAACACTCATTTCTGACAAAACAAAACAAAAAAGAGGGATATAAATAAAGGACCATTTTATTGTAAAAAATACATATGCATATATATACAAGATAGGATAGATATACAGCTACATTCTCTTAATTCATTGCGAAGAAAAGTTTGTACTAACAGTGTTTAGACAAGATATCATGTTTGCATCTTACCCCTGCATAACTACTATAAAGACAATATGCAATGTATTAATTATTGTAACTGTCCTACTAATCTGTTTTGAACCTGTTTCATTGCTATTTTGTCTTTTTTTCTCATTAAAATAAATTTTAAAATGCTGCACAGCAATTGTCTCTATTATTCTGATAATTTTCTAGGACTCTGGGGAAGACAGACCAAACGCAATACAATACACAAAAAATGAGGATGGAGCCGCTTGTCTGAGCAGTAGCCAGAATGGATTTGAATGATCATAATGATGGAGCTAATATCTAGTCCCAGGGGGCATGACATACATTAAGAACACAGATAAGGGCTGGCCAAATAACTCAGTAGATTAAAGTGCCTGCAAGCAGGCTGGGGCCCAGGGGTTCAATCCCAGGGCCTGCCATGCCCATCCTGTCCCTGGGGCATGCTTAGACAGTGACTGAGACTGGGCGTGGTGGTGAGCGCCTGTAATCCCAGCTCTTGGGAGGTTGTTGATCACTACGAGTTTGAACTAGTAGTGAGACTCTGAATGCCCTGTAGACCCTTCCCTAAATAAATAAATAAATAAAAGCACAGATAATGGAGCCAGGCTCTCATGTTTAATTCCTACTTCTTCTGCTTCTGGGCCTCATGACCTTAGCCTTTCTGTGCCTCCATATGCTTTCTTGCAAAGTGGGGACATGCAACTGCAGATTCACAAAGGCAATATAAGGATTCAGTGAGATGATACATGAAAAGCTGAGCATACCTGCCACGAGTCTTGGCATACACACGTTCCAGCAAAGGCAGTGTGAACTTGTCCTCAGACCCGTTTCAGTAGTTTAGCAAGGACTTGGAACTCTGAATTCCCCAGGCCTGCCATTTTATATTTAATAGCTGTTTAGGGCTGGGGAGATAGCTCAGTGGACTAAGCACCTGCTTTGGCAAGCACCGGGAGCAGGGCTCAATCCCCAGTCCCACACGCCATGCCAGCCCTGCCTCTCAGGCACTATGAGTTGGTGATCAAGTCTGTGTGTGGTGGCGCATGCCTGAACCCCAGCACTGGGGAGGCTGAGAACTAGGGGATCACTATGAGTCTGAACTGCATAGTGAGACTCTGTACCAAGTGCATAAATGAAAAGAAAAAATAACTGTTGATACTGAACTTGTAGACAGCTGGTATTCACTAACAGACAAGTCCTAATGGTGATTTTGTTCTAAAACCATGATCAACCTCAGGAGGACAAGCAATCCAAAAACTTGGAGATCTGAAGATTGAAAGAGGAGTTTCAACAGACTGTGCTGCTCCCACTAGATCTATTTATCAGTGTAAAAATATTCACCTGTGGCAAATAAAATTCCATCAAGGCCCTGGCTACTGCCATGACGCCTGCTCTGCTTCATGGTTTTCTCCTGTAGAGATGACCACAAGTGGTTTCACTCTACTCAGTAACCCCCACTTTCAGAAAAAAAGCTTCTTCTCAAAAACTTTTTGGGAGTTTTACAAATAATAATTTCCCAGTCAGGATTCTTGGCACCCAGTATTTGTTGCAGAGGGCTGTGTTCCCTGGTGATCTCTCAGTAGGCAATATTTTGGGGCCAAAATAATAAAGGTTCATTCAGGGAGGATAATCATTCTTAACTCAGGAATGAACATTGTCCTTCTTGGGATACCTCAATGCAGTTAGCAACACTCCATTTTGCCAGTCAGTGAAGGGGTTGCTGGCCCAGGGACAGTGCCTCCGAACTCTTCAATTCCGTCCCTCAACACCTCCTCCCCTGTCCCCAGCCCAGCTTCATTTCCCATGACCTCTTGCAGTCCCGTGGTGCAGGCTTACAGCCAGTCTCTTCTTCATTTCAGCATGCCTTCTGCTAGTAGAGCAGTTTCTGACATCGCAGTTCTGCCTTGTGCCTGCCTTCAAGCCTTCCACAAATTCCACTGTTCTCAGGTAAATGCCTGTAACCTATTTCAAACACACCAACTGTACAATGGCATGGAGCAGTGAGCAGAAAAATCTGAATATGCACTGGGTATTAGAAAACAGTAAGAAATTAGGGTTAATTTTCATAAGTGTGAGACAGGTGTGCATGATTTTTTTTAATTTTTTAGTTTTTTAAATCTTTTATTGCTTAAAAAAATCTTACTGAAGGGCCAGTCAAATAGCTCAGTGGAGTAAAGCACCTACAAGCAGGTGCAGCAGCTGGGGGTTCGATCCCTGAGACTGATCTAGTAGTGAGACCCTGAACACCCTGTAGACCCTTCTCTAAAAATTAAAAAAAAATTCTTACTGGACTATTTGAATAAAATAATATGATGACTGGGATTTGTTTGAAAATATCCCCTGTGAAAAGGAAAATTGGAAACTAAAATAAAATGTGAATAATGATGAAATAAGATGGGCAAAATGCTATTCATGGTTGAAGCTGGAGAACTGTGATGTGGGGATTCGCTCATATCAGCGTTGGAGAGCTGACTGTCAATGGCTTTGGAACAGGTTTTAAAAGCCACTGGTAACCTGGAACTGTCCATGAGAAGGATCCTTGTACCACAGAATCCAACAAATACCACCCATAAAAGCCTGTCTTACTGCATACCATTGCCACTGGGCGGCAGATATCCTTGTTTATTATACTTTGGTACTCACTTTTGTATGAGTTTGAAAGATTCAGTAATAGCTATTTTTTTAAGTCTATTCTTTCCTTGCTTCTGAGAATCAAATTTTGATTCATCCTTATTTCCCAGTAGCTTCCCACATGCTTCCAGTAAGGCAGGCTGAGAAATTGCGCCATCTCCAAGGCTCCCTGACACAGTCTACATACCATCATCCTTATCTTGCCATTCATCCAGGCTTCCTCCACCCTGGACTAAGCTTATCACCTCACTCACTTCTCATCTACTTTGCCCCAAGCACATTACAACTGTGCCTGCAAGACTTTCATGCTGGTTCTGAATGGATGTAATTTCTCTGCTATCTGAATTTTTAATCAATCTAACCTGTGCTTTTCTAGTGGAAGTGGTCACCAAGTTCCTGGTGTATGCCAAACATCATATGAGGCTCCTTTCATATGCATTATCTCATTTAGATCTTAGCACAATCAGTGAGATAAACTAAACAACTTGATCTTGCCTAATAAGGAAAAGAATCAGTCATTAGGTAACTTCTCTAGGGTCACAAAGTTGGTACTGGTACGAGAACATCTCAAAACTGCCCACTTCTACAGAGAGGTCTGCCACGACAGGGAGCCCAACACAAACAAGAGCCTCGCATGGAAACCTGTTCAGTGAATAGTCAAGTCAAGTGAAACTATGTGTAATCCAAATAGCTTGTTGTATGTCCCCTTTCTTTTTTTCTCGCTTTTTACCACATCTATGGTCCATTTGATCATAATGGCAATTAGTATTTAGAAACACATAAAGAGAGGGACTTGCAACAAACTATTTGGATTTGCAAATACTATACTCTCCTCTTCCTTAAATGAAGACTCCACTTTTCTTTGGAAGGACCTCTCCTCTGAGATATGCTTTTGTGTCTCTATGTAGGGGAGGATCATGCCTTTGACCCTTTTCTGTGGGGTGGTGACTCTTTGTAGGGCCACTTTTGCAAAAGTGGCTGGACATGGAAAGCCCATATCTTCTTTGCTTTGGTCCCACGACAGTTACTGCTTTACTACACCCTACCTGGGCCCTTTCAAGCACGTGCACAAGCCCTTGGGAACCTTACTACAATGCTTCAGCAACCTTCACATCTCTGTAAGAACTAAGAAATAAAAAAAGAAATGAATGCCAAGAAGCCTTCAACATCATTTGTGTCTGGTCCTAGCAGCTGCCTCTGATTTCTCCTGAAGCTCTCACTCCACAAAAGGCAAGCAGGAGAGGAGGGTAAATAAATGACACCAGCAACTGGTACAAGAATAACTGGCTACTAGAAGACTTTCCAGTGACATGGAAACCACACAGACAAACAAAAAATGAGGAAGCAACAAAGTCTGTAAAGATGATATCAATTAGGAAATGCAGTAAATACATGTGTAGAGCAAGGACTAGAAGAGGACATGCTAAAATGTCATCCTCTATGTTTATGAGGTGAAATAACAGGAGATTTGTTTTCATGTTTCTCTGCATTCTAGATTTCTACAGGGAACACACATGGAATTTTGGGGGAAACGAGATAAAAAGGAAAGTAGAGATGAAAGCATGTGTTTTAGGGTCTTTTGCTAAAGAGAATTAGATGCCAATTCTGATCCTACTTCAGGGTGGACAGGAATAGACCAACAAAAGCAGATGAAGATCACTTCTGATCATCCAAAGGCTAGAAAAGAAGAGGCTCAAGGATGTCTGTGTTGCTTCAAAAGGCAAGAGCAAGATATTAGAAGATAAAAGGAGTCACGTTGTGGGGAAAACCAAAGAAGAGAGAAAAGTCAAGGTGGTTTAGGTGTGAATTTCAGAAGCTTCTACATCTGTGCTTTAAAGATACACTGAGAATATATCCCACCTTTCAGCCCAGGCCTCACTCCAGGAAACAGTTCCAGCCTGTGACCCTGGGACCAAGCTTCCCACCTCTGGGAAGACCAGCAACCTGTAGCATATGACAGCTTGGGCTCACAGCTTACCTCTGCAATGGCTTCTAGGTTTTTCCAGGATGGAGCAGGATATCTTTGGAAATCAGTAAGAATGGGGAGAAAGGCAGGAATCTGCTTCCTTACCTCTTTCTCCTCTCTCTAGATGCAGAGAGGATAGAGACAGAAAAGTCTAGTCCCAAATGATCACATTGCACATTTTTAAAGTTATCAAAGATTAGTGGGGAAACAATAATTATTTTCTTTAAGATGCTGCAGCAGGAATGATATCAAGGAAAAACAGAGAATGCTGCACAATGAACTGATAAATGTGAATCATCAGAAAGCCAAGAGGCTAATCACAGTTACCCCATGGAGGGGTCCTTCAGAGTACTTCCTGAAAGAAAGTGACAGTAGCTCTTTTTTTCCCCCATAATTTTATTGAGAAACAAATAGCAATGAGATAGTTTCAAACTAAATTGGCAGGCCAGTTTCAATAATTAACACATTGCATACATTCTTCCTAGTGGTTAATTGCTGTACAAGATGCGAACTTGAGATCCTATTTAAAAACACCTTTAGAAAAAATCCCTCTATTCATTAAGAGAATGTAACTATATATCTATCCTAACCATTTTGAATACACAGATACAAAAAGGACATTCATCTGTATCCCCTTTTTTTGTTTAGTTCTGTTATTTGAATATTATAGGTGTGTTAACTCAGCAAAATATTCTAAAAGAGTCCAGTAGCCCCTAATAGTATTGGGTCTTCCGCTTGACTGGCAATGTTAGAAATTGTTGACCTGAGTCCCCTACAGCTCAACATAACAGCATGGCTTTACTTCTTCTTCTTCTTTTTTTTTTTTTTTTGTGGAACCGGGGATTGAACTCAGATCCTTGTGTTTGCCAGTCAAGCGCTTATCCTACTGAGCCATCTCCCCGGCCCGGCTTTACTTCTTATATTTCGTTTTTATACTTTTCTGTTGGATGGTTAAGACCAAGGTAAAGCAGGACCTATGCAACAAGAGTTGTAGCTTTTGGGTCTGATAAGGTCAGTGAAATCCCCTCAGGATTTATCCTGAGATCCTGTACAACCTTTGTCAATGTCAGCCATGTGAATAAGTCATGGAATGGTTTAAAAAGATGTGGTATTTTTACACAATGGAGTATTATTCAGCTATTAAGAATGATAAACTTGAAACTTTTATATTGAAGTGGATGCCACTTGAAGATATACTCATATATGAAATAAACCAGAGACACATATGTAAATATTGTGTAGTTTCCCTAGTATAAGAACTCAAAAGTCAGCAAAATATTCTAAAAGAGTACAGAAGCCCATAATATCATAATTGGGGTATAACTATGAATGTCCATTTTGTATCTGTGTACTCAAAGTGGTTGGGATAGATATGTAGTTACATTCTCTTAATGAATAGAATGATTTTTTCTAATGGTGTTTGTAAGTAGGATCACAAGTCTGCATCTTGTACAGCAATTAACCACTGAG
>NW_004524579.1:21785423-21828159 GCF_000260255.1 Octodon degus | reverse complement strand
ATTGGGGTACTAAAACCACTGACATTGGAGGATATCAGTGATATACTTGGATAAATATTTACCATCTCAACACTACTTCATATTCAGTGATTTTCGTGTGTTTTTCATTTGTATGATCTCTATTTTTTAATGGTTCTCTGCCTAAAAATAAAAATAATCTTTTAATTCTTTATTTCTCCTTTAAAAAAAAAAAGAACTCAAAAGAAGAAATACAAATAGAAAGGTATAATACAAGTAAAAGGCAAGCAGGATCTCGAAGACTAACTAATCAAGAAAGGGAAAGGAGAAGAGCTAGGAAACATGACAACGTCAAGCCATACAGTTATATGTAGAAGATGAGCAAGACAGTAGCTCTTGGAAGGTGAGAGCCCCATGAGTTATTATGGCATCTGAAGGTATGGGGGGTCAGTGTAATCCAGAGACCAGAAAGAAAAGGTGAAAAAATAACAAGCCAATAATCTGGTATAGTGGGGCTGCCCACAGCACATGGACAGCTTTCTTTTTTCATGTGGAAAAGCCCCCAAAGGTCATACCCAGGGCTTTTGGATTTAGGAATGATACTGAAGAACTAACTTTAATCTGGGCACCTTGCACTGGCAACAAGTCTCCTAGGACTTCCCTGCCTTAGGTACAAACATCTTGAGAAGTGAAAAATACATCTTGATACTTACAGCTCGAAAGGGACTACACATGAATGAATAATGTAGAGGCTGGGAACAGAACTAGAGTGGGAAGCATGGGATGGCCTTTATTGGTCCTGCCTTCAAAAGTAATGAACAAACCTTAAAAACATTCAACTTTCTCTTTGGTTACTACTTTATTATAAATTTATTATCTAATAAAAATTATAGAATTCAATTATCTCAGAAAGAAGCCATGCCCACTATGTACCTTTCCAATAAGCAAAACTGTACAACTCAAAGGCCCCACCACCACCTTCCCCTGTTTTAAAATAAATTATCAGATGAAAGAAAATGTGTAGCTGAGATGTCATTGTGCAAGTATACGAGTAGGAGTGTGGAGGTAAGCAGGGTGCTGGTAACTGGATTTTCTTTGGCTTTTGCTTCACATTCCCTTGCTCCGCAGGACGTTCGTATAGCTATGTCAGTTTTCAGTGACAGGCAAAAAAGCCAACTGGCTGTCTCTTTCTAAAACCTCCATGCGTGCCCAAGAGAAGAACTGACAAGCCATGATGAAAACACTCCATTCTTCTACATGAATCTATTTTCCACTCCCAGCCATGGCCCTCGATTTTGTTCATCCTCCTCCTCCAGCCTGTCACTGTCTACTCTCCGTGCCTGCCTCCACTCTCCCTGTGGCCTAGGGCTAAGCGACATGAGGACCTGGGTTCTCAGTTGCCTTAGAGGTGACAGGTACTCAGAGGAAGGAACTCACAAACAGAAGGGTCATGAGGACACAGTGGGCTCGTGAATGTGAAACACATTTAAAGAAGGTAGTCAAAACATATGAAACTCTAGCTATCACACAATGGCTGCCCCAGCAAAAGTTCACTGCCATTGACTCAGATATGTATCCCCACAAAGGTATGACACTGTGGGATGGTAAGGCAGGACCTGCCTTGGGGTGATAGAAAATTTCATAAGATAGCATGGAACGGGCACTACAGCCATCACTCTTGGATTTGCCTTTCTTTGTAGAATGCTCTATCTACACTGAGACCTACAGGAGAAGTCCAAGATTTCTGTGTACCTGGTGTGTGTGTGTGTGTGTGTGTGTGTGTGTGTGTGTGTGTGTGTGTTGTGTATGGAGAAGGGGAAGGGAAAGGAGTAGTAACTCCCCTTACAGAGACAGGCAGGATGACTTCCTATCTTTACTCTTTCCAAGCAAATGCCCACAAAGATCTTACCTGCACATTTCTTTGATTTGCTCATGGGATCCTGAAAAGAGCCCTCTCTGGCCAGAGATGACAGTGGCCAGCCCTCTTTCCAAAATCAGCACAACAGAACCATCTGCCTCTATGGGAGCTGGAGATTAAACTGACCACCATGACTGTGTGACTGCAGTGTTTGCATGTGAAGATCACAGGAATGAGAGCATGCTGTCCAAAAGGAGAGACAGGGGAGAACCCAGCCCCACTCAGCTTAGTACCTTTCCTAAGCTCAATAACAACCCCATATTCCAAGCATCTTGATCTAGATTTTCTTCATTATAAAATATTAAGAGAAAACAGAAAGAAGTTGTGTTTTTCTGTGATCAGGTGAAAGAGGAGCTGGAGGGAGAGAGCAGCTACCAGGTCGTTCTAAAGGTCAGCACAAGGTCAGAGAAGCTAGAGATGCAAGTCCAATTGCTTACCTGCAGAGTCCAGAGCAGTGGACAGTCTTAAACATCATAAACCCTTCCAGGAAACTCACCTGGGGCTGAAATCCTTTGAGGTCACTGGCTGCAAGGTCACTGGCTGTGAGCTGGAAAAGAGCAAAGGCATTTTCCTTAATGATCATCCTCAAAGTCTGCACACAGCTTCCCCAAGACAACCAACCTGCCACGGGCTCCTGAGAGCCTGGGGCAGAGTTCAAGAAGTACAGTCACAACAGGGCAGCCTGACATTTCCAGACCAGGACTCCAGTCTTCCCACTCTGCGTGCACCGCCTCCGATCGCCTCTCTCCTACCCGGTCCTCACTGCCCTCTCCCAGCTTCCATACACCATCGGTTGTTCAGTGGGTCTTAACCTAGTGCCCAGGATAAGGCTGGACCTCTAGAGGGTCCCAGAAATTACAAGTATGTGTGAATTCATAGCTATGCACATTTCCTCAGGGAGAAGGTTTCTGGCTTTTACTGGCAAAGTGTTCTGCATTGTATATTAAGAATGGCTATTTCAGAGGAAAAGACTCATCTTCTCAAGGAAAATATTTTTCTTTCTTTTTTAATACCAGACTAGTACAAGTGATCTTTTCCTCTTCATACCCACATGACTCAGTTTCTCTTTCAAGTTGCCTGTCATTTTATTTGCTATTTAGATTTTCACAGCTTTGGTTCAACAATTGTATAGAATCTCACACTAGGATGAGGATAAGATTTATATGTTTTTGCACCTCTGTGTAATCTATGCTAAAGTGTAAAGTTCTGGTTTTTGAATATTTTGCATCCTCTTCAGGACTTGGCACTAGAAAACACTCAGTGAAAGCATAGTTAACTAATGAAATTAATTAATACTGCATTCTTTATTGTTGCTTTCACATGCTGAGAAAGGGGGTCTGAGGAGTAAAAGGAAAGGTGCTTATTTTGACTCAAGGAGTGTGACTAGCAAGCTTTGTTAGGCCTGCAGAGCATTTGTGAAAAATAGGAAAGATTTCATGTTTGCTGTGATAATATTTTGTTTGGTTCAAGAAAAAGAAAGAGTCATGCTGGGCTTCGGTGCCTCCAGCTTCGGGAAAAGCACCACGAGACGTATTAGCTTCCCTCAGTGACTCTGCCAAAGATGCTGCCTACGTGCTGTTAGAGCTCGGACAGAGTTTCTCTCCTTAGGTAGCTCTGCCTGTGAGCTGGATTCCCAATCCTGGTAAAGAGCCACCTCAGCCCCTCTGATTGTAGTGAAACAGCCAAGCAACAGCTCACAAAGCTATGTGCCAAGGGACCGAAGGCCAAGTGCAATCGTCAGACTCAGTTTCTTCCTTTAAGGCACTTACACTTTGGTCAAAGATCAGACATGTATCCATTCGGATCAAATGGTGCGTAACAGAGTCTGTGTGGAAGCTTAAAGATAAAGCATGAGAGATCAGGGTGGGACTGTTGGAAATAACACTGAAAATAATATGGAAGTGGGACTAATCTTAAAAATGAAAAGGTAGCTGATGAGATGCTTCATGTGGTAGCAGCAGGAAGAACAGAGAGAGAGAGAGAGAGAGAGAGAGAGAGAGAGAGAGAGAGAGCCTTGTAACTCCAACACATCTCACTCTGCATCTCCACTCAATGTCAGCCAGTTTCCTTCAGGACCTGAGTAGGGGATAATGATAAAACACAGGACTGATTGCCTGGGTCCCTGGTATACTGGTTACTGGCTTTACATTGCACAATTCCATCATGAGATGGTATCTCCACCGCACAGATGATGAAACTGAGACTTACAGAAATGAAGTAACATATCCCAGGTTTCACTGGTGGGACTGAAGTCACAAGCTGTGTTTTCTCAAATCTGGGGCTTTTTCTTCCATAACAAGATGCCCCTGAATTAAGGCATGTCAGAGATCACTTGAGGAGATGTGACAGGGAACAGGCTGAGTGCCAGAACAGTAGTCAAGTGAGCCACCGGCAGTAACACGATGCTTGTGTCCTAAGAGATGACCCTTAACTAACCCTTCCTCTCAGACACTCTTATTTAATTGGTAATGACCATGGACTCTTCTAAATTTATCGATATAACCTAAGCCACTAACTTGAGCCAGGCACAGCAGGAGGAGAGACAGAAGGGCTAGATGGAACAAGCTCTGGCACAGGCATGACCTTTGCGGGAATGCAGTCACCAACAAGAGTTCACTGATAGGACTGAGAGCCCAAAGTCTATCCTCTCAGTGAGGACAGCCAGCAGAGAGCCTTCCATCACCTAGAACAGGGCTTGCCAGGGATGCAGGAGCCAAGGGACCTGAATGCCTAACTCCTCCTTGTCCTGAGATCTTGCCACTGAAAATATATCACAGATGTGTTCAACCATCTCAAAACATGCGCTATGTCCTCATGTCAGTGGGGTTGGGATTGAGTAATGGACAGATCTTTTCATGTAATTGGAAATAGCCATAAAGCATCTCTGGCTAGGATTCCTTGTATTTCTAATTCAATAAAGTCTGGATTATCCTTCTCTCCTTGGACATCTTCAGTTCTCTCTCCCTTCTTTCCACAGGGAGTCAGATCTGTGCAATTCAGTCTTTAATTCTTTAAACTTCCATTTTGTGCTGTTGCATGCATTTTGACTTCTCTTTTTATCATGTAGCCAATCTAACAAGACCAAGAAGACCAAGCCTAACAATACAAGTCATCCTATGTAAATTCTTCATTTCTCCTTGTGTTGAGAAGAGCCTAGACATTCAATTAACCACTAAACAACCTGTTGGTCAAATGACACATAAGCAAAGTGAAGAATATTGTCAGCCCCAAGGTGAGGACAAGAATGACTAAATTGCTGAGTGTGGAGAACAGAAGTGTAAGAGGCAGCTTAAGACACCCTTCAAGCCGACAAAAGGAAATGGCACTCAGCACCTAGTACTTTTCCTGCGTGAAGAGCCACTCCATGTCTGAATGAATTAATCAACTCCCATGATGACAGCAAGCACTTCTCTATGCTACTGACTTGTGGAGAGAATATTGGTTTATACTTTAGCATAAGAGGCAGAGGTTATATTTAAGGAAGAATAGTAGGAAAGTAAGAGAGCTGAAGAGTGAAAGAATCCACTAGCAGACGGGAACGGGGGGAGGCTCTCTCCTGCAGGGTCAACTGGTTTGTCTCCAGTTGAGATGTGTTAGTTCATCTTGTGTTGCTGCATGAAGGATTCAGGAGTTGTTATCAGGGGCAGTAACCAAATAATTTCTCAAACTGCTAAACTCTTTTACCTTGGAGATTCTGATTTTATTTAATTGATTAATCAATTTATTGAATTTTTTGTACTGGGAATCAAACCTAGGACCTTGTCCAAGCAAATGATCTACCACTGTGCTTACACCTGGAGATGTTGAGAATTTTATTCAAAAACCTAGTATACATTACAGGTGTTACCTGAATTGGAGACAGCCAATGGCAAACCTTCTAATCTCTGAGTCCTGAAGGGACAGTGTGAAGAAGCTTGCCTTTCCTCACCATCAAGCCTCATTCCTTAGTTCCAACCATGCCCTAACTAAATGCAGGAGCTCTGGGACAAAGCACAGCCCCTGACTGCTAACATTCCCCAAAGTGGACGATCTCGTAGAAATTCGCACAGCCTGCATCTGGGAAGCAAAGAGCTCCTAAGTATGGTACTGAGGCATATTTCTTCATTAGAAAAGCAGACAAAAAACATATTCCTGTATTTAAAAAATACAGAGTACCTAGTCAAGACCCCTCAAAAGAATTCCTGGTCTTACAGTTTAAGGACCTGAAGAGGGCAACTAAAGATCCCTGGGAGAAATGTGAGTTGCCCTTGGCTCTCCTTTCCGGAGCTGGTGTACCTGTGTCTTCCTGTTTCTCGAATTTGAAAACAAGTGTTTTATTACTTAAATCCTTAAAACTCTTACTCTGCAGAAAAAGAAGCTGCAAGATTTTCAAGATCACCTTGCTGACTCACAGTGGAACTCAGTGAAGAACCCAGCCCCTCTGCACAAGCCTGCATTAGCAACCTTCTCTGCCCAGTCCAACTCTACATGGCAGAGAAATGCTCAGGAATTCCGCGGAAGTCACAGCAGGTAGGAAAAGACAAGCCTGTTCCTCCTCAAAGCCACTGACTTAAGAAACACAGCTCCAGATCCTTCCCGGCCGTTCCCTTCCCCCGGACTCTATCTACATTCTGTCCCAGGAGGAAGCACCCCGCTACCGGTGGGGCCTGGCGGTGCGGGGAGGGATCTAAGACAGGCAGACAGAGTGAGGGACGAAAATGAAATCCTCCATGGCTCTAGGGACTTCAATCAAGCTGAAGTTAATGAAAAGGATCCTGCCTCTTCCCAGGATGGCTAAATGTCTGCACCACTCCTTGCTACGGGGCTGTGAGGGTGTGGGGGAGAAGGAAAGGCAGATTTAAAAGGCAAAAGCGGGGGAAAAAATTCTTTCATCTCCCTGGTGGAGCAGGGCAGTGTTCGTGGAGCCCCCTGCTTTGACCAATCTCATTCCTGCCACGTCTTGCTGCTCTCTGGAACAGTCCACATTCAAATACTAGGAGGATGACCCTGCCTTCCATTTTTCAGGAGCTTCAGTTTCTCTCTTGGCATAAATTCAAGGATTTTGGTCTGTCTGAGCTCCCAGGGAGGGCGGGAGGAAGGCGAAGGGAGCAGTGAAGGCTTACTGCACATGAGGAGGAACCCCTTAGCTTCCCCAAATAAGAAGTGTGCTTTCTTGTTCTCTGACTCTGCTTCTGAATGAAAGTCTCCCTTTTCTTGTAGGGAAAAGTACGCACAATACAGTGGCAGCCAGCAACCCTGGGGTGACCATCTTGGGCCCAGGACTGCCTTTCCTGCAGCAAACTTCATAGCTTCTGAGCTTGCCCCACAAGGGGAAAGGGGATAATGATGCCATTTTGTTCTGTCTTTCTTCCTTCCCTAGGAAAATCATCTTGGCTGGCCCACAATCAAAAGCACCCCCTATAGCAGGGGAGAGTGGGACCCAACCTATCCACATCTATCTACCAGGCTTACCCTGTGCACTTGTGACTGGAAGGGGCAATTGACATGAAAGAGGAAAGGGTGTGCGTCATGCTGGATGTCTTGCCAGAGGGCTCAGGGCTCACAGATGTGCATCTGGACCAACCGAATCTGAGGTCCTTGGGACTCTCCAGGTCAGATATTGGAATAAGGGAGACAGAATCAGCACAAACTCAAGTTCTAGCCCTGGTTCTCCCACAACTCACTTACTCCTCCCAGATATTTCCTTCCTCTGGGCCAGATGAATGGATGCTGCAGTAAGACACAGATGGACAGGTAGGGACGTAAGTGAAGAATGGGGCAAAGACAGAGGGCAAATGATCATGTTCAAATTTGGCCCCAAAGACACTGTCCTTTCACTATCAGCCTGCTAAGCTTTTAATCTGTTTCCTTTTCCTATTTTAGGTAAAATAGACCTTCCACTCTGATTTATTTTGTGAGGTACCACTTGCTACTTTCTTTGGCTGGAAGACAGAGGCTGAACCCCAGCCTGCTCCGACTTTTCCACCTACACACACATTTCAAACAGCTTCTGTGGAAAGCAAGGCTCCCAAAAGCTGAGATAAACACCCAACAACATGTTTGTCCAAGGCTGCCAGAGATTAGCTGGACTCATTCTCCCTTGACAGAGAAAACTAAGGTCCAGAGACATTGAGTTACCCAAAGGGAAGTAGGGAATCCAAATTCGAACATATACATATAACTAAAAGAAGTTTTAGATGTCCAGACAGCTGGGGAGTGGCAGAGGGGCTGTGAAAAGAGCAGAAAGCACTGCAGGTCTGGCAGGGGGTCAACAGAGAAGGGAAGAAGTCCAGGCAGCAGGCTCTGCAGCAGCCTGGTGGAGTCTGCAGCTCACTGTAACCACAGAAGGAAACACAGATATTGGAATAAGGGAGACAGAATCAGCACAAACTCAAGTTCTAGCTATGGTTCTCCCACAACTCACTGTGGAAAAATTTAATCCTTTCAGGCCTCATTTAATTAAATTAATTCTGTGTTCCCTCCATCTCCACCCTGACAGCACCCCAAATTATCCCTCTCACTCAGGGGTTTAAAAAAGAGATGTGTTGGGCTCTATCTGCCTAAAACACAGACTGCTGAGAGTTTGTCTATATATTTTGCACATTTTGGAAGCATTCTTGATCAAAAAGTGAGTACTAAGGATAACAAGAGAGTATTATACTGTGTTTGCATTACTGGTATACGTGTAAGACTTTGACAGACATCTACTCAAAGCGCTGTGACACGAGTTCACCATCCAGAAAAGCAGACGTCAAATTCACATCTGAACTGAAGGTAAACAACCTTCTAATTCAAAAGGCCTTATTCTAACTGCCGAGACATTTGAGGTATGTAATATAGAGACCAAGGGGGTGATTTCGTTCTGACCTAAGAAACAAGTTTCACACTTGAAGCTACCATCCTAGTTGGATTGTGTCCTTTTGTTAAATCCCCCCAGCCTCCTGGAGCTTTAAAGGTTAAACCTGAAAACTCTGACATCTTTAGCCTTCACTTCAGGCTCTCTGCCCAGAGAGCAACACGGATGACTAATAACTTTGTATATAGCTCCAAGCAAGCCTGGTCTTGATTGCTTATATTTATCTTTTATTTTTTTTTAATGATGAGGTTCTAATATTTACAGGTAAGATCTGTAACAAATTCCCCTACCAATGCAGCCAAAAGAGCGTTTACTTTTTTTTCCCTCCTCTTTAAGATCACATGTGTAGCCTTGCATATATAACCCATGCTCTTACAGTGGCGTGCATATTTGGTTGCCGTCCAAGTCACAGCTATTTCATCTTCTGGGTGGGAATGTCTTTAATCCTCCACTTTGCAGATTAGAGCTGTAACTACCAAGACATAATGAAAGAAGAGGCTCTGAATGCCCTAATATAGAACTCACTGAAATGATGAGTCTTGTTTTATGTTGTTTGAACTTGATGAACCTATGGAAACTCATCTTGGCCTTTTTTTTTAACTTCCCAGTAGAATTCCTTTTCTAATGCCTTGTTCCTCACACCAAGAAAGCTAAGATTCATTCAGAGCATATTGGATGGTGAAGGGTGGGAAGTTTACACAGGTAGACCTGGTTTAAACTGGGGAGGAGGATGGGAGTATCACACTTTTTAGACATTCAAGGAGAAACTTGCTAGTGAGTATTAAGTAAACTCTGAGTTTCATCATTGGTGTGTCACTCTGGTTAGACTAACTCATTCTTTTTTCTTTTCTTTTTTTTTTTCTACTATATCTTAATATTCTCCAAGGCCGCAGCTCTTTTTGGAATTTGTACTGTTTAACAGCTTTATCAGGTTTCCTATGCTGCGTCCAACGTTTTGATATGAATTCTACAAAGGAAAATCACAGAACACTGATTTCAGATTGTTGTTCATGGAGCCCTGACTGCAATAACTGTGAGGTGGGTGGGAGGAGATGAGGAGTGGAGTTGCAGACACAAGCTCGCTTGATCCAGAGCAGCACAGTGTCTATTGGTACTTTCATCCTGGGCTTCCATGGTAAGATCCACTTAATTGAAAATTTTATGAATATGCAAGTTTGCAAAGTTGTACCTTGAGAAAAAACATTTCCTTAAGTAAACAAGCCACTCTCAGTGCTAACAGTCTTATACTCGGAAAGATAGCTGACCAGCACACTACTTAAAGATGTTAAGGTAATCACCCCTTATAGAGGAACCTTGGAGTGTGTTAAGACCTTGTTTCAAGGACCCAGATTTTATTTTATTTTTTAACATATTTGGTACAGGGTCTTAGTATGCAGCTTGGACTCCTGTTTTCAGTGATCCTCCTGTTTTCAGCCTCCCCTGCACTGGGATTACAAGCATGTGCCACCACACCTGGACTCTGCCACTGGCTCAGCACACCCAGGGGTGGGGCCGGTGTGTCATGCGGGACTAGGGATTAAGCCCTGGTCCCTGTGCTTGGGTAAGCAGGCACTTAGTCTGCCGAGCTATTTTGCCAGCCCTAGGGGCCCAGACTTTAATACTTGCTGTGAGTTGTTCTTGGAGAAAATGCTTCCTCTTCCTTTTTAAATCCTTTGTGCAGACAATAATGTCTGCTCTCTGCTCATGAAGTTCAGGAAGCACAACTAATGTACCAGGAAAACAAAGGGCTAGAGATCTGTTGCACCTCAGGAGCACAATCTGAGCCATAGCGTTTCTTTCTTACAAATGAAATTGGGATATGAACTTTGCAAGCATCCACAGGCTGTTGCCAAAGCCCATTAAAATCTAATGAAAGAAGGTCCCCTCCTGAAACATATGCTACACAAAGTTAGATGTGGGGGAACATCCACACTTATCTTCTTCTCATCTGCTGAATGTCTGCCTAGAACTGACCAGAAGATCTGTCCACTTGGCTCCAAGAAGAGCATCAGAGCTTGCTAATCACCACCCTCTTGGGGAATCCCAGGAAATGGGTTTTTGCCCCACGGCTCACTCGGCTGCAGAGAGTAGAAAAGTCAAAGGTACCTGCTTCAGAAAGTATCTGAGTGCTGGAGTCAAAAGCTCTGCTAAGTATAGCCAATTTGGCAGAGAATCTGGGTCCCTCGAGCCAAATCTGGAGTAATTAATCACAACTACAGGTGGATATCGAGGAAGGATAAAGCCAAGTTAGACCCAGAGAGAGCTGCACCTTGTAGTTGCAGGAAGTCACACTTTTATAAGCCTTAGTGCAAAGGCAAGGTGTCTGCCAGGTAATTATAATGTGAAAAAGATGATTTTTCAGGACATCCTGTTGCCTATTTTTGTCTCAAGTCCCGGCTTCATGCTGTCAGCCCTCTTCATCACCACAGTGATAGTGCAGGATAGTATCATTTTCTCCAGTCTATCAGTGAGCAAAGAGGTTCAGACACATTACATTTTGTACCCAAGGATGAGAAGGCAGAAAAGCAGAAGAAATGGCAACAGAACACAGGTCAGCGTCCCAGTCAGTCTACTCCTATGTCCAAGTCACGCATGCCCTGTTTGCTCTGAGAACCCCTTCATGGGCTGTTGTTTCTCCCACCCTCCTCTGTCAGGAAGGCATCCCTGGCCCCAAAGGGATATGGTAACCATAGCCAGCCAGTCCTGGCTGACTTCCCTTGAAGGCAGGAGTCGTTCTTGCTGTAAGCCTTAGGCAACCTCACAGGGTAGGGATCTCAAGTAATAGCTTTGCCATATTGACGGGCTCCTCAAATATTTCTGAAGTCAGACTGACTTTGACCAAATGTAGCTTCTTTGTTCCCCAATCTGACTGACCACAGAATCCCCAGCATCTCTCCTCTGCACTGTTGTAAATATTGGGAATATTATCAGGTACATTTTTCTCTTCTGCCACAAGTTTTTCCTTTTTCCCCAGCCCTGCCCCTCTTTCTTTTCTTCCATTCCTCCCTCCGTCTTTCTTTCCTTCCCTCCATCCTTCCTTCCTCACTCCCTCTCTCCCTACCTCTCTCTTTCTTTCCTTTATTCCCTCTCTCCTTTCCTCCTCCCTCCCTCTCTAATTCCCTCCCTTTCTCCTTCCTTCTTTCTTTCCTTCCTTTGGCCCTTCCTCCCTCCCTCCTTCTTTCCTTCCTGCCTCCCTCTCTCCCTTCCACCCTCCCTCCTTCCTTTTTTCTTTCCTTCCCTCCAGCTTTCCATCCTTCCTCCCTCTCTCCCTTCTTCCCTCCCTCCCTCTCTCCTTCCTTCCTTTCTTCCTTCCATCCTTCTTTCCTCTCTCCCTCCTTCTTTCCTCCCTCCCTCCTTCTTTCCTTCTTCCCTCCCTTCTTCTTTCCTTCCTTCCTCCCTCTTTCCCTTCCTTCCTCCCTCCCTCCCTTCCTCTCTCCCTCCCACTCTCCCTTCTTCCTTTATTCCCTCCCACCTTTCCTCCTCCCTCCTCACTCTCTCCTTCCTTCCTCCCTTCCTCTCTCCTTCCTTTCTTCTCCCCTTCCTTCCTTCCTTTCTTCCCTCCCTCCCTCCCTGGCAGCAGATGAGGCCATGCCAATTCCCAGATGCCATCCCAGAGGTGGGAAATCCCCACATACTACCAAATGCATTTCAGGGATTTAATGCACATGGTGTTAAATTCTCTCAAGAATTTTGTAAGGCAGTACTATAATTATGCCATTTACCAAATGAGGAAACAGAAACTCGGCAACATTAAATAATTTATTCAAAGTTACTCGGCTGTAATTGACAGATTCTCCATTCCACTTGAATCCAGTCTATGTTCATTCTCGCTCTTCAGCCAAGAGCCTGAGTGCTGCCGTGGGCCTCAGCGTCCCACATAAAAAAGTCTTTTGCATTAGGGACACAAGCTAAGACAAACAGGTAAATGCTTGTAAAAAGAGCACCCAGTAACAGGAAGGGAAGTAATTGGATCTTGTAGAAGGGTAACATTATCATAATCATAAAACAAGCACTTTTAATGATATAGAAAAATAAAAAATCCTAAATAAGCTATTTTATATAAAGGCATAAAGCATGCTATTATGTGATCCTGGAATCTTACATAGCATAAGAATTTTAAGGAGGAAAGCATCAGGGACAGAGCTGGCCCTGACAGAATGAAGGAGCTGGACAGTGGGGGAGGGGAGCAGCAGACAGTGAGTCTCATCAAAGGGATTCGAGGGGCCAGGGAGATGGCTCAGTGGAATAAGTGCTTCCCTGGCAAGTGCAAGGGCTTGAGTTCAATCCCTAGTTCTGCCAAAAAAAAAAAGGATCTGAAAGTGAGAACTTCATCTAGCCTTCATCATACAAAGATGTTATAAGCCAATCTTTGTCTACTGAATACTTCTGCCTAAGTTTTAAAACAGCATACTATTTTTTTAAAGATATTGGAAAAGGTTAGCTACTAATTTATTTTAATGAACCAAGTAGAATATACTTTCTTATGGGTTTTGCTATTGGTTGAAATGAATAACCTCTCAGAATTGTTACTTAAAAACTATCTACAGGAGTCTGCTCTTGAATTACCATCCGAGGCACCATAAGGTCTCGGGTCTGGGTCACGGCCTTCTCTGTAACTTGAGATTCCTTAAGGACGTAGATACCTGGCAGTTCCAAATTGACTTTTAGTCACTGAAGATATTCTACAGGATCTGCCAGAGATTCCACAGATGCTGTTAGTAGATAAGCAAGCAAAATATCCTGGGAAAGCAGGACATGATTCCCAGAACAACTCTGAAGTAATCCTGGCTTCTTGGAACACACACATACCCTGGTACTTCGTTAAAAATGTGTCCCTCTTACATTTCATGGGGGCCCCTGAGAAGCAGCTGCTTCACCAATGGTGCTTTTTGGCTGGGGTGTACGTGTGTGTGTGTTTGCGCCTCCCACAGGCCTGACTCAAGCAGCCACGGTTCCCTCCAAATGCAATGCTATTTGCGATTTCACTCACAGGCACTCTGTGTTCCTAGATGGAGGTACCTAGAAACAGAGCTTCTCTTTTCTTCATACAATTTTGGATTTTGGACTCCACAAACCTCTCCGTGAAGAAGACAATGCTTCAGCTGTGCTCCTGAGGTCACGTGTGTCTGCCTCAGAGCCCTAAACCTGCCCAGAATCTTGGGCTGACTCAGACGGGAAAAGTCTGTCTATGGTACCCGCTGAGGGGGCGCACAGTGAGTGGGACAAACAGATGCTGCATCAGCAGGACTGGAAGCAGCTGTTAGCTCAGTCTGAGACCCTTTAGCAATCGTACGCTTAGCTCTTTATTTATAGACCAAGTGAAGAGCTCACACAGGGGTTGGCAATGTGATCTTCTGCATCAGTTTAGCAGTAGTGTGACCTTGGGAAAGTCACGTCCTTGACTGACCTCTAGCGCCTCCCACCTTCACCTTGAGGAAATCTGCAAGATACCCTCAGTGTCTGACAGCTTCTGAGTCTCAAAAAGGTGATAAATGGTCTTTCACTCATCTACTGCATCACCAGGATTCATTCAAATTCGCTATTACAAAAGGTGGGGGTCACCTACAGGCCACCTGGTACAGGAAGGTGTGACATCGTAGCAAAAGTGGTGGAATGGTAGGAATCTCGGCAGCACAGAGGTGCCAGTGCCTAAGTGTGTGTTTATGGGGAGCCATGCCTTCATCTCTCACTGCTTTTCAAATATGAAAAGCTGTACTTTTCTTTTCCATACCTCTCCGTACTTAACACTGCCTTTACAAAAGTACCCGCTATCGATCCCTTATACTATAATTACTGAAGAAGAATTCCCAGGAGAACTGTTTTCTGTGCTTTATTTCTAAGTAAGCAAGGACAATTGAAGCTGCTATTCCCTTCAGTAAAAAGAAATTCCAGATTTTTCAGAAAGAACAGGGGGAAGAGAGACAGAGGACTCCTAACTACATGGGGAGCTGTATCACTGAGGGCTAGGCTGGGGTAGAAGAGGGGCAGCAGAGCTGGGAAGCCACATCCAGCTGTGTGTGCATATTCACCTTGCCTTATCTAAGTGGAACATATGTGAATGTCAGGAGCAATGGTCTTGTTCCCCACCCGGCCTAAGGTTCTTCTCAGTCCCATAGAATAGCAAGCGTTCTAATTCTAAATCACAGAACCCTGCTTCTCTATGAAGACTAAAAGAGACTTGAAATAGAGCTATCCTTTAATTATCATCTTCTTTACTTCACTGGATGTTAAATGACAAAAGTTCTCCATAATCAAATTAATGTTGCCTTATTTCAAGGTATAAAGTACCTTTAGTATAATAAGAAAGATAAAATATGAATTTGATAAAAAAAAACAACCAACTACTCTCTGGACTGGGCGTGGTGGCACACATCTATAATCCCAGCGCTTGGGAGGCTGAAAACAGGAGGATCACTAGGAGTCCCATCGGTGTGAGACCCTGTAGACCCTGTACTAAATACATTTTTTAAAGATGAGAAAAACCACTCTCTCGACCTAAAAACATTTAAGCCATGATCAGATTAACTCTCTTAAGAGCAGTGAAAAACAAGAATGGTGGAAACTGCACTGAGTGTTTGACAGATGGAGGAAATGAGGCAAAAAATTGGCCAGTGACTTGCCCAGGGACATTCTCTTGGCTTCAGAAGCCTTCACACAGAAAGGATTAGCTAGCCAGCCCAGCCTCCCTGGGTGCAGGAATCCCCTTCTCCAACTTCTCTGACAGATGGGACCCAGCTTGTGCATTTTGGGGAAGCAGCACTCACTAGTTTAGAGGCACAGCATCAGGTTTTACAAGTTCCACCTTGATTTGGTGGAATAAACCTCACAGAAACTTGAACCTTTAGGTTTGAGGAACAAGCATTAACCACTTTGTTTCTTTCTTTTTCCTATTCTAAGGTCTTCCTTTGAAACAAACAGTGTGAAGCTCCATTTTACAGATGAAGGAAAACAGACAGAGAAATTCACTTTAAGCTTCAGATCCAAAGTTAGATCCAGGCACCAGGAAGAGGGGATTTCTGCTTCACCTCTCCTCTCTATTCTGTAGTGCTGCCCACAGGCACACAGGACAGCCTGCACAGTCCTCACACCAGGAGCAGCCTCCTGAAGCAGGAGAGAATGTGTACTGGCTCTACACCTCCCCAGGCAGAATTCCCCAGGTGCCTTCAACTCTTCCTCCCCAGGCCTGGCTCCCACAGTCATCAACATGTAGCTTATAAAGGCCCACCTTAAAGTGTGGCTCTCAAATCTGAGGAAAAACTGTTACCAGCTAGTCATATTGTGGAAAAATTTTAATAACTGGCTCTCTATGAAAAAGAAAAAAAAAGGAGCAGAGGCCCTGATGAGAAGTGTTGGCCAGTTTTCATGGTGGCATCAGGCATGGCTTCAGGTTGCCAAGCTGAAGTCCCTGGCTATGGAGTTGGATTCGGTGGGATCAGTGGGTCTCACAGGTCTGAGTTGGTTGGTGCACAGCACTGGTGCAGCAGTGAGCCTGTCCAACTAGGATTATCTACTCAACATGGAAACGCAGATCATTTAAATTAGATGGCAGGCAAAGCATTCTGTACTACACTAGTAAATGGGACATTTGGTGTTAAACTTTGCATTTCTGTATCTCGCTTACCTTCCTTCAAAGCTCAGGACCCTTTGAAATCTGTTCGTGCGAGCCGATTACAGGCATTGTGTAAGGCCTTTGGCCAAGGCTCTGCTAGGGTGAGTTTTTAAGAGGTGACTTCAGTATAAGGTTGACACAATTTGCCTTCCTGGATTTAGGGAAAGGTGGGCAGGAGGTAGCTGGAAATACTGACTCTTCTTTTTTTCCCCCCATAATTTTATTGAGAAACAAATAGCAATGATATTGACTCTTCGATGGAGGCTTTTATTACAACAGGGAATTCCCCATTGCCCTTTCAAACTGTTTTAGCCAAATGTTTAATACCCCAAGGTCAAATTTATTACTGGATCTAGCAGCCCAGAGAAGTCTTGGCTTTGGTTCTGAATCCTTCTTATCTCCCTTCCCTCCCCTAAATCGTGCAACTTGGCCAACACAGCTGTTCGCATCCCAGTGAGCCATGGGTAGTTCAGTGTGTACACAAAAATGGTCACACATGGCGGACATTGGCTTCATAGGTCCATAGTCAGGAACTAGAGACTCGAGACATTCTCTGATATGGGGCAAGAGAAGCTCTGGCTGGTTCCCACTGAGCCAGATGAGGTACCAATGGAACTTGGGGAAAACTTTTGCCTGTCTGTACTTTAGCTTCATTATTTTTGAATGTCTCCAAAGCCTGGCTACCTCACAAGATTTTGGGAAAATGAAACAGGGTGGAGGCCACAGATGCATGCATACATATAAATGAAGGGTCTCAATGCAGGCACTACAACCGTTTATTCCCTGACAGATCCAGTGAGCACATAAGGACACACTTCAGGGGAGGACAGTCACCACTGGTCTCTTATCCCTGTGGATCTGGCTACACTTAAGCTGGGTTTGGGACTCATTTCTGTAGCACAGCTACCCTGAAATCGATGGCTTCACACCTTGCCGGAGAGGAACGTGGCAGAGGCCGACTGCACTTCCAGCCTCCATGGTGTAGAAGGAGGATGACCCATTGGCAAAGGGCCCATTGTGCAGCTGGGGCATAGGATGTCTCGAGCAGGGGTGAGAACACAAGGGCCACTGAGTTCAAGTTGCAAGTTGTCTTTGTTTCCCTGTGTCTCTGAGCAGACTCCACCCCCAGAGGGAGTGATGAAGGAGGATGCACAGGGTCTGCTCAGGCCGACGGCTGCAGCCTCCTGGCCTGTGCCTGCGCATCTCATTATTGGGCAGGCCTGAATCAAAGCAGCCCTGCGCAGCTGCTGTCCTTTTTAATCCATTTGTAATCAAAAGTGATTAGCATGGATGCCTTGGCACTGAGGTTATTGTGTATGTGATCAAAGGGAGGCTCTCTCCAGCTTCCCAGAGCAGCCTGCACCTGGGAGGGTGCAGAGAGCCATGAACCTGGGGCATGGGGCAGGCAGCCATTGGCAGCCAAGAGGAAGATGGGCTCCCTGAGCAAAGCCTGGAATCAGTAAGTGCAGCTTCACCTGCATGAGGCTCAGCAGGCTTGGGAGGTCCCTGGGGAGGCCATGCCCAAGGTGTCACTTTGGGAGGCTGGCATCCTACCCCCAGGGAATGGAGCAGGTGGAGAAGGTGCAGACCAGGGCAAGTTGGATGCATTCAGTGTTGGATGGTCGAAGGATTCACGAATGTCCTCATCTCAGAGAAGACACTGGGACTGAGAAGAGAGAAGTATAGCATAGACCTGGCAGACACTGTATGTGTGCCAGCAAAGGAAGCCAGAGTGCAAAAGGGAAGAGGCCATGGGAAGGATAAAGGAAGAAGCTGGAGGGTCAAGAAATCTGTGAGGGCTAACACTGAGAAAAGCAAAACCAGCACAGGGAAGAAGCAACGGCAGCTGGAAGGGAGAGATGCGAGAACTCCAGGCCCTTTGTCAGTTCATCCATTCCAGCCTATGCACCAGCTCCTATAGCTTTCTGAGTCTCTCATCCCTAAAATAGCAAGATCCCAGCCTAGATCTCATCCTCTATTTATATATACTGCCTGAGTAAAGCTTGACATTCTGCTTGTCTCTGCCAATCCAGATTATGAAAACCATCATGATCCATGTGAGAACTCAGCTTTTTCAGGGTGCTTTTGAAGATCCTTCTTTTCTAAGCAGTTCTATCCCATTCTCTCTGCGCTACGTATTTAACACACAGCGTGCAGTGTCTTCGGATGCTCTTGGGACCACTGGGTAATTCCTTTTACTCTCCTATGATGATAGGAATAATGATATGAGCATATCAGCCTTGCTTCAGGAGCTGGTCTGCATCATGCCTTCTTGGCTACCCTCTACACCTGCCCTGGGCCAAGCCAGGCTCTGAATCTTTTTCAGGAGACTTTGAGGATAGGGGCTAGACTATCATGAGTTTCTATTTGTCTTTAGGACCAAATACAGTCCTCAAATGCAACAGAGCTGCAGCAGATGTGTGCTGAATGGTGAATGAGACCTACAGAGATGGTGATGTGAACATGTGGTATGATTTAATCCTGATATGCAGCAACGAGGCATCTGGGACAATGCTGGGTCAGTTTGGATGCCTAGGGTGACAACAGATTCTTATCTCCCTATAAAAAGAAGAGTCCTCTGTGAATGTTTAAAATTTCTCCAAGTGCCTCAGATGCACATTATTTGGTATATCATAAGTCTATGGCAGAGTTTTCACTAGTAATTTAGGAATAGAGGAATATTAGAGATCCAGTGTGTGGTCAACATGGTTGGGTCCTTCACACCAATAAAGACACCCTATTGCAGGTAAGAATCAAATGTGAAGACATGGGGCAGTTTAGAAGCATTTGCAATAGAATGTGATACTAGGGGAACTAATGGTTTTTTTTATTGTTGTTGTTGAGTTTTCTGTGATGTTGGAAGAAAATCAACCAATAACTTTAAAGGTGTACATGCTAATTCCCCAGTGTTGAATGAGTGGCTGGTGGTGACAACCTGCTTTGAATACACTCTTGCTTATGCTGGTGCTCCACACAAATCTCACAGATGTCCACAGTAATCTTTCTGAGTAGCACAGTGCACAAACCTCAGAGCAAAACTATCTGAGAGTCACTGAGGTCAAACTGTTTTCTTGAGACCACACAGTCAGACGGGGACGGAGCTGAGGGCTGGGCTCGCCTCTCTGATCCAAGCATCCTCAGTATAGGCTTCCCACGGCCTTCACTTCCTCTGGCTTTGCTTCAGGTCAGAGGCCCCTTCACAGGGCTTTGCCACAGTGCAGCCCTGGCAGAACCACTGCAGTGACACAGCCACTCCCCCTGTGGTTCACTCACATTTCAGTGCCCTGCCAGCCAGGTAACCCCACCCCAGTTCTCACTACCAGAGGAAACATTAGTGCATTTTCAAATCAAATGTTCTCATTTTACAGATTAGTGAATTGAAGTTATAAAAGGTTAATCACCTGCTCAAGACCACAGCACTCATTAGTGGTAGATCCAGGCTTCCAACTCAGGTCTCCAGCTTCCAGTTCACTGCCACTGGTATTGAGGTGCAGGATCTGGGAGTAACACAGAGGCTACAAAGGGAGGGCATGGACATCTCTGCCTTTTGGCAGTGTCATCACATAGAGGAGGCACTTCACTAATATGGTGCCAGTCCTCCTCCTAGCAGCAGATCACGGTGGCTGAGACACAGACGCCTGCTCAGGGCACAGCATGTATCCCCGCAGCCTTTATAAAGCTACAGTGTCAGAGACTTGGAATGAAAGCAAGAGAACTGGGGAGAGCAGGTGGAGGTTTTCTTCCCTGATTTGGAGAGTCCACAATCTTAGCCTAATTTGTAATAGATAGCAAGTGTACAGAAACTGACAACAGGGCTATCAGCTATTCTGTTAGTAACACTTGAGGCCACAGCACTGCAATATGACTAGAGCCAGCTGTTCAATGCACAAGATGACATTTGACCCCATCCTTGGAGAAATGTAATTCTTTTCATGCCTTTTTCTATCCAGGGGGAGTTAGAAACCAGAGCTGCCAGAATGATCAGAAGGTCTCCTAATGACAATGCTCAAACAGATATTAAGCACCATCAGAAATGTAATCTGCAACTCTTCTCATCTGCTTCATTGCGTTTGCATTTCTAAAACCACCTCTTCAAGAAGAAAGGAGATGGTTGGAAGCCCTTCCTATATTTGCACCTAGGGATGCAGTTGTTTTCTCCACCTAAAAGGCCAGGGGGACATTTAGAACATGCTGAGTTGAGAGGCCTTCTAGTTTTTGTGATCACTAGCCCATGTGTGTCCATGTCTCCTCTCACCATGCACAACCAAACAGATTAACTGTGAGTATTTCTACACAAGTGAAACAGCTTTTCTGTGTGCCTGCAGGCTAGGCCCAGACTCCATTGATATGTTCAGAGAGGACCCAGACCTACTTGTGCTAATCTGCTCATTTTGCTCATCCCTGCAAAACTGCCTACTACCTTTCAAACATGTAAAACAATATCTGCCATCCTGTGTGGGTGTCCAACTCACATACATACTGGTTGAGTCCTTCCCATCTCTCTATGTCTGTTACTTCACTCTTGGATTACCGGCTCATGGGTCCTTTTAATATAGTAGAGATTTGATTTAGTTAGGATAAGGTATGATCCTGAGATTTTAAGTATGGTCAAGGTGACTATTGTATTGACCCCTCGTTGAACACTGGGGCTTTTGCTCTTATTGCTCACCCTGACTGGAATGTTCCTGCCTGCACACTGCCTGCCCCCACCTTTACTTCGTGTGGATCATGACCTGTGTGAGAAAGGCCTTCCCTGGCTAGAACCTCCACATGACTCAGTGGTCCTCTCCTCTCTGACGCCATCCTCTGGACCTTTGTGGCATTATCTCTATCCAGCATTTTGTTATATATTTGCAACTCATATATAGGCCATGTTCCTTTTGTCACCATTGCCCCATGTACTTCAGGATAAACTCCAAAAGTGTAACTTCTGTATCTGACAAGGTCAGTCAAAACCCCTCAGGATTTACCCTGAAAACCCATACCACATTATGCAGATCCTTTGTCAGTGTTAGCCATGTGGATGAGTCACCACCATTGCTAGACAAATTTGCTCTCTGTGAAAGGCAGAGAGAATGTTTTGTCTCCATGTGACTCTTCTTAGGCGCACTCTACATCGTTGATCACTTTCCTCTGTGGCCCTATAATCTCCTTGATCAGAAAATCTGGGACACCACTGAGTTACAGGATAGGTCTTGCTTTATCTTAACCATCCAGCAGAAAAGTATAAAAATGAGGTATAAAAAGTAAAGCCATATTAATATGCTGAGCTGTAAAATGCTCAAGTCAACAACTTCTGACATTGCCACTCATGTGGATAACCTACTACTATTATAGACTACTGGACTATATTGGATTATTTTGCTGAATTCATGCACCTGCGTTATATGAATGGCAATGGAATACCCATCTTTGACAAAAGTAAACAAAAAGGGGGATATAAATGAAGGACAATTTTGTAGTGAATATATATATATATATATATTTACAAAATAGCATAGATATACTGCTACTTTCTCTTAGTTCAATGAGAAGATAGTTTTGTACTTATAGTGTTTAGGCAAAATATCGTGTCTGCATCTTGTACTATGAATGACTACTACAAAGACAACAATATGCAATGTAATTATTGTATCTATCCCACTAACCAGTTTTGAAACTGTCTCACTGCTACTTCTTTCTCAATCAAATTAATATTAAAAAACCCTAGAGTGCATGGACTTAGCTGCATGTTGTGCATTGCTCTATCCCAACAGCACCTGGTGCATTGTAGGAGCTCAAAAAGGAACTGTTGAACACAGCAATGCATAAACATCTATCTGGTTCTCCACTAGGAGAACTGTGTTCCATTTTCCCAGCTCTGGAGATGGGTTTGCATCCAGCCATGGCCACTTGTGCACATGTTCCTCAGGTGGCCGTGTACACTTTCTGAGCGTTTAGTGCTGCTTCTTGACTTCTGAAGGCACAGAGGAAGAGGACAGATATTAATGTGATGGTCATCCAGGTACCACGCAGAAACATACGAGACAGTGATGGCAAACCTTTTAGAGGCAAGTACCCAAACCGCTGTCCCAAACCCACTTACTTCTTGCACAGTGCCAGCACTGCAATTAAGCCTGTATACTGAGGTTTGAGTTTAGAAAACACAACTAATACATTAACATCTTTTATCTTGAAAGAAAACCCAATAACATGTGGTCATAGGTTTGTCATCACTGGTAAAGGCATAAGGAAAAGAGGCATCACCTGAGCTGTCCCTGTCTGGACCTGGCTGCTTTGAAAACAGGACACCTGGGGAATACAGAAGCAAGCTTGGACTAGTGAATAGACCTTACAAACAGCATCTGGATGAACCCTCAACTCTGTCTTTTCAATTGCTGCGGTGTTATGCCTGTTCTTAATGTTCTACACAATATCTCAATGCTAACATTGTTACACATGTTCCTGGTACACACATGAGACCTTAGTCTGGCCATTCAGTTAAATTGTCTTGAAGGACCAGGACTATCCCTGTCATGATGGAATTCTCTAGAAAGGGCAGATCCTTTCATGAGCTGTCAGTCACAACTACATGTGGAAAAGTTCTATACCAACTGGGAGATAATAATGGTCCTTGAGATTCAATCAATGTATTGATTTGAACAAGGAGAGACTGAAATAGATTTTGACTGAGATTTCCATAAAGTATTGATGAAACAGCTAATTGTAGAAGTTAGGGCTAATCATTAGCCTTGGGGGTGTACATCCTAATTATTCTAGGCTTTGAGAGATTCTTCTAGAATGTAAGCTTCATCATTCAACAAACATTTCCTGAAGAAATGCTGTCTGCTAGAGAATATAGGGTGTCCATGTGGAGACACCCCATGTCTTGCCTAAGGGTGTTCAGGCACTGGCTCCACTTAACCATCAGACTTTAAACAAAACAAAAGAAAGAAAATCAATCCCAGGTATTTCAAATCACTGGTTCAGAATGGAGCTGAGCACGTATTTCTAATTCCTTTTATAAAAAAAAAAGCCCCACAAAAACAGAATAAGCAAATTCATAGAGACAGAAAATATACGAGTATTGGCCAAGGCCAGGGTAGTGGGTAATAGGGAAAGACTAACATGAGGTTGAAAACTTTCTGGAATCAGATAATGGTGATGCTTATACAATTTGCAATACACTAAAAAAGCTGAATTGTATATGTTTTGAAGGGTAAATGCTATAGTATGTGCGTTATATGTAAAAATGATGATATAGAAGCATTAAATTAAAACATTAGAACTGGAGATGTGCATTTGACAAGCTCCACAGGTGGCCGAGAACTGTAGTCTGGATTAATAACCACTGCTTACCCCGAGTCACATCATGGCTTCTTTGCGAGGAGAGACTGAAGCAGATTAAGGGTGAAACTCCCACAGTAAGTAAGAATGTGAGTCCTATAATTTCAAATTGAGGAGACCCGAGTTCCCAGCAGAGATTAGGGTACCACTAGGCTCCCCCTCATCTGGACACAAAGAATACTAGAAAAGACAGACTTAGATGCAGCTTTGTAGAAGGCTATCTGCCCTCTTCTCCTTTACCACAGGAAAGAGCATCCCTGCTAACAACAGGCTTTGCAACCCGAGAATTTCGGTTGAATCTCTCCATCCCTTTTTCACACACTTTCCCAAGCAGCTTTCCCTCTTGAGTATACAGGAGATGGTAATTAATTAAAAGTGGGCTCACTGGAGAATTTAGATATGAAGAAGCAGCAGTTGGGGGACTACGTTTACTTGAAACAAACGTTGGAGAGAGCAACGTGCCAGCTGCACAGGGGGCCAGTCCCCAGAGCTGGGGACAGCAAGCATTGAGCTCCTGGCAGGAAGGATGCGTGGAAATGGGCCATCCCTGTGGGGCGCTGGGGCCCGGGAGACTCAGTCACAGCCTTCCTCCTGCAAATTTGGTGCACTATGCAAACCAATAGGGAAATCAGGCCTCCACAGACTGGAGACTGACTGCTGCAGGGCACGTGCAGAGCTCCTTGTGCAACACCTTGCTGTCCTGAGTGGGGATTGAGCTCTTGGCACCATGCAGGTTAATAAAATGCAGTGCAAAGCCTCCTCCTTCGTGGAAAGTTAGGCATGTGAATGACTGCAGTCAGGCAGTTGTGAAGAGAGTACAGAAATGCTGGATGTCTGCCTCAGACCTCTGGACAGGTTCCAGCCCTTGGAAGAACCAAGGGTGGGCTAGGTGGGGCATTTAATCCTGAGGGTGGAAACAACTTAGAGACAGCACCATTTAGTACCATAACCACAGTCAGCCAAACATTTTCTAAGTTTTGGAAAAAACAGAACATCTGTCACTTCTCTAATCACTACAAATGAACCTTCTATCCATATTCTTGCAGGTAAAGAGAACAGCCAAGTATAGCCACTAATGCTTATGTGCTATTCAGAAATAACAGTTCTTGTTCACACAATCCAAAGGTACTTCTTGCTAACTCCCATCTCTCCACAGAGTCAGCTTCTTTCATGGCTTCCTGACAAGTGTGGATATTCATCAGATTCGAAAGCAAAAGGTTGTTAGGTTGTCTCCACCAGCTGTGCGCCAGGTTAGCCCTCCTGCTGCTCTAGGGCAGGAAGTTTCTCTGCGCTTGTCAAGCCTCCCTGGGCAGCAGTACCTTCCAACAGTCTCTTCTGCATCTGGGAACTTCAATTCCCAGGAAGCCTGCAGGAGACGCTTAGTACATGCTGCCTGGCTGAGCTGTCCAGCAAACTGGCATGCTTCCCTAGCTACTCCTATTGATGCAAAGAACCTACAGGCCGAGCCATGCTTCCTCCTCCCTTACAGCCTTTCAGAGGGGCACAGATCACAGATGCAGCTAACAACAGGTTTTGCAACCTGAGAATTCTGGCTGAATCCCCCCAATTTTTTTTCTTAAGCATTTGGTGCAGGGTTTCACTACCCAGCTTGGACTCAGAATGATCCCCCTGTTTCAGCCTCCCCAGTGCTGGGATTACAGGTGTGTGCCACCACGCCTGGACTCGGTTGCTGGCTCAGGGCACCCCAGGGGTGGAGGTGGTATGACTTGTGGTGTCAGGGATTGAACCTTAGTCCCTGCACTTGCACAAGCAGGTAGTTAGTCCATTGAGCTTCTTGCTGGCACCCTTATAGCCTTTTGAGTGGAGGCCTTGGGGAGTCCCCAACCTGGTTCCAAATCACAGGGGCTCTGGCTTTGTGATCTGTGCCCCTCTGAGCAGGCTGCAGAACCTCACTTAACTTCTATCTTCTCCTCCTCTCCACACACTCAGCTTCCACACATGGCCAGGCATAGGACAGCTTCCAGGACTGGAGGCTACTGAGTGAGAATGTGAGAAGCAGGAAGTGTCTCTCCTTAAATCAGACTAGTGTCATAGTAGCAGTGTAATAGTTTTGGGGGAAGAGAGAGAGCAGAGTGGGGAAGAAAGAAAAAGACAAGACAGGAAGAAGAGTGGGGAGAGGGAAGAAGGGAGAAGCTAACACAGCAAAGGTAGGGAGGAACAGCAGAGGCTTCAGGGGCCTCCCGTTCCTGACAGCTCTTGGGGAAACTAAATCAAACAGCACACTGCTACACATATAAGCATAGCTTTTCTTGCATATCAAAACACTTCAGTTAACAACTGATTTATTTGAAGCAGAAAATAAATTCCCTTTTCCCAAATAAATATATTATAAAACAATACAGTACCATGCTCACCTTCACACATACACATGACAAAGGCCACAACAAGAACAAAAATGACAGGAGTGAAAACTGAGCCTTTGGAAAAAGGAAAGTACAAATATGGATCAAAGACAAAAATAGTTTGTGAACTTGAGGTCAACAGGACTTAAATGGGGATTTGCTTTGCAAAAAAATACCATCCATTTTCTGCTGGGGACAACTCTCTGATGAAGGGGCTGTGGGGACTGTTGTGTCAGCTGCTCCTGGACTCTTGAATCACCCTGAGGGATGGAGCACCAGGACCTTCTGTCTGCCCATGTGCCCAGGCTCAAGGGGGCACAGTGGTGGATGACGAATGACTCCCCTTGCGCTTCCAAGAAAACACAGGACAAATGCTCCCATGTGCCAGGCCTTAAAGAGCATGCCCTCTGGTCAGAGAGAGACGACTCACAAAGAAGCCTCTGGAGGAGGCGTGTGCCCGCGGGAGACATGTGTCCTAAGAGGACTGTGGCTGGGGGTTGGGCATGGCTGTCAGGAATTATCTAGAAAGACAGGTCTTTTATTAGCTTTATGTGTCCCTGCTTGGATACACACATCATCCCCTGAGACTCAGTTTCCCCATCTGTAAAATGAAATTGCAGTGGGTCCCTTGGGGAGCTGCAGGACTCCCTTGCAGCTCATTTTAATAGAAACTCAAAATGTAACTCTGGAGGAGTATTCTGTGTATTTGTTTGAGAAAACCACTTCTGTTGATAAAACACTGCATGGGTCAAAAAAGAAAGTGTTTGTGGAACGAAAGCTACTTCCAGGCTCCCAGAACAAGACATCTGGACATCTCTCCCACTGCAGGACTTCACAGCAACCTGTCCTTTCAGCACCCTCTGTCCCAGTTCCTCAGGTATACACAAGGTCCTGGAGAAAGAAGAAAGCCCGCTAAAGGTCTGTCTCTCCAGGGCCTCCCAAGAATGGGATGGCTGCAGATCAAGTCACCCGACCTCAGCCTGTTTCTCTCGCTGGCTCTGGTTTCATCGTGTTTAGAATGAAGGAGGTCTCCAACAGCTCAGAGGTCATGGTTTGATACATTAGCATTTCCCAGTGGCTTTGATTAAACAGCCAATGGAAATCCATGTGAGAGATTAGAAACTACATTTGTAGTGTTATCTTTCCTTAGATGGGACATGAGGACAAGCATGGCAATCAGACCAAAGCCCACTCCCAGAACTGGAGAAGTGTCTGTTTTGGGGTATCTCTTTTTAGTTTCCTTTCATATTCCTCCTGTCTCTAGCACCCTTGGGTGTGACCCTAACAATCTATGTATTTAGCAGTAATGTGAAGATAATTCCCTCTGGAATCTGCAGTCTAAGCAAAGGGTTCACAATGATGGAGTGGTATGTACCCCAAAGTCATTGTGAGATACTGTCTGAGAAACCCCATTTTCATGTCTTCAGAGCCCACAGCCTTGGTAGTTACCTATTCCACCTTGTACAAAATCTGTCCCTGGAGGGCTGTGTTATGAAGAGTCAATCTATAGGGCTTTCCTGTCCAATAAAAATTGACACTTTACTGTAATTTGGCAGTGATTTAACAATGCTTTTAAGAGGAAGAAGTAAATGGCCCTTGAAATATGGTGACCTCTTCACTCCTGTGTTCTTGCCCAGACCCTCCCTCTGAGCTGCTGAACTTCACAGACACTGGCCCTTGCAGGGAGCCTGATGCCCAGAGCGCAAGTGGGACCTTGCAATGTTTTTCATCTTTACAGTCTACCTCTGTCCCTTTTTGACTCTTTCCTCCCCCTACTCTTCTTTCCACTTTGTTCTTTCCTTTGGTTTTCCTTTCCTGAACAATGAAAGTTGAGTGGCAATGCAAATCTGAGTCTCTTCTGGAAAACTCCAGCCAGGAAGGCAGCGTGTCACCCATATTTATGAGCTTTAAATGGCTTTTATCAAAGTGAGGTCTCACTAAATCACACCCAAGCTGTCATAAATACAAATGACTCAACATAGGCTGCAACAAGCCTTCGGGGAAAATTATATGATGTGCTGCTGCAGTTATGGTATATCACACAAGGAGCTCATATATTTCCACCAGCAAGGTAATCTGATCCTTGAGAGGACTCTAATAGGTGAGAAGAGGCGCTTAAATTGAATTGAATCACAGTAAGATGGTCACATGCCTAACAGGGACCTTTCTCGGGATGCTGATGAACCAGCCTGCTCATAGGAAGGAGATAATTGATGAGATCTTAAATATTTATGGGAATTTCCTTATTTAGAGTCAATCAATTAATGATGAGACTAGTTTGATGGGCACTGAACTAGCAGTCAAGAGACTTGTAGCTTTAGCAATAAATATAGTTACATGACTTAGGTCATGAGAGGCTTTAAAATTTGTCTACAAACTATTTGGCACTGCTCCTCTTAAAAGATGGAGGCATGTCCCTCTGCCCCTGAGGAGGGGTAGCTGTAGTGACTACCTCCTAGCAGCCAGACTGTGGCAGTAGAGTTATGTATAATTTCTAAGACAAGATCATCAGCCATGTGTGGCTTCTCTCTTGGGTCACTTGTTCTAAGAAAATCCAGATGCCATGTTGTGAAAATGCAAACAATCCCACAGGGAGATCCTTGAGATAAAAAGCTGAGACTTTCTGCCAAAATTCAATTCTAGCTTGCCAGTATGAAAAGAAGGCACACCGGGAGGGGATCCAGTAGACACACCAAGCTACCACATGACTATTGCCATGACCAACATCTTCCTTGACTGTAAACTCAAGAGACCAGGAGGTAGAAGGACTCAGATAGGCTTTCTATAGGTTCGTAACCCAGAGAATACCTGAATGGTAATAAACGTCTATCATAGTGAACTACGAATATTTAAGCTAGTGCTATATCACTTCTATAAGGCAATTAAACTTTGCAGGTATCAATTTCCTTATTTTTATAATAAGGATAGACAAATCAGAATTATCAAAGTTGGGCTATTTGTTACAATCATCCAGATGCCGTACAAAGCACTTGATTTTAGGGCTTGTTTCAGACCAACAGAAGTCCTGGAGCATGGTGAGGCTCTCTCTAGCACTAGTATTTTAAAAAGCTCTCTAGGTGATCCTGAATGAACTGCCAAGGATGAGTACCACTGAACTAGATGCTGTCTCTGTTATAAAATACTTTTTACGATTCTGCAAAACCCTTGGCAGGTGGGAACTGGGAACGTGAGAGTTGGCCTATTTCTTCATTTCTATCTCCCTCTCGTTACTCCCGATGCCTGGACGTCATCCAGGAGAACCAAAGACAATTGCTTTATTCCAGCTGGTGAAACCTGGCTCACAATAAAGAAGTATATTTTAAGATATAGAATGTCTTAGCATGAATAGGAATCCTGGAGAATAAGAAAACTACTGAGATCCAAGAAGAGCAGAGACTGATAAATTCCCTTAAAGCACTGCAGAAAGGGAGTTAAACACGGGTCATACTTGGCTCAGCAGAGTCCTTTTGCAAAAGACATATGCTGTCCAGCTTGGCTGCCCCTGCAGAAGCAGCACTGTGCTCTAATGTAGTCTAGCCAGGTGGCCATCAGGCTTGACGACACAATGGAATTTGAGCCAAAAGAGTTGCTTTTCATTGTCTATGAGAAGCTGGACAAGTTCAGTTCATGTGAGCTCACAGTCCACGACTGTAAAACTGGACATGATCTATCTGCCATATTGATCATGTCCTATTAGGTAATGAAAAAATAGAGGTTGAAAGCCTTGTAAGAGTAGTACACACAAAACAAGATAGGATGCTAGACCCCTGAGTCACAGGCCCCTGTGGAGAAAATACAACTACCAGAACAGGCCTCTTCTGACAAAACAACAGCATGTAGTAAACAGATATAGTAGAATAAAAGGAAATGTGGATTAAGAAGCCAACTTTCTCCAGAGTGAGCGTTCTTGCTCTGCTGCTATAAAAAAGCTATGTCATTGGTTTTCTAGTCTTTCTTTCTTACTAATTTTTGAGGTAGGTTCTTGCTAGGTATTCCAGACTAGGCATGAATTCAGTGTAGCCTTGGCTGGCCTCAAACTCTCAGTGACTCTCTGGCCTCAGCTTCCAGAATGTTGGGATTACAGACATGTACCATCCCACCCAGCTTCACCCACTTTTTCTAAGAAAGTTTAATACACACCTGCCTCTGGGTTTCTAAGGAAATTGAACACACACATTCCTGAGTGTGTAGAAAATGTTCAGTCTGATCCCTCCTTCCCTCATCCATCATGACATTCAACAGGTGTTCCTCCTGTGCTTACTACACAGGGACCCTTCAAAGCCACAGCAGAAAGAGTGCTCATCACATCCTCTGATCTCAGGTCTCCACTTTGGTCCATGATCCTCTCTGCGCCTCCAGCTCTTGCTATAACCTCAGGTAGAGTGGGCATCCCATTGTGCTGAGCATTCCTCAACCTTGGTGTCATTCCCAGGGCTGGAAGCTCATTCTACCCAGTACAGGATGGGACTGCAAGGAGAATAAAAGATTCCTAACAGCAGGGCCATGCTGACACTTCTCCACATCCGCTGTCACAGGAGCTGAAGTCCAGGAGATGTGCAGAAGACAGAAGGGCAGTCCCACAACACCAGTGTCAAGCTTTGTCCCCTAATTTGAAGCCAGCTCCTTTCTGTATCTGCACATCAACACCCACCCTCTGGCGGTAAAAATGGAGAGAAAGGCTTAGGGTCTCGATGCCATCAGAGGGAAGCTGGGTTTTTTTTTGAGATCCATTCATTGCTAAGATGTCACATCAGGTTCTAATCCTTTAAACTGACAGTTGAGTGTGTAGCAGCCCAAAAGAGAGCCCGATTATTAGTTTTAAAGAGCTTATTTCATTCTCTTAAAAATGGGATCAGTCCATCCTTATCACATCTGTTTCTGCGTGGCTCCTGTGTGCTGCAACAACTGTCAGCTCCAGGTATTATGCTACTAAAGCACAGACTGTGAGTGAGTGTGAGTGTGTGAACGTGTGTGAGCATGCACAAAAGGGGTGTGTCTGAGTGTGTATGTGTTCCAAAGGACCAAACAATGAGACTGAGCCTGGGAGATGACTGACGGGACTCGCATGCTTCCCTGCAGGCAGGGAAGTCTGGAAGACAGCTCTCGTCCACCTACCCTTCAGTGACGGAGGATGGAAGAATAAGGCCAACAACCTTTTTTCTACACAACAATGAGCAAGGTCACAGAGTCAGTCACTGCACTGAGCAGTACAATGAAGGCAGCATGATTGCCACAAGTATTTTTCTCCCTCCCACTCCAAGAGTAGCTCAGCTTTGTCCAAGCAACCCATGCGACCTTGCAGTAGGGTTTCAGATATTCCCAGTGCCTGTGTAAAGAGCCATTTCATGGTTCTGGGTTCCTTCCCAATGTCTTCTGAATGAAAGCCAGAGCTGAACTGAAGTATTAGATAAAAGAAAGGGCAGAACTTACTACTGTTTCTCACTACATTGGGACCATATCAATGGAATGTGTTACAAAGTGTTTGGGGCAGGAATAGCAGGATATACACGTCAGTACACATATGGACGTGACAAGCAATGAGAGGCTTGCGCACTGATGTCAGCAGTGGAGAATACGCAGCGGGGAAGACCTGTGTGAAACAGAACATATCTGGGTGTCAAGGGTCTATCACCAAAGGTATTTTAGGGATGACCAAAGAAGCAAAAAGGCAGGTCGAAGCCAGGGATCCTCCTGCAGACAGGACCTGGGAGAATTTGGTGAGTCTGAAGCTTCAGTATAAAAGGGAGGGAGAAAAAAAAGGCAAGAGAGTCCAGGAGGCCTGCGCCAGCAAGAGAAAACAAGCAACCCCAGAAACAAGGCTTGAGCATACTGGAAACATGTCACACACAGCCTGTCCAAGTGCAGGGGGGCAAATTAGCAGGATTTCTACGGCTGTGCCTAGAGAGAGACGTTGTGTCTGCGCGTGTCTCTGCATACATCAGTGACTCTACGGCAGATAATCTGAAATGACAGATAATCAAAACATCACTTAGCATATATCTGTGTCTCGGAATTGATGTGGATAGGTCAGAATATGTAAGCCTTGCAATACTTTCTGAGAGATAGCACAATGCCTTTAAAGACCAGGGTCTGGGAGAGTGGGCCAGCTGTCACACTGATCCCAGGAATGCATCTGTCCTCCCTATGCCTGACTGCAGAAATGGCCATCAGTTTCACAAAGCTTGAGGCAAAACACCTGCACTGCCTGCTAAGAAGAGACAGGCCTCCCTGACCCATGCAAGAAAGGCAGTTACGAGAAGGCTACCTGCAAAAGGCAGAGTTCTTCTAGTCTTGTTAAGACTAGAGTATATGATAATCTCATACTCATCATGGAATAGAATGAACATATTTAATAAAAGACTTTGAAAGAAATGGATGAAATTATAACACTGATCATTCCTCTGCAGATCATGGAGTTCCCTTGGCAAGGGGGAAGGCAGACTCGCTCCAGAAATCCTGATTCATCTTTTATTAGTCAAAAGAGAAAAAGTCACACTCTGCACTTAGACCGTACTATTTTCCTTGTATAGTCAGTATTTGCTGAAGGAGGAAGTACATATCATAGTCTGCTTGGATTGAGCAAGGAGCTATATCTGTGGCTGTTGCGTAGTGACCCACAGTGCTGCTGTTTCCAACACATCCAGCATGTCCACAAACCTGCAGAGTGGGACACAGCCTGCCTTCTGGTGTCCTTCATGGGGACTGGAAAGTACATTCTTAGAGATTAAATGAAGACAGGCACTGAGAAGATCATGGCCACCTAGAGCCACAAAAAGTTAGGACTATAAGTGATAAGACCCCTCTCCCCCAAATGGCTCAGATAGTAGTGTAAGGACTCCTTAGATCTCACTAGCAAGGCATGACTAGAGGAGCTGCTAAGAACAGATGGCAGCAAAATCAGAGGAGGGCAGCAACTGCAAGAACTGAACGCAGATGCCTGTCAAATGCTGCTCTGGGGGTTGCTAAGTTCCTTGTTCTGGTTTTCTCTTTAACTCACCTGCCAAATAGATACTCAAGTACCTACGTTCATCTAGAACTTCACAGATTACTACTGAGACACAGCAAGAACTAGGACAATGAAATCACTTGAAATAGTGGGCAAGCCACAGTTGTTGAGAGCCTACAGAGCACTTGAATGGAAAGAGGTGCAATGCAGAATCCTACAGATACTGGGGGTGGGAATGAGGGTGACAGAGAAGGCCCTGGACTACACAGCCCTGCGCCCCAGCACTGATGCCATCAGGCTGGACCTCCAGGGCTCCCCAGCACTCCCCTTTCACAGTTTTAATACCCTTTCTTTGGCATCAGTGATGCTGAAACAGATGTGTGCCAGACTAAGAAAACTAAGGGGAAAGGTACAGCATGCTAAGGACATGAAGGAGAGCAGAAGGAGAAGAGATAAGAAGAAAAATTTAACTGCAGTGTGTTTATACAGAACTGATATGCAATTCAGTGTTTGTAGAAACTTTTTCTGTTTTGTTTGGTGGCAGAAACCAAATTGGAAACATGTGAAGTATATAAATATCATTTACAATTAAAAGAAAAAAGCTTACAAAGATTTGGGAAAGCATGTCTGCGGATGTGCTCTGCAAAGTACAAGGTATTCTGACAGAAGAGACTAGTGATCATGGCCAAGTGCAGTATGTGATTAGGGGCTGGGTCAGGAAGCCAAGTGGACTTCCCTGACTCACCAGGCAGGCCATGACAGACCTGCCCAGTTCCAAGAAGGTTCCAGGCCCAGAATACATTCTTATTTGAGTAGCACTAGCATTTTCATTGTTATACATGTTTACACCAAGAGTTTCCACCCTTAGCCTTCTAGGAGCACCGATGCAGGTAACTAACCCATCCCATGTTACAGAGAACAGGTACCAAATGGGAATCAAGCTGATCCAGAAGTCACAGACCTGCCCTAACAGGGCTGGGTGGACACTGGGGAGCCTAAGCACCTTTATAGGAAAAACAGACCTTGGAGAACTGTACACGGTGAGCCTCTAATTCTAAGGTGAGATTACTTGAGATATTGGATACAGAGTTGCCAGACAAAATATAGGCCTGTCATATACTTGAATTTCAGATACACAAACAACACTTCTTTAGATTAAATATTCATGGGACAAAACAAATCTGGGAGTCTTCTATTTTTACTTGGTAAATCTATCTATCTATCTATCTATCTATCTATCTATCTATCTATCTATCTATCTATCTAAAATGTTTCTAATACGGGGTCTACAGGGTCTCAATACACAGATGGGACTCATAGTGATCCTCCTGTTTTCAGCCTCCCGAGTGCTGGGATTACAGGTGTGCACCACCATGCCCAGTCTCAGTTGCCTTCTCAGAGAGCCCTGGGTGTGAGACTGGCATTGCACACCAGGGATCAAACCCAGGTCCCTGCATCTGCCTAAATAGGCACTATAATCCACTGAGCATCTCTGGCCAGCCCTACTTGGTAAATCTTTATTTCAATCTTAAGCACTTACCAGTTACATTATTTAAATACAAAGTAACCAAAAATGTCGCATTGTTGTTATAGGATTGTATAACAGAAAACACAAATACAACAATTTTATCAGACTCACTCAACACAAGAATCAACTGTTTGAGATGACACGTCTGCCTCACACTCAGTATAGTTACTGCAGCATAAAAAAAGGCACTGCCCAAATGGCACTCTGGATAAAATGTTAAGTGGTTCATCAGATGGGCTGCCCCCTGGAGAGTCAAAGTTCTAGGAATGAAGGTAGTAAATGCGAAAACTGAGTGCAAGAACAAGACAGCAGGAAGGCTTCAGCTTGACATCATGGGAGGGCTAGTTTAGTGCAAGGACATGGGTAAGCCACATACCACCCAAGGCCTGGGAGAGGTACGAAGGTTGTTAGAGTTCTGGAGATAGCCCCAGCAGACTGTTCTGAGCACTAATTGGTCACTTCTCTGCTTTGGCTAACCCTCTGCTGTGCTCACAATGCCGTGATGCCCCTAAACCCTGCCTTCAGTACCTTCCTCCCCTTTCGTACTCTTTAATGACCTCAACCATCTGCTCTATGAGATCCAAGCATCCTAGACTCTCCTAGAAAGCCCACGTGATCGGACACAGGTCCCCTCCCAAACTGTTCCTCTCAAATCCTACTTCATAAGCCAGCTATACCCTTGCCTCAATCCTTTGCTTAGAAAACATCTCCTTTTTTAAAATCCCAAGACCACATCCTCTCTAGAAAACTTTCTTTGTGTCATCCCCTCCCTTTTCTGATTTCACCCTCTAATCTCTAATCTCTGTTGTCTTCACCTGGACCATGGTGAACAAGGTGTCAGACTATATTGCAGTTTCTGTATCCCCCTGTTAGTCACTTTCTATACACCTCCTCCAGGCTAAGCCATCCTGTCTTACTTCATCTCTGAGTCTCTAGTCTTGCTATATCTCTTGACAATAGATGAGTATGCAGTAGGTATTTGATTGATTTGCTATTATGTTCACTGCTCCCTGTTGACTGAGGATACGTGCAGAAGAGTTGATGAGGCAAATTCCTATTTCTGTGGTTCTTCTGTATATTTTGAGCATCACTTATCATCTGTAGGACTAGTTGCCTTCTTCCCATCCACAGGACCCTTTTTGTTCTGACACTGAGACACCTTCCTTTGAACTCACAGCTCTGAGTTGGCATTAATCATTCTACAATCTAGATTGTCAGTTTAATTCTTACTTAGGAATTAACCATATATTCCCATGCAACATGTCCTGATTTATTCATTGTACTCTCATTCCCACAAATGAGTATCTCATTAATACTTTCCTTATTGATGCCTACTACCAAGTTCTTGCAAAGTATAAAAGCCAGGAATCAAGGTGCTAGCCTTCTGGGAGCTTATTCATATAAGGTAAAATCGAAGGTAACCTACAGTTTTGAAAGTCAGAGACCACCATAGGGACAGAAATAAACTCCTGGACCCTTAACCCATTACTTAATAAAAATATGGGTTGTGTTTTCTCTCTAAGCAGACAGGGACTTAGAGGCTAAAACTGTAAATGTCCAATGGGAAGTAAGAGCAGGATAAAACCTGGCTTCTCTGCCTTCATTTCATGCTTTCGTTATTACCTTAAAGTTTTGATACACATCCCTGTTCTGAATGTAGGCCTGTTCATCACTCTGGAAGTTTTGTGTTTTACAAGAATTACTAGCTCTAAATGTACCTACTCAATCTCATTTCTCTTCAAGATGAGGACACCAAAGTAAGACTAATTAAAATAATCTTCAGGATTTACAGAGACATACAATTACTAGCTTGCAACACTGAGTTCCAGACCATCCTTGGGCAATGCCTAGAAGTCTCCAGATGTTGTCCTGACTGTGTAACTCCTGGGTTTCTAAGAAAAGTGGAGCCCTGCAGACCCTGAGAAGAAAGCCTCACAAGAAGGAACAATCATCTCATGGAAACTGAGTTACCCCTCAGTCCATAAGGAATCTTCTGGAGCTACAAAACCATGATGAGATCACGATCAGGAAGACTCCAGCCCAGCGTGCTGTCCTGTAAAACTGGCCTCTGTCCCTCTGCTAGGGGCCACTCTGAACATGGTCAGCATGTGTGTCCTCCAGCTGCTCAAGCTGGTGGTCTTTCCTTCCTTTATTTCTATTGCTGAGGGGCAAGCTTGATCTTTGCCAGTTCCTCAAGCTAGTTAGTAGTATCCCTTACTGCTTTTTCTTACTTTCAAAAAAAAAAAACAAAACAAAAAAAAAACAAAAAAAAACCTCTTCTCTGTGCAAATTTGCACCTCACTTCTAATTTCTATTGTCACTCAAGGAAGGAGCATTGAATCCGCTTAACCTGTGCCAGCTTATGGTTTCACTGCACCATACAGTGTGAGGTCAGTTGTGTCGCCTGACAACAGCATGGCTGAGGGGGCCATGGCTACTCCTGCTCAGCACACCAAGGTCTACTAAGGCACATCCTCAAGGCTGGCTGGGTAACAGTAAAAAAATCAGAACAGAAGCACGGTATCCACTGAATGTGGATACCTTATATGCTTTGGCAACACAGAAATACCCTAAGTTGCATCCTCCTATACGGAGGACCACCTGTACAATGGATCACACCCTTCACCTCTGAAACAGGAATCTGATGCTCAAAGTTTCTGTTCATTCTTGGAGTCCAATCCTGTATTCTTGTTGGGTTTTCTATCATGACAGAAAGGAAAGTCTTTTTTTCCCCTTCTGTAGGCCTTCCTTTCAGCTACTCTGGTGTCACATCAAAATTTCCAATCATATCTTACGCAGAACAATTGGTTTTCTTTCACGCTAAGCCTTGCAGACCTCACCTTTCATAACCAAAAGGACTTATTTGTTTAACAAAAGACCATACTTTCTCCCAGAGGCAGAATCAAAGAAGGCAAATCTATTAGTTTGAAAGATCCTTTATCTTCTCCCTTTTCTAGTTAAAATAACTCTTACTTGGAGTAGAAGCTATGAGCTAGGGAATCTTAGAATTAAATGTGATCATTCTTGAGCCAGGAAAAGAAGAACATCTGTGGACTATTCCCCAGGTTTAATCCAATGAAGCCATCTTTGCACATCCGATTTGTTCACGGAACCACTTCCCTCCCGTCTCTCTCAGGCACTGCGCTGTAACTTGTCCATTGTTCCCTGGCCTCTAAAAACCAAGTCACATTTTCCTCCTACACCTGGTGCAATTCCCAGGCCCCTGTGATGCAGAAAGGCCAAGGCACCGACATCAGCTTCATCACGCAGATTTGCACATCCCTGTCCCTCCAGGGACTCTGATAATTCTTCCAGACTTCAGGCCACACCAAACCACCTCACTCCTACCTCGCAGAGAACACTGGGGGATGTGGTGGTGCTGGTGGCGTTGGGGGTTCAGGTCTGTGAAGCCCTCTGCAGCTTTTCCTTCTCCATCAAGAAGTTTCCAACCCACACAAAATTGCTGCAAAGGTCCTGAAAGGAGCACATTTGGATGGTTAAGCAGCACCTTCAGCCCAAATGAAAATATTCAGGGGAGGCCTGAGAGGTTTGCATTTCTCACAAATTCCAGATGACAGCGATGTGCAAGTCCTCATGTAGGCACAGAGCTTCCGCCATCCCCAGCTTGTAGTTTCTAGACACACTGCCTTGTATTTATCTCCTAGTTGGGGCAGGGAATTACCACCCTCCTGCCCCAGTATGCACAATCAGGCAGAGGGGCAGGAGCTGGCCCAGGGAAAGGGCTCTGGAGTGAGCCTGGGCTTGGCGGGGAGGGGCCTGCTGCCTTTGTCCAGTGTGATTTAAAACCAAATGTGAAATGCTTCAGGGGCCAGGCTGCTGGGCTAGCAGAGCAGAGACCTGGCTTGCTGAACAGCACGTTATGTGTAACCAGCCTAAAGGGGGTAGGGGAGGGGCGGGCAGGCAGCTGTTTCTCATTCAGGGGCCCAGCTAAGCACAGTGCCCCTGGCCAGGCTCCTGTAATCTCAAGCCAGGGTGCCTCAGCTGTTCCTCAGAGGGGCAGGCCGAAGGGAGTGAGGCTGAAGAAGGGATACAAAGGACACTAAATCTGAGGACAAAGGCTGCACCTAGCAAAGAGTTATTGATACCTATTCAGATATAGCTTATTTGCATCCTGGGATTCTGAGGAAACTCTGCTTTACCAAAGAAAGAGCTAGAAAAAGTTCCCCTGATGGTTATGTTTCATTGCTCAGGTGTTTCCCATGGAGTGGTCAGAGAACTGGGGAAATCGGGATTGCCAGGCCTATTAAATGTACAGTCTCAATGACTCTGGAGGTAGCCAAGCTTATCCTCAAAATCTGCTTGTTACAAAACCCACTCAGTGCTTATGATTATGTTTTTTGATGTTTGAGCACAGTAAGCCAGACTTGAGTTTCTCTGGTCTAGCAGTTCAGGACCTTTAGAATCCTTTGCTTTTATCTGATAAATGATGTTTGCTCTAGTCTGGAAGCCCTAGGCTCTAAAGGAACCTTACTCCTTAAAACTCCATCCTAAAAGATGCACATTATTCCACACTAACACGAGCATTCTGCTTATCATTTTTAGCATTTTCTAAATCAATCCATTGAATAACAAATATTTATTAAATACCAGTCTTGCACTTACCACCCTACTAATGAAACAAAATAACTAAGAGCCCATATCCCAGGCCTTGTAAATAAAAGCACAAGAACATTGTAGGATAAACACAAGTACCATTAATAGAGTCACAGACACTATGAAGAAGCGTGCCACAAGGGTTCCAAAGGGGATCCAGTGGGTGGCATGTAGGAGAAAGAGGAGTTGTAGTGCAATCAATGTTATAATCACCTGAATGCGAGATTGAGTCAGGAGATCTATATGTATGCCCCTGGTAGCTCAACACTGATGAATATGAAAATCTTCATTTCTGGAATACTCCTATGAGCTGAACATGGTATAAAAGAGGCAATATCACATACCTTACTTAATCCTCTCTATAACCTGATGAGGGGGAAATGATTTTTTAAAATTTTAAGTGAGAATTCCAAGGCTCTAGGGACATTAATTTCTGGCCCAAAATGCACAGCTGGCAAGCAATGGAGTCAGAACATAGATTCTACTTGATTCCAACAACCCATGTATTTTCAGTGTCTTAAATAATCTAGGGAACATGTAATTAAATGTCAGAACTGGGTGAGATAACTAAGAGACATTAATGACAGCAAAAGGGAGACATGATCAGAGAAGGTTGCAGATATTCAGAATGTGCATCATGGGAAAAATGAGGGCTTAGAAGAGAAAGCAGGAAACTCTCACATCAAGTACTGCTTGGCCACATGTCTTTGTTTCTAGAGGACAGAAGAAGAAAAGCTATGGGGATCCCCAGGGAGACCTTTCTGTCTAAAATGGTCCCTGAAAACAAGGCAAATAGAGCTCATGCTCCACTCTTCAGTTCTCTTCATGGATAAGGCCAGCACAAGAACAGTTCATCACTGGCAATGCTCACAAACAGGCCTACTGCACTCCCAAAATGTATAACTGAGCTTGTTCTTCATTTTTTAAAGGAGGGTTGGGAATAAAAACAAGAATGAAAAGACAGCTCTCTACCAAGCCTTACCAAATGAGCACTCTGGAAAACCACTGAGCAGAAAATTGAATTTAAGTTTCTCCAAATGATACATATTCCCTATTCTCCCACTGCTTTGTAGAAGGATCCACTGCCTCTATAAGGAAGTCATGAAACCACGGAAACAATTCAAACTGGAGAAAACACAGTGTACTATTTTGTGAATCCAGACGTTTGGAATCAGTTCAAGTTCCCAACATATAGAGTTTCTCCCCCTCTTCTCCCCTCAATAGGACACAGTAACCTTCCATTATGCAATAGTTATGTTTTAAAACTTGTGTGTGGTTTTCCTGTATTCAGTCTTTACAGAGGATGAAAATAAAAGTACATCCTAGCCCAAGAATCAGAATCGTATCCCCAGCATCCCTGCTCTCTGAGGGATGCTCCACCCAGCAATCAAGCCCAAAACATGTGCACTGCACAAAATAGCAAACAGAAACACCCTGGGTACAGGCAAAATGAGATGGGAAACTTTCAGTGTCAGAGGTGCCATAAACATTTGCCTAGGGGCCAAGGAGATAGCTCAGTAGAATAAGCGCTTGCCTGGCAAGCATAAGGGCATGAATTCAATCCCTGGTTCTGCCAAAAAAACAAAACAAAACAAAGTAACATCTCCCTTACACATACCCTTTTTTCTAACATTTTCCCTTGAAAGGTACTTCTAAAGTTTGATGATAAATAAAAATATGATTGTAAAGATAATCTGTTATTATCTTGACTGATCCACAAATTTTAAAGTTGGGTGAAATGCAATGAACATTAGTTTGCTGGGTTGTGTAAGAGCTTAGTGCTGAATGCTGGCTATGTGGATAGAACTGTGGCACTGATTTAAAAAAAAAATAACAAAGGAGGAGGATGAGGAGGATGAGCAGAAGGACGAAAAGGAGGAGGAATCAGAGGGGGAGCCTTTACTTTTGGAATTGCAGCAACACTTCCACAATTTGATTTGTTCTGCATAATGCAGTTTGTTTGTTCTGTTTTGTTCCTGGTCTTGGGTCATAAATAGTGGTCTGTGATCATATGTGATGGGGGTAAACGTTCAGATTACATCATCTCCCCTCTAATTCATTTTGTAGACTAATTGTGGTGGACTTATAAGTGGTGTTAAACTTTTTTCAGCCAGTTGAACTGAACCAGGGTGGTGCTGGGTGTAGGAGGCCCACCTAAGGACTGGTGCCAACAAGACAAAAATGGGAATTGGAGAGGTGCTGTTAGGGAGCTGTTGGTTTTCCTGAAGGAGCTTGTCATGCTAGCTATCCTGATATGAACTTGGCTATTATTATTCAAGGAGCTCGGGACTTTGTTGTTGCTTAGAGGAGCTGTGGTTCACTTTGGGGAAGCTCTGGTCCTTACTTTGAGAATCATTTTCTGGCTCTGGTGCAGATTCCTCAGGCTGCTGGCACAGATCTTTCATCTCACTGACACAGGCTTTCTAGCTTACACCTCTGAGTTTTGGGCCTTCTCAGCACAGATCCATGAAACAGGCCTGCACTGTCATGGGCTCTTGGCTTCCAGTTCGACTTGTGCATGTGTGTGTGGTGGGGAGAGAGGGTGTTATGAGCTCCAGGTCTTCATCTGGACTCCTGAAGGACACTGCCATCAGATCCAGGCTCTCCGCTGGATTCTTTGGGTCTCAAGTGTCTACACAGATCTCCTGCACTCTTCTGCATTTGACTCTTTGGGTGACTATTATAAAATAATACCATAAATTATGTGTTCTATATATAATTTTTTCCTTTGTCAACCCCAGAATATAAAACTAACAATGCAGGTTTTAGTGATGCATAAAAGGAAGCAAGGAGCTCTTTCAGGAAGAATCTGAGCATCTCCCCCAAAATGTACTTAACTACTTAAGTTTTTAAAACTATAATTCCAACCAACTTGAAAAGACATGAGTATCCCTGTGTAAGGCTTTTGAAAAATACTGTGTAATAAAATACTTTGGAGTCCTAGCCCAGGTCCGGTGAGTGTGTGGGAGAGCTTCCCACTACCCTGCACCAGTGGGACCAACTCCGGGTCCCAGCCCAGGCACAGCGTGGGTCAGACCGTCTTCCACCCCCTTGGGATGCCCCCCACCACTCTGCAGCACCTCCCCCACCCCGCCTGCCAAGTAGGAATTTCTGTCACGTTCCAGGAACACGCAGACCCAGTCCTAGCCCAGACCCAGTGAGTGTGTGGGAGAACTGCCTTTACCCCTACTCCACCTTGTCCCCTACAGGCTCAGGTCAGGCTTGGCATACAGGCCTGGGGTATAACCCTGCAGCTGTAATCCCTACAGAGAGGGTAGTGGATAGAACCACTCAGCTAGTCCAGGAGCAGAACATCTTGCCACAGGGGCACAACAAGTTCACCCTCAAGGGCAGCAGCAGGAAGGAGCTGAGCACAGCAGCCAGACCCAAGCCAGGCACAGCTGGATAAATCCAGATGTTGTAGATCTGCACCTGAACTTCAGTACGTACTAAGGTTATAACTACAACGAAGATCTACAACAAAAGTCAGAAGACAATGCTACACAAAATGATGAGAAGGAACAAAATGCAACCTCAGAACCCAACACTACCTGTAAAAAGTGCACAGGACATTAACACAGAACAAATTGGGTACCACACAGCTGAAAGTAATGAATCAATGGCTTCTGAAGTAAAGAA
>NW_004524579.1:21780264-21780785 GCF_000260255.1 Octodon degus | reverse complement strand
ATTACCAACAAAGTGAAAAGGCAACCCACAAATTTGGAAAAATTCATGACAAATAAGTACTCAGACAAAGGTCTGCTCTCTAGAATCTATAAAGACCTAAAAAACACTAAGGCCCCAAAATTTAAAGACCCAATCCAGAAATGGGCATCTGAAATGAACACACACTTCTCAGAGGAAGAAATTAAAGTGAAAAAATATATGAAAAAATGCTCCACATCACTAGCCATTCGTGAAATGCAAGTTAAAACCACGTTGAGATATCATCTCACCCCAGAAAGAATGGCTATCATTAAGAAATCACCCAACAATTAATGTTGGAGTGGCTGTGGGGAAAAAGGAATCCTTCTCCACTGCTGGTGGGAATGTGGACTGGTGCAACCATTATGGAAATCAGTATGGGGACTCCTTAGAAAAGTTGGACTGGAAATCCCCTTTAAACCAGCTCTTCCTCTACTAAGAATTTTCCCAGAGGATCTGAAAACATCATATCATAGGGATATATGTGTGCCTATGTTTATAGC
>NW_004524579.1:21774833-21778599 GCF_000260255.1 Octodon degus | reverse complement strand
GATATATAGTTACATTCTGTTAATGAATAGAATGATTTTTTCTAATGGTGTTTATAAATAGGATCTCAAGTCCGCATCTTGTACAGCAATTAACCACTGAGAAGAATGTATGCAGTGTGTTAATTATTGAAACTGTCCTACCGATTTGATTTGAAACTTTCTCATTGCTATTTGTTTATCAATAAAATTATGGCAAAAAATACTACAAAAAATAAAATACTTTGTTCCTTCCTTTAGGAGAAAAACAATTCAAGATTAACATACAAAGTTATTTTAGGATTCATTCAATGTTAATTTCAACCAGTAGGAAAGGTTGAGAGAGGTATGGAACGTGTATGTAAAGAGGGATGTGAAGAAGGCCAAACTAAGTTGGACAACAACTTGGCCTAACGTTTGGCCAAATTTTAAAAGTGAGAATGTGCCAAGTCAAAGAAGTGAAAAAGAAGGACCCAGCCAATGAACCACTTTGTTCCACTGGTGTTGCTTTCTGTTACAAACCTGTTGCCCACGTTTTGAAGGTACCCTCAAAATTTAAACAGGGTGGTTGAGAGTAGCCATCTAGTTATGAGTTGAAACTAAAAATGTCTCCAAAATGGAAAACTGCTCACAGTTATTCTTCTTTCAGTAAAATTGGAACTAGGAGAGGATTGTTCCCAGGATTTCACTTTGCTTATTTATACTCTTTGTGTGTGTGTATGTGTATGTGTGCACGTACACGTGTGCATGCGTGTGTTTATATATGTGTGTGTATAAGCATGCAAGCTTTGTTAATAAGTTTAAATAAACTCAGTTTAGGCCCATCTTATTAGCAGAATTCAGTCTGATCAATTATACCTGTACCTGTACTAACTATTGTATTAAAACAGATCCGTAACATGCATGTGATGTGCTGAACTTACAACCTTGAAAAACTGGAAAGTACACTGGTTACCCAAGTTGATCACAACTTCTTAGAGTCATCCATGGCCTCAAACACCTCACAGGGATGCAAACAGGCCTTGTACTGAGAACTCATTTTTACACCCTAAGTTTCTATCCCACTATTGTATGAGGTCAGCTTCTTTAGAGGGCTGAGGAAAGACATTTCTCCTGCTTTTCACTGTTTTCCATTTATGTGACAAATGCAAATGGAGGAAGTCTTGCCGTAGCTCAAGATACCACAACAAAAATACCATAGAGTGGTTTCAACAGCAAAAGTTCGTTTTCCTGTCATTCTAAAGGGTTCAAAGTGTAAGGTCAGGTTTGTACAGGTTGAGTAGCCTGATTATGAAAACATGAAGTCCAACGTGCCCCAAAATCTGAAACTTCATGAACACCAATATGGTGCCACAGTAGAAAAGCCCACATCTAAGTTGGCATAACTTGTTGTAGTCAAAACACGGGCACACTAAAACTATTGTAGAAATTACTTTCAGGCTATATAAATGTATGGAACATAGCTAAGTACCATACTTGCACTTGGGTCTCATCTCTGATGAATTTCACTATGTATATTCAAATATTATAGGATTCAGTTTCTGGACCAGGATCTCTTGTTGGCTCGGAGGCAGCCATTTTTGTTTTTGTTGTCACACAGCAGAGAGAACAAGCTTGTTCCATGTGTTGCTTCTTATAAGGGCACTAATGCTATAAGCTCAGGGGTGCACCCTTAAACTCTCTTTTAACCATAATTACCCTTCACTCCTAATAAAATGACACTGAAGGTTAAGGTTTCATCATGAAAATTTAAGGTGAGCACAATTCATTCCCTTTCATGCCTCAACCTGCAAACTACTGAAAATCACTGAAGACTTCACTCTTTTCTTGCAATTTCCTTCTCTGATTCTTCCATGCAGGCTTTCTCTCTAGCCCTTCACACTACACAGAATAAGAAAGATAGTTGGTGTTCAAGAAGCAATGTTCACAATGATGTCAAATAAATTAGAAAGAATAAAAAAAAATTCTGAGTTTCCACAGTGGCACATGAGCTCACCACAATCAAAGAAACTGTGCTATCTGTATTTTGACCTACTACTTTTAAGGAAGACTAAAGGTTCAAGAACATTATTGCCAGATTGAACAAGTCAGAACCTGTGGCAGCTCACAGATCCCGAGCACCACTGTGCTCATTGCTGTGTTACAAGGGCACAGGGAACCTACTCTGCCACGTTTTACTATAGAGACTTTGGAAGGGTAGAATCCTTGGGCTCTGTAGGGAGAATCCACTACACAATACTGCTCGGTTGGTGTCTCTGTGTCCTGGTCTTGGTCTCTGTCATATATGTGACACCTATATATGCTATACACAGATATACATCATATATAAAGATATATGATATATGGTATATATGCCTATCTCTCATGACTTAGAAAAAAAGAAGAAAATACAAGTATATTTTAATAATATTTTGAACAATGGTAATGATTTCCCTAGTCTTGAAATAAGAAAACAGTTGTTGTTGCTTGTAAGTATAGTAAGGTGTAGTTTGTATTTTGAAAACTTAGCCTTTTAATCTCTCATGCTTTGCACATAAGTACACACAGCCTTCATTTCTGGTCCTTAAAAAAAGATTTCAAGCACGCTAAGGTTGAACAGGTGCTACTTTTCATTTTATTTTATTTCCCTTTTTCTCACATACCCCCTATGGAACCAGTTGCAGCATTTGAAACTACTAAAGAGCAAGGTGTAATCTTAGCAAGGTGAACAAATGTGGCTCTCAGTACATGATGTGAACTCTGGGGACACCTTCTCACCCACTACCCTTTAACGACAGTGTTTGGCTTCCCCAATTGCTCTATGGATTACAGTGGTACCTTTTATGGCATGAACTCATCACCCAGGAAGGGAAAGGTCTGTCAAATTTGGCTGAAAGTCTTAGCCATCTAAGGTATGATTTGCCATGGTAACACCTGAGTACCTACGCCTTCACAAAGCCTAGTACAGAGCCCACCCACAAGAGGCTTCAGATAAATTTACGTTTGGCAGTTCCCATCTACATATATTTTGTAACTAGTGAAAACAAGGATATTCCTCAATGTTCCCCAGATTTCAGATGCTCACCAGCTGATCTCTTCCCCAATCTGGTCTAATCAATGCACATACTTCAGGCTGACTGGCCCAGACTAGTGAGGAAGGAATGGAGTTAGAATCCAGCTCACACCCCGCAACATCACAAGGGTTTGTACATTGTTTTCTCATTTAAAGTGGTATATTGCCATTTATTAGTTAGAAGTTTCCCAAGAATCCAGAAGATATTTTATTTGTTTAATTGTATAGGTTTCTCCTCTTTGAAAAGAAACAGACATTTGTCACTAGGTAGGGCATGATGCTGTTTTCCATGAGCACAGGCCCATGTTTTCACCCTGACTAGATCCTAGGAGAGTGTGTGAGACTGGTGAAGAGAAGCAGAGGTTCCTGTAGCATTCTTAGTCTGCACGGGATACACAGAGGACAGTTTAAGAAACTTGTAGTTGCTCTCTGCAGTCCTTTTGTGGGTCCAAAGCAAGTATTAGGGAGCCTTGGTGTTCCCTGATTATGTGCTAAACAAACCAGCATTTGAACCCCAGAAGGACCAGGCTGGGACCGGTCTGGTCAGCAGGGGCCTCCTTTGTCTGGGGCTGGATGCATTCCTTGGTTCCTTTTCACTCCTCCTCCCCACCCTGGGCTTCTTCCCCTCTCCCAATTCATTCTTTAAGAATGTATCCTGCTGCTTCTTTAACTCAGCATGTGTCTGGGCAGATGTCCAAGAACGCTCTCTTCAACAACACAACAACAGGAACAGCAAAA